>NC_141877.1:388016709-388324209 GCF_056163025.1 Triticum urartu
TGAGACTATTACCTTGCCTGCTCCTTCCTTGTTTGATTTATCTGCGGGCCAGTATCTCGTTCCGCTGATGGCCATTCACGCCTACCGGAACCCTACGTTAGCCACAGAGCCAGAGCCGGAACCACAATTTGATCCTCCACGACAGTCTAATTACCAGTGGGATCCGGAGATGATTGCCAACCAGTGGCAATCAGAGTCTTCCTCATCTCAGTACGACCCCAACTACAACTTTGGATATCCGCCAGGCCATCCGTGGCACTAGACCAACTTAGGCCAAAATCCTAAGCTTGGGGGAGTACGTATCTCTCACTGAAATTACATTTATGTTTGCATACTCATTGCTAGATGTCGATGCTCATACTTTTTCACTGTAATATCCATGCTAGTTTATTTTCTTTTTATGCTTTCTTCTTGTGTGCTTGAAAAATCTTAAGAAAACCCAAAAAAATAGTTGTAGCTTTTAGTTAGTTTACTTTCTTGCTGTAGTAGTAATAATTAAAAAGAAAACCCAAAAAGATTTCTCGTTCTTCTTTTTCTTGTTGGGAGCTTTCCCGTGTAAATAGTTTTATTTCTTTTATTTGGGGGTCGATAGGAGAAGACCATGATTAAATTGTTGAAGTGGCTCTTATATGCATTGTTGTTGATTTAACCAAGAGCCCATATTGCCTTGTCTTCTCCTGTTTATTGAATGCTCGCAGATTCCAGCTTAGTCCAATGCACGTGCACTATTATTATTATTCACATCGTTCGGTCGTGCAAGTGAAAGGCAATAATGACGATATATGATGGACTGATTGAGACGAGAGAAGCTAGTATGGACTCGACCTCTCTTGTTCTTGTAAATATGATTAGTTCATCGTTCCTGATTCAGCCTATTATGAATAAACATGTTTGCAATGACAATTAGAGATTATAGTGCTTATGGCTTGCTTGATTAGCTATGAGTTATATTGGTTTACCTTGCGTGCCAACATGCTATTGAAATGGTTGTGATGTGGTATAGTGGGGTGGTATCCTCCTTTGAATGATTCAAGTGACTCGACTTGGCACATGTTCACACGTGTAGTTGAAACAAAATCAACATAGCCTTCACGATATTTATGTTCATGGTGGATTATATCCTACTCATGCTTGCACTCAATGTTTATTAATTTTAATGCATGTTCATGACTGTTGTCGCTCTCTAGTTGGTCGCTTCCCAGTCTTTTGCTAGCCTTCACTTGTACTAAGCGGGAATACTGCTTGTGCATCCAATCCCTTGAACCCCAAAGTTATGCCATATGAGCCCACTATACCTTCCTATATACGGTATCTACCTGCCGTTCCAAGTAAATTTGTATGTGCCAAACTCTAAACCTTCAAATGAAATTCTGTTTTGTATGCTCGAATAGCTCATGCATCAACTAGGGTTGTCCGTATCTTCCATGCTAGGCGGGTTATTCTCAAGAGGAGTGGACTCCGCCCCTCACTCACGAGAAAATGGCTAGTCACCGGGATGCCCAGTCCCATGCTTCATGCAAATCAAATCAAATTAATTGCAAACAAAACTCCCCCGGGGCTGTTGCTAGTTGGAGGCACTCGTTGTTTCAAGCAAGCCATGGATTGATGCTTGTTGGTGGAGGGGGAGTATAAACTTTACCATTCTATTTGGGAACCGCCTATAATGTGTGTAGCATGGAAGATATCGCCATCTCTCGGTTGTTATGTTGATAATGAAAGTATGTCGCACAAAATATTATTTATCTCTACTTTAAAATCGAGCTCTCGCACCTCTGCAAATCCTTGCTTCCCTCTGCGAAGGGCCTATCTATTTAATTTTATTTTGAGTCATCACCCTCTTATTAAAAAGCACCAGCTGGAGAGCACCGCTGTCATTTGCATGCATTACTATTAATTTATGTTGGGTATGACTATGAATGGATCTCTTTTACCATGAATTACAATGTCTAGTCAGTCCTTGATCTTTAAAGGTGATGTGCATTTATGTTTTGCGGTCTCAGAAAGGGCTAGCGAGATACCATCTTATTATATCATATTATGATTGTTTTGAGAAAGTGTTGTCATCCGAGATTTATTATTATTGCTTGCTAGTTGATTATGCCATTGATATGAGTAAACATGAGACCTAAATGTTATTGTGAATATGGTTAGTCATAATCTTTGCTGAAAAATTGAATGCTGGCTTTACATATTTACAACAACAAGAGCAAATAGAGTTTGTAAAAGTTTTTCTTTATCACTTACAATTTATCAACTGAATTGCTTGAGGACAAGCAAACGTTTAAGCTTGGGGGAGTTGATACGTCTCCGTCTTGTCTACTTTTCCAAACACTGTTGCCCTTGTTTTGGACTCTAACTTGCATGATTTGAATGGAACTAACCCGGACTGACGTTCTTTTCAGCAAAATTGCCATGGTGTTATTTATGTGCAGAAACAAAAGTTCTCGAAATGACCTGAAACTCCACGGAACTTATTTTTGAAAATGTTAAAAATATTGGCGAAAGAATAAAGGCCAGGGGGCCCACCACCTGTCCACGGGGGTGGGGGCGCGCCTGCCCCCCCTGGGCGCGCCCCTACCTCGTGGCACCCCTGGAGCTCCACCGACCTCAACTCCAACTCCATATATTTGTGTTCGGGGAGAAAAAAATCAGAGAGAAGGATTCATCGCGTATTACGATACGGAGCCGCCGCCAAGCCCTAAAACTGCTCAGGAGGGCTGATTTGGAGTCCGTTCAGGGCTCCGGAGAGGGGAATCCGTCGCCGTCGTCATCATCAACCATCCTCCATCACCAATTTCATGATGATCGCCGCCGTGCGTGAGTAATTCCATTGTAGGCTTGCTGGACGGTGATGGGTTGGATGAGATTTATCATGTAATCGAGTTAGTTTTGTTAGGGTTGGATCCCTAGTATCCACTATGTTCTGAGATTGATGTTGCTATGACTTTGCTATGCTTAATGCTTGTCACTAGGGCCCGAGTGCCATGATTTCCGATCTGAACCTATTATGTTTTCATCAATATATGTGAGTTCTTGATCATATCTTGCAAGTCTATAGTCACCTACTATGTGTTATGATCCGGCAACCCCGAAGTGACAATAATCGGGACCACTCCCGGTGATGACCGTATTTTGAGGAGTTCATGTATTCACTATGTGTTAATGCTTTGGTCCAGTACTCTATTAAAAGGAGGCCTTAGTATCCCTTAGTTTCCATTAGGACCCCGCTGCCACGGGAGGGTAGGACAAAAGATGTCATGCAAGTTCTTTTCCATAAGCACATATGACTATATTCGGAATACATGCCTACATTACATTGATGAATTGGAGCTAGTTCTGTGTCACCCTATGTTATGATTGTTACATGATGAACCGCATCCGGCATAATTCTCCATCACCGATCCAATGCTTACGAGCTTTTCACATATTGTTTTCTGCTTATTTACTTTTCCGTTTCTACTGTTACAATCACTACAAAACCCAAAAATATTACTTTTGTTATCGTTACCATTACTTCCATATTAATTTGCTACTAAATACTTTGCTGCAGATACTAAGTTATCCAGGTGTGGTTGAATTGACAACTCAACTGCTAATACTTGAGAATATTCTTTGGCTCCCCTTGTGTCGAATCAATAAATTTGGGTTGAATACTATACCTCGAAAACTATTGCGATCCCCTATACTTGTGGGTTATCACGGACCTCAACAACTAGCAGTAGGTGCTAGCCTGGGTGCCTTAGGGCCGTGCGGGGTGGTCGCGTGTAGGTGTGAAACTGAGGGTGTATGTGCAGTGCATGCCACGAAATAAGAACGTGAACCAAAACGCTAAGCTTCAGTCATGGAAGCACGGGGATCTCGCTGGCATTGGCAGCGAGCTAACGCGGCGGTGCCAGCGGGCGTGCGGAAAAAGGTGACGGTATAGCTACAGGATGCGTGCGTGCAGCGACTCGAGCTTGAGCCCTCGCTCGACTCGGGCGCGGCACGGCTCGGTGAGCGATGACAGCAGCTTGGCGTGTACAGAGTGAGAAGCGGGGCAAGCAGTGGGCGTGCGGCTATGTGGGCGGACAAAGGCAGCGTCTGGCGAGGTGTGCAAGTGCAGCAAGGGCGGCAGCAAGGTGTGCGGGTATGCGGAAAACAAAGCTTCGACTTCAAATGGCCATGGAAATAGCACGGCAATAGCGGCTCGGATGCCACGGGATTGATGGCTACGGCAACGAAACTCGAACCAAAGAGGGGCTGGGAGGAGCTGCTGCTCACCGAGGGGATGCTGAATGAGTTGAACGAGGTCGGCGGTGCCTGGGGACGGCGAGAAGATGCGCTGGTCAAGGTGGTGGACTTGGCGGCCCTTCCAGTCCATGAAGCAAAGGAAGAAGACGTTGAGGAGGAGGTCGATCCGTGGCTCGAATGGGTGCTTGCGAGGCCGAGGGAGACGCGGAAGCAGAAGGACGTGCCGAGATAATCAAGTCGAAGAGTAGCTCGGCCTCCTCTTGGCCATGGCATCGGCGGGCGCGTGGGTGTCCTTACCTTGGCCGCGGCGAGGGTAGGAAAGGGGAGAATGGATAGAGGAGGAGGTCTAGGGCACCAGGGCGGTCTTATAGGGAGGACAGGGTCCCTCCGGCCGTCAAATCGACCGGACTGTCGACGCCGCGTCCATGGATGCCCGGCCGTACAGAAGAAGAAGATGATCCATAGGAGTTTGTTGCTGGTGGGCTAGCTGGGCTGATGGAGGTAAGTGAGGTGGGCTGGTTGAAGGGAAATGGCCCACGTGGCTTCGGATAAGGTGAGGCCTTTCCTTTTCTTTTAATTCTGCCCATAAATAGATAGCCATCAAAAGGGAAAAGTCCAGGGATATTGGGGATGAATTTGAAAGAAGTGACAATATCTCTAGACTCCCAGAATTATGAAGGATTTTAATAAATTGATCTGGAAATTTTTAGATGTAGGAAAATAATTCAAGTTTAAATTGAATTCAAACTTGAGACATTTTTGAACCCAACGAAATCAACCTAAAATGAGCTAAATTTTGACAGAGGGGTTAAATGCAAGGTGTAGGGTTTACAGAAAATAAGCGAACAATTATGGAGGAGGGGAAAAGGTCACTTGCCAAAATGAAAGAAAGAAGAAGGAAGCAGGAGGTGATGATGCATGATCATACATGGAGCATTCAACAAACATAATGTAGGGGCAATGCACATGAGGGACTTGGAACAACATGGATGACACAATGCTATAATATGATGCATCAGGCAAAGGATGGCATAATGCAAAATGACAAGAGGCTCAATACAACAAAATGAAATCGCACAATGCAATATAATAAGAGATGAACATGATGCAATAAACAAAATATGGCAATGGCACTCATCGTGATCATGGCATAAACACATCGGAATGAAATATGCAAAACAATTATGGTAATGCAACAAACACAATAAACACACAACAATAACTAAAACAAAGGAAGGCATCTGGAGCATCGGTCTCGCGGCATCACAACACTCCCCCACTAACAAGAGATCTCGTCCCGAGATCTTTGGAATGAGACGGAAGAGGAATAGAGAAACAAGGTCGCTTCTTGGACAAATGAGTGAAAGCAAAGAACCTTGAGAGGTTAAGCAATTCCAAAGAAAGAATACCACGGAGATGAACGTCGTTGAAACACTCTGTTAGAAAAGAGGAACAAGGAACATTACGAGAACCATGTAGTTTGAAGGATATGAAAACACATAGATATAACGAGATAGCCAAGGATCAAGAATGAAAGAATTTGGACAACTCTCCGGTTGAGCGAGAATGGAAGGAATATGTATTTGAATAGATGTAATGATAATTGACGAGAGCAACAACATCATGCCTCCAGAACAACTGAAAGAATGGAATGAGAAGAACGAAGAGCAAGATAACAACTTCTACCACAATTGAATTTGAAAGCATCCTCAGAAGGAAGGATTGAACGGAGTTGTTGAGAAAATCAACAACAAAAGAATTGATTTGTGTGGGCTTATGTAAACATCTCAAAACTTGAGGTGAATTTCTGCCACTACCAAATGATTGAACAGCTGAGAAGAATGAAGAAATGCAAAACTTCACTTCAAAATAATACAGAGAATTATTTGCACCTCGAGAAGCAAGAAGAAGAATACTTGAGCTTCGCCTACAAGAATCTTGATGAACACTTGAGGAATGAATTAAATCATGATGAACCACCATGAAGAACTCCGATAACAAAAGGATTATGAGATAGAAATGAAGGATGAAAATAACAAGATGATGCCTTGCAATGATTTAGATGGAGCTTCGAGACGAGACAAGAGAGAAAAACTTGGAACTCCAGAAAAGAAAAGATGAACAACTAAGGACCAAGAGATTATTCATCATGAACAAGCTCCGAAGGAAGGGATTACTTGACCATGATGAAGTAAGAATAAGAATTACGTTATGCTTATCCTCATCAAATGTAATTGATGACAAATAGATCTGGCATGCAACTTATTCCTCTTGAAAAAGGATTGAGGAGAGAAAATAGCGCAAACTTGGGAAGGTCTTCATGAACCACCGGTAGGATTGGAAAGAAATGAATGAATTGATACGATAATAACGGAAAAGGTATCTTGAAGGAACCACCATGAAGAATTTCAAAATGAAAGAAGAAAGAGAATTCCTCGTCGGGAAGAATTAGAAAAGGCACGAAGATACTTGAGGGAAATTAGAGACAAGATAACAAAAAGATCGCGAACTGATTAAAGAATACTTGACACATGCGCTGGGATAATTGGATAACGCTAGCTGGAATGTGAGGACGAAGAATTCTTCTAGAATGATGGCCTTCGGTGAAACAAAACGGAGAACAACTCCTGACATACTCCGGATGGGTAAGAAAGGAATTCTCACACTGAAAAACAATTATGAGGATGACATTAAGCTAGAACCACGAATCTTCGAGAAAACGAACCAGATTTGGAGGAAAACTCTTCTTCGGTATTCAAAGCTGAGAACGATGATGTGGAACACCACCATGAATAATTCCGACACTCCAGAAGAATGAAAAGAGAAAAAGGTTGAGCCAAAGATGAAAATGATTGAAAGTGATATTGGAGAACGCATCTGGCTTACGTCGAACTTTGAAAGGAATTAGAGAATAACTTCGGAAAAAATTAGAAGAGCCAAGTAAGATCCTGGGGATAAACCTGTGGGTTAGGGCCCACTGAATAGAAATCAGCGTTGAAAAGGATTGTTGAATGAGATATGATGCGCCGAAACAATTGAAAGACTTGTATGACGTGACAACCTCGAAATAATTGAACTCAAACACGAATCTTCTGAGATGTCTTCAACACTCCAGGACGACTAAATGGTGAGAGGAGAAACGAGCAAGGGGGAACACTTTGCCAAGGAAAATAATAAGATCAATCCGAAAAAACTTGAATTGAATCCATGGGAAAGGAAAAACGAGACGAACCAAAGATGAGCTCGATGAGAATTCACCGGTTGACACAACTGAGGAAAGACTGAAGAGGCTCCACACGAATGAAATTGATGCTCGAATAGAGGCTCAGAATCTGGGAAAAAAGAGGTCGGAGGGCGGGAAAAACAAAGGCAACTTGGAACGGGGAGCCGACGAATAACTTGAAGAGAAAAGCACCGGTTCAAATAATTGAGGAAAGAATGCAAAGGCTTCGCACGAGTAGGATGGATACTCGATTATGGACTCTGGCTCCGAGAAGAAAAAGGGTGGGCGGCTGGGAAAAGAAAGACAAGTTTGGACGACATTGTTTATCTTCGGATGGGGAAACAACATCATTGAAAAAGAACTGAGGATTCGTCTTGAAAAAGACAAAGAGGTTCAAATCAACTTGAAGAGAAGTGCACCGGTTGAAAAAGGGATTGAGAACACAACGATGAAAAGAAGCCTGCATGATCCTAAAAAAATTTGAAGGGAAGAGGAGAAAGTCAAAATACCTACATCAAGATTCCTCACTAGACCGATGAAGAAGCAAAGGAGTAAAAAGAATTCCTACTCTATGATATAACTAGACTCCGAAAAAGTTTTCTTCTAGACTCAACAACGACCAAACTACGATCAATCAAGGGGGCTCCTATGGTCGGTCGAGGCTACCAACTTGTCACGCCCAATATGCAATCCTATCCGAGAGGAACTCGATGGTCCCACCAAGGATAGAGCTGCATATTGAAACGCTTTTGCAAGGTGGATATCATTACATCGTACTATTACATAATAGTTGGGGATACATACAAAGGCATACAATGCCACATGAATACATCAAAACATCATACATGAGAACAAAATCCGACTACGGATGAAACACAAACAGAAGCTCAAACGACATCCAACCTACTAGCCCAGGCTGCCGACCATGAACCTAACCCCTGATCGAAGAAGAAGCAGAAGAACTCAAAAAAAAGCAAGCATCGCTCTCACGTCGGATCATCGCATTACCTGTACTGCAAATGTTGTTGTAGTAATCTGTGAGCCACGAGGACTCAGCAATCCCATTACCATGGGTATCAAGACTAGCAAAGCTTCAAGGATAAGTTGTGAGGTTGCAACAAGCGAATAAGCATTGTATGGTGGCTAACTTACGAGTACAAGAGTAAGATGAGAAACTACGCAAACGGCTGCAAACTAGTAATGATCAAGAAGTGATCCTGAACTACTTACGTTCAAACATAACCCCACCGTGTTCTCTTCTCGAACTCACTCGAAAAGAGACGATCACGGTTACGCACGCGGTTGGTGTATTTTAATTCAGATCTGGTGTCAAGTTCTCTAAAACCGGATATTAAAAATTTCCATCTGCCACATGACCGCGGGCACGACTCTCGAAAGTTTAAACCCTGCAATGATGTCCCAACTTAGCCCATGACAAGCTCACGGTCCGCGAAGACAATCCTCCATCGCGGGACATCCGATAAAACTCGGGATCCCGGTGCACAAGACATTTCGACAATGGTAAAATAAAACCAGCAAGACCTCCCGGCGTGCCGACACCCTGATAGTAGCCGCGCATATCTCATCTCAGGCCACTACGGATGATCTATGGTTATAGCGACCAAAAACCCCAAGTTGCCAAGGGGTGACGCCGCAAGCTACTCTAGTTTGGACCACACTCATGAGGAGCACTGGCCCGGGGGTTGATTCAGTATCCTCGGGTACCGGTAAGTCCCTATGCAAGTTTTAGTTGTTATTAGGCAAATGGTAAAACCAATGTTGGGCCTTGCTGGAAGAGTTTTATTCAAAACGAACTTTCAAGAGGGGCCCATAAACCCTCATCGTGTTAGGGATGCAAAATCAAGGAACATAACATCGGTTTGATGGAAACTAGGGCGGCAAGAGTGGAACAAAACACCAGGCAAAAGACCGAGCCTTCCACCCTTTACCCACTATATAAATGCATTAATTAAATAAGATATATTGTGATATCCCAAGATATCCATGTCCCAACATGGAACAACCTGCACTGCACTTGCAACTAGCAACGCTAGAAGAGGGGCTGAGCAAAGCAGTAGCATAGCCAAACAATGGTTGGCTAGGATGGTGGAAAAGGTTAGAGGTTGTTTCATGGCATATTGGGAGGCTCGATAAACAAGTGGTGGGTAGCGCAACATAGCGATAGCATCGAGACAACTAGCATAGCAAAGATAGTAGTGGTATCCAGGGTAATGGTCATCTTGCCTGAAATCCCGCTAGGAAGAAGATCGAGTCCATGAAGAAGACGAACAGGCGTAGACGAACCAAGAGTGGTCAAATGAATCCTCACGATCGCAACGAAATAAGAACTATCGAGAAGTAGCACAACCGGAAAGAAGCAAACAACATAGTAAACAATCAACACATGAACATGGCATGATGCTCAACCAAGTATGATGCATGACAAGGCTACATGGTGCTACTCATGGCAAGAGATAATGTATACAAGAACATCACATCAAATCAAGTTTAAATGAGACAGGAAACAACACATAACAATTCCAGAAAGTCCCCATGTCCATAGTTTGAATTTTCTCCTGTTCTGCCTAAACCATATTTTAGAGTTGTTAAACAGCAAAAGTAAGTGCATCATGTTAATCTATGCGTTTTTCTAGACAAGTTATATATATAGTTTATTTAATTCGGAGCTATGATTAATTAGTTATGGAATAAACCATTTTAACATGTCATTCATGCAAAATAATGCAAACAACAAGTTTAAACATTTTAAACAAGGATGAAAGTTTTAGTTTACGAAAGTATAGGAAAATCTGAGCATTTTACATATATGACATGATCTATTTGGATCATGGATATTTAGTTATTCACAATTCAAAATGATGGCATTTTCTGTAATTATGCATGCACTGGAAAATACTAAAACCGCGGAGAAGGAAAAAAAATTACGCGAGCCAAATGCAACACAGTGCAGTGGCCCAGGAGGAGATTTGGCCCAGCGGCTGAGTGTGTGTGCAAAACTAAAAGAAACAGATAAAAACAGGGGCAAAAGAATTGGGGGCACCCTGGGATTTGATCCCAGGACCTCACAGTTGAAAACAGAGCGTGCTCACAAACTCGCCTAGATGGATATTGGACTTGATACTATATGAACAAGAACAAAGCTTGATCTGGTGAGGCAAAAATTGATGGAAAAGAATGTTGCGCCCGTGGAGATTTGATACCTGGTCGCCTGGGTGCCAGCGAGCTCGGCTAACGAGTAGGACCTGAACTGAATTTGTGGAAAAATGACAGAAGAGTTCTTATTGAACCAATAGCCCGAGCGAACCTAACCAAACAACAAAGACAAAGGGACGGCCTTGGCTGTGCTCGCGACGGACCTCAACAACGAGCAGCAGGTGCTAGCCTGGGTGCCTTGGGGCCGCGCAGGGTGCTCGCGTGCAGGTGTGGAAGCGAGGGTGTATGTGCAGTGCATGCCACAAAATCAGAAGATGAACCAAAATGCTAAGCTTCAGTCATGCAAGCACGGGGATCTCGCCGGCGTTGGCAGCGAGCAAATGTGGCGGTGCCGGCGGGCGGGCGGAAAAAGGTGACGGTAGCTACGGGATGCGCGCATGCAGCGACTCGAGCTTGAGCCCTCGCTCGACTCAGGCATGGCATAGCTCGGCGAGCGACGACAGCAGCTTGGCGTGTACGGGGTGAGAAGCGGGGCAAGAAGCGGGTGTGCGGTTGTGTGGGCGGACAGAGGCAATGTCTGCCGAGGTGTGCAAGTGCAGCAAGGGCGGCAGCAAGGTGTGCGGGTGCGTAGAGAACAAAGCCTCTACTTCGAATGGCCATGGCGATAGCACGATAACAGCGGCTCGGACACCACGGGATCGCCGGGTACGGCTACGAAACTCGAACCAAAGAGGGGCTAGGAGGAGCGGCTGCTCACCGAGGGGATGCTGATGGAGTTGAACAAGGTCGGCGGTGCCTGGGGACGGCGAGAAGACGTGCTGGTCGAGGCGGTGGACTTGGCAGGGCTTTGGGTCCATGAAGTAGAGGAAGCAGGGGAAGAAGACGTCAAGGAGGAGGTCGATCCGTGGCTCGAATGGGTGCTTGGGAGGCCGAGGGAGACGTGGAACAAGAAGGCCGGGCCAAGCTGATCAAGTCGAAGAGGAGCTCGGCCTCCTCTTGGCCATGGCGTCGGCGGGCGCGTGGGTGTCCTTACCTTGGCGGCGGCACTACTAGGAAAAGGCCTACTAGTGGCGCACCAGTTTTGCCTACTAATGGCGCACTACTGGTGCGCCACTAGTACCATGCCACTAGTATTATATACTAATGGCGCACCACAGGTGCGCCATTAGTATACCAGATACTAATGGCGCACCATGTGGTGCGCCATTAGTATACCATTCGGTGCTCCACTGGTATTCCCTCCAGGTGCGCCACTAATAACCTTATAGGTGCGCCACTAGTAATAAAGGAAGGTGCGCCACTAATAAGGGCTTAAATGCGCCACTAGTAATGTATTTGGAAAATAAAAAATCTAAATTTACAGAAAACAACCTATAAGGAAAAATAATTGAAAAACAAAAAATGAAATAGAATCATAATTTTTATTATAGTAAGAATATTATAATGTCTTTACAAGTTTCCAATAAAAGGAAAATTGCAAGGAAATAAAATAAAATCCTAAAACCAATCTTCTAGTAATCTTTTCTTCTTTTTCTTCACTTTATCCCTGCAAAATGTAACAAAATAAACAGAAACACAAACAAACTATTTATAACATGTCAATACTGTCATTTTCTATGCAGAACTAGATATGAGCATATATTTCCATAATTACATGGTGTGAATATTGTATGAGTAAGATTATAATGGAAATGAATTTTGATAGGAGCCCACTTTCGACGAGTATTTATCTGACAGAGCTAAGTAATCAGGGCATTTACCTTTTGACAATATTATTATACTATACTACCAATATACTACTCCACTTGGATTTTTTAGATGAGTAGATCTGAGATAGACATTTGTTCAAGTGGCTATAGGTAGGCTTGAAGAATTCTCATCGGTTCAAGTGGCTATAGGTAGTCGCACAGCTGGAATATAGACTACTAGTACTATTTGAAAAGAAAATAAGAGTAAATCTGAACGTACTAGTCAGATCCGATCACATTGAGCTAGAAAGAAAATTCATCAGGAAACAGATGGCCGGTGACTTACCTCCAGACGTTGAGGATCTCGTTGTGCCCGACGAAGATGCTGCAGAGCGCGTCGTGGATGGACTGCTCACAGCGATAGCTGCCGCAGATGAACTTGTTGTCCTGCAGGTAGTCCAGTAGCCAGGAATTAAAGATAGGAGGGCTAGAACTGAAAGAACTAACATCTTAGAAAGCAACAGGAGATAATTCATATATGCAAAATACATATGAAGTGGTCTTCACCAAATTTGTTGAAACATGAATGAAATGTTTTAGCAGTACCAATGATACATGTCAAATTAATTGTTCCTGTCATGACAATGTAAAAGTAGTACTTGCATGCCAATGAAGACTTGGTAGTGTCAGATTCTATGAGGTTCAGGACATGTGTAATTGTGCCAAGTTCACTTGTAATGCCATTATTCATGATCTGAACTTTATCCTCCACAAAATAAAATAACAGTTGATCCATGCGAATGATACTTAATTTTGAAGCTACTGTTAATTTATAAAATGAATATAAAGTGAGTTTATAAATTCAGAAATAGAAAATTCAGTTAGGCTACTGTTAACTAAATTTTGGAGTGTGTACTTAACAAAGGCTTCATTTGAATGTACAGTCAAATTAAAAAAATGTGTTCATGGGGCAGCAGCACTAAGAACTGAAAGAAAAAGGTGCAGAAAAAAGCTACTGAAAAACAATATCAGAAGTAGTGCAGACGTTGTTGAGGCGCTGACTGAACCATTGATAGTACTACCACTCTTCTTTTTTGCGTCCATTAGCGTGACAGTGAGGTTACAACCCTACCATCGACGACGACGACTAGGTTGCTGCTGCTGCTGTCCCAGAAACAGAGACAGAGGGAGATCCATTCAAGCTAAAACCGTTGGAAACAAGAAGACTGCTATTGCAAAACTATTCTCTACAGATATGTGTGAGATATCTTAGGTAATTTTTTTAAGAAACAAACGCAACAGTGTAGACCCTGCTTGACTCCGTTGTTTATTTGTTTTGCTTGAGCTGCATGCAGGAAAGAGAGCTCCCTTTGAATGCAACACATATAGCTTGAAACGGAAAAACCTATATGCATCGCTCTGCACAAGTATTTCAAAGACACACGACGCAATTCATTTATCGTGGCAATGCTTACTGGAAGTCTGATGCAGCCAACATACTAAAACTAAGCTGCACTATCCAGAGGTTACAAGATTTGGTGTATATATAGTCATAATAGCACGTGGAATTCTTCCATGGCTTATTAGTTGTCTGCACTATGTGCAGAACAGGACCAGATTCTTGGACTGAATTTCATGGATTTTATATTATTCACATCTGCCAAAATGAAACCTGGTAGTGGTAGATACACGATTTCAGGTGCTGGACTCAGTTGAATTTACTTCCCCCTTCCCTGCTATGGAGTGCGAGCTACATAGGATGAGGATCATCAATTAACTGTCTACTTCACTTGTTGAATTGGATCATAAGACCAGAAATAAATCATCTATGAACTGAAACCTTCATTCCCCCCTTCAAAAATACCAAGCGACCAACTGTAGAGCTCAGCTACGGCAGACGGGCAGAGAGATTTCTACGCCATACACGGGATCGGGACTGGGGGTACGGAAGGATCCACGGGCAAGAGCCCTGGTTCTGCCTTGAGCTCCCTTGCTCCCTAGGGCATCGTCGTACTGATGCAAGGGGTGAATCGGGGCAGAGCGGAGAGGGCGTACCTGACTGTTGGGCAGACGAATCGGAGCTTCCCGATCGGGCCGCGCGACATGGATGACCTTTGGTGCCGGCGGCATGGATGACCTTCATCCGCGCGATGGGCTCCTCCAGCTCCAGAATCTGAAGAACCAAATCCGCCCTCTAGATCAGACAACACATCCCCACCCACATCGCAGTTGAGGAGGAGGATGAAGGAGGGCACGGAGTACCTGGAGGTAGCGGCCCATGAGGTCCCACTGGTTGCCGCGGTTGCCGATGTCCGCGCGCACCTTCTACATGATGAGCGAGGAGAGCCGGTCCAGCACCTCCTCGTACTCCCACGCCGCTGCACCACCTGCACATCAATCCCCACCCCGCCGCACGAACGCGGCAGCCATCAGTACAGTACCCAGCCCAACACGCACCACTAGTGTCACTCCACGAAGCTAGCAAGCCCCGATCGGGTCGCGTCGCTCACCTGCGTGCTCCATGGCGCGGGGGACGAGGAGGACTCCATGGCGCGGGGGAGGAAGCGGCGGGTGCGGGAGGAGGCGAGCGGCGAGGAGAGGAGTAGGCGGCACCGGAGGCTGGCGGCGGCGACGAGAGGGGGGTGAGGCATGGGCGGCGGGGCAAGATGCGGCCGGGGCTTCCCGATCTAGATCGAAGTCGAGGGAGGTGGGTGGGTGTGTCAGGAGGAAGGGGAGGGGAGAGAACATGACTAGAGGGAGGGGATAAGGGGTGATAGCAATGGCGCACTGGTAGGGGTGCACCATACGTATAGATAGCAATGGCGCATCTCTTACTGGTGCGCCATTACTAGTTAAAACTAGTAATGGCGCACTATCCCCTGATGCGCCATTAGTATTTTTGAAAAAAATAAAAAAATTACTAGTGGCGCATCGTGGATGTGATGCGCCATTAGTATTTGGACACTAATGGCGCACCAACACATGGTGCGCCATTAGTATATAGTAGTGGCGCACCACATGTGTGGTGCGCCATTAGTGTCCATATTATCAATAGCCCTTTTCCTAGTGGTGCGGCGAGGGCAGGAAAGGGGAGAATTGATAGAGGAGGAGGTCTAGGGCACCGGGGCGGTCTTATAGGGAGGCCAGGGATCCCTCCGGACATCAAATCGATCGGACTGTCGACGTGGCGTCCATGGATGCCCTGTCGTATAGAAGAGGAAGACGATCCACAGGAGTTTGTTGCTGGTGGGCTAGCTGGGCTGATGGAGGTAAGTGAGGTGGGCTGGTTGAAGGGAAATGGCCCAAGTGGCTTCGGATAAGGTGAGGCCTTTCCTTTTCTTTTAATTGTGCCCATAAATAGACAACCGTCAAAAGGGAAAAGCCAGGGATATTGGGGATGAATTTGAAAGAAGTGAGAATATCTCTAGACTCCTGGAATTATGAAGGATTTTAATAAATTGATCTGGCAATTTTTAGAGGTAGGAAAATAATTGAAGTTTGAATTTGAGCCATTTTTGAACACAACCAAATCAACCTCAAATGAGCTAATTTTGACAAAGGGGTTAAAGGCAAGGTATAGGGTTTATAGAAAATAAGCGAACATTTACGGAGGAGGGAAAAAGGTCACTTGTCAAAATGAAAGAAAGAAGAAGGAAGGAGGAGGTGATGATGCATGATCATACATGGAGCATTCAACAAACATAATGTAGGGGAAATGCACATGAGGGACTTGGAACAACATGGATGACACAATGCTATAATATGATGCATCAGGCAAAGGATGGCATAATGCAAAATGACAAGAGGCTCAATCCAACAAAATGAAATGGCACAGTGCAATATAATAAGAGATGAACATGATGCAATAAACAAAATATGGCAATGGCACTTAGCATGATCATGGCATAAACACATCGGAATGAAATATGCAAAACAATTATGACAATGCAACAAACACAATAAACACACGACAACAACTAAAACAAAGGAAGGCATCTGGAGCATCGGTCTCGGGGCGTCACAGAACACTTCATTCACACAAAACTTAACCAAAATTTTAGTGGCGGGGTTAGTGAATATGGCAATGAAATCCCATCATGTACTGCTCTAACATTAGTGTATAATTATAATCAAATATTATCCATTGTATGCTATCAAAATTCTGTGGCCCCAAGTCAATGAGGCTTCAAAAAGAATTCAAACATACACAAATTGTGAAGCTATAACAGCAATTTGTGAAAACAGGACAGTCTATAAAGATTTGAACATCCACCATACTTCTGTAACTCTACAAATTCTGAAAAATTAGGACCAAATAAAAAAATTGTATAGCAAGACTGTGCAAAAAGTTTCAGAAACGTGTGACACTCCAGTAAAAAAATGTAAAATCACGCACTACAGCCAAAGTTTCTGTTTTGCACCGCACATACCAACAAGCTCCCACATGTACAAGGGAATAATTGTTTTTGTTCAAAAGTTTCTGTAATTGAGATTCACAAAGTTTCCATGGGCATGAACAAAGTTCAAGGCTAGCTCCCACTTTAACAATGCTCGTCTCTCTCACTTTCACTTTTCTTTTTGAAAAAGTTTTAGGTTCCCCTCTATTTTTTAAAAAACTTTATAAAAGCACTCAACAGAAATAAATGACTCTCTAAACCTTCCGGGTTGTCTCCCTGGAAGCGCTTTCTTTAAAGCCATTAAGCTAGGCATATGGTGCTCAAGTAATGAATTCACCCGGATCCCAAGGTATATCAAAGCCAAATTTAATTAGCAATGATTTGGCATTTAGTAGTGAGCAAAAGGCAACATATATCATGCAATGACTAAGTCTAACTCTCTTCCTATGCATCGGCATGTCATACAAGAACAATTCATGCACATCAAGTAAAGGCCAATGCATAGTATAAGCAATTTCTTGCAATTTTGTTGTGTTGGAAACATAGAGAGGCGGATGTAGTTCCTCTCTCATAATAATTGCAAGTAGGAGCAGCAAGCACATGCATATTATATTCATCAAAAACATCATGTGTAGTAGTAAAACGCAACCCATCAATATAATCCTTAACAAGTGCAAACTTCTTTGAAATAGTGTAGTTGGGAGAACTCAAAAAGCTAATAGGACTATCATGTGTGGGTACAACAGAAACAATCTCATGTTTAACATAATGTATTATAGCAAGTTCATCTCCATAAGAATAATTCATATTGGCATCTTGGCCACAAGCATAGCAAGCATCATCAAAAAGGGATATTTCAAACGAATCAACGGGATCATAGCAATTATCATAGCATTCATCCTTCGGTAAGCATGAAGGGAAATTAAACAATGTATGGGGTAAAGAGTTACTCTCATTAGAAGGTGGGCACGTGTGATCAATCCATTCTTCCTCCTTTTGTTCTTCGCTCTCCTCCTCATCTTTTTCATCCAATGAGCTCACAATGTCATCAATTTCTTCTTCCATAGACTCCTGCAAAATATTAGTCTCTTCTTGGACAGCAGAGTAGTGCTCAATATATGGTTTAACATAGGCATTAGAAGCATAGTTGTCATAGAAATATTTAAGTATGGCAAAATTTTCAGATTTGTAAAGAGTAGCATCATACTTTTCAATCAAAGAATCAATTTCATAAGCACCCTTAAAAGCAAAAAATTATTAAATTTGCTGAACATTATAGTAATTATAAACACCATTAGCATTAGAAAATACGATTCCATTGTCGCTAAACACACATTGGTAAGGAAGGTGTTTCTTAGGGTCCTGAGAACAACAAGTGAAATCATATATTTCACATAAATTCCAATCATAGCATTGCATAGTATTAATTTGATGCCATACAAGTTTCCCTTTTTCAGATAAGCGGTGTCGCACATAACAAGCATGATCATCTAATGATTTGCCCTCAACTAAGCTAGTTGGGGTTTCAGCACGAGCACATAAGGATTGAAGATGATCCAAGTAAAAAGATTCAGCAGTACGATAGATTTTGGGTGGTTCTTCAACCATTGGTTTTGTAGGTACAACTAATTTTTTTGGTATTTTGCGTTTCCTACCCGTGACTAAAGATAAAAAACAAGAGCAAAAAAATAAAAACTACTTAGTGATAAAGAAAACAAGCACACACGAGAATATTCACCCCACACTATTGCTCCCCGGCAACGACGCCAGAAAAAGGTCTTGATAACCCACAAGTGTAGGGGATTGTTTGTAGCCTTTTCAATAAGTAAGAGTGTCAAAACCAATGAGGAGCTAAAGGTAAAACAAATATTACCTCAAGTTCTATCGACCACTGATACAACTCTACGCACACTTAGTGTTTTCTTTACCAGGAACAAGAATAAAACTAGAAGTAGTTAGCGAGAATAAAACATAAAATAAATTGCAAGACAATAAAAGTAGTGTAGTAGCAAGCTTTTTGTAACACAAGAGAAGGATTTGTCCCAAGGCAGTCGATAAAAAGTACCAGTAATCACTCTTGCTATTTTATATGAGGGAGAGGCATGAGCTAACACACTTTCCATACTTGGATCATATGCACTTATGATTGGAACTCTAGCAAGCATCCGCAACTACTAAAGATCATTAAGGTCATAAAACCCAACCATAGCATTAAGTATCAAGTCCTCTTTACTCACATATGTCATACCCCCCTTACTTGGGTTTAAGCTTCTGTCACTCTAGCAACCCACCATAACCATGAACATATTGCAACACCCTACAGCAGGGGCCCCTCACGTTTGCGTGAGAACGGAGAGCACCGTAGCACAGCACCAAAATAAAATATACAATCATACCAACCAAGATCATGATTATGCCATAGGACAAAATAAATCTACTCAAGCATCATAGGATAACCACATATCATTGGATAATAGTATGTAGTGTTGAGCACCATGTTTAAGTAGAGAATTACAGTGGGAATAGAGAGGTTACACCGCTGCATAGAGGGGGAGAAAGTTGGTGTTGATGGTAGCAAGATTGTTGATGTAGATCATCGTCACGATCCTAGCCCAAGTGGCACTCCGGTGCTACCGGGAGAGAGGGGGAGAGAGCCCCCCTCCTTCTTCTTCCTTGGCCTCCTCCCTAGGTGGGAGGAGGGTTCCCCTCTAGTCCATGGCCTCCATGGCTATGGAGGGGCGAGAGTCCCTCCGAGATTGGATTTGTCTCTCTGTTCTCTTCTATTTCGCGTTCACCAGATCTGGCCGAAACCGTTTCTTATATTCTGGGAGATCCGTAACTCTGATTGCATTGAAATTTTAACACGATTTTTTCCGGATATAAGCTTCCTTGTGCCCGAAGTAGAGCTCCAACTGATGTACGAGGTGGGCATAAGACACCTGGGCGCGCCTGGGCCCCCAGGCGCACCCTCGCGGGTTGTGGTCACTGTGGGCCCCCTCTTTCGATGATTCCAACTCCCAAACATCACAAACATTCCAAAATAATTCTCCATAAAATTTTATTGCATTTGGACTTCATTTGATATGGATTTTCTATGAAAAAACATGCAAAACACAGGAACTAGCAATGGGCACTGGATCAATATGTTACTCCAATAAATCATATAAAAAGTTGCCAAAAGTAAGTACAAGTTGAATAATATTGGCATGGAACAATCAAAAAATATAGATACGATGGAGACGTATAAGGGTCTTTCATTGAAAAATCCTTATTCAAGTATCCTTTTATGCTATTCAGAAAATCTATATCATTTCCAATCAACAATATGTTATCCACATATAATATCAGAAATGCTACAGAGCTCCCACTCACTTTCTTGTAAATACAGGCTTCACCGTAAGTCTGTATAAAACCATATGCTGTGATCACCTCATCAAAGCGTATATTCCAACTCTGAGATGCTTGAACCAGTCCATAGATGGATCGCTAGAGCTTGCATACTTTGTTAGCACCATTAGGATCGACAAAACCTTCTAGTTGCATCATATACAACTCTTCTTTAAGAAATCCATTAAGGAATGCAGTTTTGACATCCATTTGCCAGATTTCATAAAATGCGGAAATTGCTAACATGATTCGGACAGACTTAAGCATCGTTACGGGTGAGAAAGTCTCATCATAGTCAACCCCATGAACTTGTCGAAAACCTTTTGGAACAAGTCAAGCTTTGTAGACAGTGATATTACCATTAGCGTCCATCTTCCTCTTGAAGATCCATTTATTCTCAATGTCTTGCCGATCATCATGCAAGTCCACCAAAGTCCCCACTTTGTTCTCATACATAGATCCTATCTCAGATTTCATGGCCACAAGCCATTTTTTGGAATCTAGGCTTATCATATCTTCTTCATAGTTTGTAGGTTCATCTTGGTCTAATAACATGACTTCCAGGACTGGATTACCGTACCACTCTAGTACGGAATGTGTTCTGGTTAACCAACGAAGTTCAGTAGTAACTTCATCTGAAGTTTGATGATCATCATCGTTAGCTTCTCTCTAGTTTGTGTAGGCATCACGGGAATGGTTTTATCTGATGTACTACTTTCCTATTCAAGAGAAGGTACAATTACCTCATCAAGTTCTACTTTCCTCCCACTCACCTCTTTCGAGAGAAACTCCTTCTCTAGAAAGGACCCATTTAGCAATAAAGATCTTGCCTTCAGATCTGTGGTAGAAGGTGTACCCACTAGTTTCTTTATGGTATCCTATGAAGACGCACTTCTTTGATTTCGGTTTGAGCTTATTAGGCTGAAGCCTTTTGACATAAGTGTCGCAACCCCAAACTTTAAGAAATGACGGCTTTGGTTTCTAGCCAAACCATAGTTCATACGGTGTTGTCTCAATAGATTTAGACGGTGCCCTATTTAACGTGAATGCGGCTATCTCTAATGCATAACCCCAAAATGATAAAGGAAAATCGGTAAGAGACATCATAGAACGCACCATATCTAACAGAGTACGGCTACGACGTTCGGACACACCATTACGGTGTGGTGTTCCAAGTGGAGTGAGTTGTGAAACTATTCCACATTGTTGTAAATAAAGGCCAAACTAGTAACTCAAATATTCGCCTCCGCGATCAGATCATAGAAACTTTATTTTCTTGTTACGATGATTCTCCACTTCACTCTGAAATTCTTTGAACTTTTCAAATGTTTCAGACTTGTGTTTCATCAAGTAGATATACCCATACCTACTCAAATCATCTGTGAAGGTGAGAAAATAACATTACCCATCGCATGCTTCAACACTCATCGGACCGCATACATCGGTATGTATTATTTCCAATAAGTCATTAGCTCGCTCCATTGTTCCGAAGAACGGTGTTTTAGTCATCTTGCCCATGAGGCATGGTTCGAAAGTATCAAATGATTCATAATTAAGTGATTCCAAAAGTCCATCCGCATGGAGTTTCTTTGTGCGTTTTACACCAATATGACCTAAACGGCACTGCCACAAATATATTGCACTATCATTATCAACTTTGCATCTTTTCGCATCAATATTATGAATATGTGTATCACTACGGTCGAGATTCAATCAGAATAGACCATTCCTCAAGGGTGCATGACCATAAAAGATATTACTCATTTAATTAGAACAACCATTATTCTCTGAGTTAAATGAATAACCATATCGTATTAAACAAGATCCAAATATATTGTTCATGCTCAACGCAGACACCAAATAACAATTATTTAGGTCTAAAACTAATCCCGAAGGTAGACGTAGAGGTATCGTGCCAACGGCGATCACATCGACCTTGGAATCACTCCTGACGCGCATCGTCACCTCATCCTTAGACAATCTTTGTTTATTCCATAGCTCCTGTTTCGAGTTACAAATATGAGCAATCGAACCAGTATAAAATACCCAGGTGCTACTACAAGCATTAATAAGGAACACATCAATAACATGTATATCAAATATACCTTTGTTCACTTTGCCATCCTTCTTATCCGCCGAATACTTGCGGCAGTTCTGCTTCCAGTCACCACTCCCTTTGTAGTAGAAGCACTCAGTTTCAGGCTTAGGTCCCTCTTTGGGATTTTTCATGGGAGTGGCAACTTGTTTGCCGTTCTTCTTGAAGTTCCCTTTCTTTCCTTTTCCCTTTTTCTTGAAACTAGTGGTCTTATTAACCATCAACACTTGATGCTCCTTCTTGATTTCTACCTTCGCTGATTTTAGCATTGCGAAGAGCTCGGGAATTGTTTTCTCCATCCCTTGCATATTATAGTTCATCATGAAGCCTTTGTAGATTGGTGGCAGTGATTGAAGAACTCTGTCAATAACACTCTCAACTGGAAGATCAATTCCCAGCTGTGTCAAGTGGTTATGATACCCAGACATTTTGAGTATATGTTCACTGACAGAACTTTTCTCCTCCATCTTGCAGCTATAGAACTTGTTGGAGACTTCATATCTCTCAACCCGGGCATTAGCTTGAAATATCAATTTCAGCTCCTGGAACATCTCATATGCTCGATAACGTTCAAAATGTCTTTAAAGTCCCGGTTTTAAGCCGTAAAGCATGGCACACTGAACTATAGAGTAGTCTTCAGATCGAGCTTGCCAGATGTTCATAACATCTTCATCAGCTCCTGTAGCAGGTCTGTCACCTAGCGGTGGATTGAGGACAGAATTCTTTTGTGCGGCAATGAGGATAATCCTCAAGTTAGTCCATGTAGTTGCTACCATCATCTTTCAACTTAGCTTTCTCTAGGAACGTGTTTAAATTTAGGGGAACGATAGCACGGGCCATTGATCTACAACATAGATATGCAAAACTATTATGACTAAGTTCATGATAAATTAAGTTCAATTAATCAAATTACTAATGAACTCCCACTTAAATTAACATCCATCAAGTTATCTAAGTGATACGTGATCCAAATCAACTAACCCATGTCCGATCATCACATGAGATGGGGTAGTCATCAATGGTGAACATGTCTATGTTGATCATATCTACTATATGACTCACATTCGACCTTTCGGTCTCCAGTGTTCCGAGACCATGTTTGTACATGCTAGGCTCGTCAAGTTTAACCCAAGTATTCCGCGTGTGTAAATCTGGCTTACACTTGTTGTATGTGAACGTAGAGTCTATCACACCCGATCATCACGAGGTGCTTTGAAATGAAAAACTTTAGCAACGGTGCATACTCAGGGAGAACACTTTTATCTTGAAATTTAGTGAAGGGATCATCTTATAATGCTACCGCCGTTCTAAGCAAAATAAGATGCATAAAGGATAAACGTCACATGCAATCAAAAATATGTGAGATGGTATGTCCATCATCATCTTGTGCTTTTGATCTCCATCTTCAAAGCATCGTCATGATCTCCATCATCACCGGCTCGACACCTTGACCTCCATCGTTGCGTCGGGGTCGTCTCGTCAACTATTGCTTCTAAAATTATTGCTACTCATAGCATAAAGTAAAGAAATTACATGGCGCTTGCATTTCATACAATAATTAAGAGACAACTCTAAGGCTCCTGCCAGTTGTCGATATTACAAAACATGATCATCTCATACAACAACGCATATCACATCACGTCTTGACCATATGACATCACAACATGCCCTGCAAAACAAGTTAGACGTCCTCTACTTTGTTGTTGCAAGTTTTACGTGGGTGCTACGGGCTTCTAGCAAGAACCGTTCTTACCTACAGCAAAAACCACAACGGTGATTTATCAAGTTTGCTATTTTAACCTTCTTCAAGGACCGGCCATAGTCAAATTCGATTCAACTAAAGTAGGAGAAATAGACACCCGCCAGCCACCTATATGCAAAACAAGTTGCATGTCTGTCGGTGGAACCGGTCTCATGTACGTGGACATGTAAGGTTGGTTCGGGCTGCTTCATCACAATAATGCCGAATCAAAATAAGATGTTGGTGGTAAGCAGTATGACTATCACCGCCCATAACTCTTTGTGTTCTACTCGTGCATATCATCTACGCATAGACTTGGCTCATGATTCCACTGTTGGGGAACATTGCATGGAAAACAAAAAAAATCTACGCACATGCAAGATCTATCCATGGAGAAGCATAGCAATGGGAGGGGAGAGTGTGTCTACGTACCCTCGTACCATAAGCGAAAGCGTTTGGTAACGTGGTTGATGTAGTCGAACTTCTTTGCGATCCAACCGATCAAGTACCGAACGTACGGCACCTCCGCATTCAGCACACGTTCAGCTCGGTTACGTCCTGGCCTTCTTGATCTAGCAAGATGGGAGAAGTAGTAGATGAGTCCTGGCAGCACGATGGCGTGGTGACGGTGATTGTGATGCTATCGACGCAGGGCTTCGGCTAAGCACTATGAAAATATGACAGAGGGACGAAAATGTGGAGAGGGGCACTGCACACGGACAAGACAATGTTGTGTGTCCTTGTGTGGCACCCCTCCCCAATATATATGTGTGGGGGAGAGGGAGGCAGCCAGGCGCACCAAAAAAGGTGGCCGGCCAGCCCTAGGGCTCTGATACGTCCATTTTGCATCATGTTTTCCTACTATTATTTATAATGTTTTTATGCATAATAATGCCTTTTTGAGTAATTCTAATACCTTTTCTCTCATAATATGCAAGGTTTACATCAAGAGGGAGAATACCGGCAGCTGGAAATCTAGACCTTAAAAAGCAACGTTAGGCTGCCTATTCAGCACAACTCCAAATGAGCTGAAACTTCACAAGGATTTTTTTATGGAATATATAAGAATTATTGGAGCAAATAAGAACCTGAGGGGCCCCACCAGGTGGGCACAACCCACCTGGGCGCGTCAGGGAGCTCAGGCGCGCTCTGGTGGGTTGTGCCCTCCTTGGCCCACCTCTGGTGCCCATCTTCTGGTATATAAGTTATTTTGACCTAAAATAATTAAGGAGAGGACTTTCGGGACGAAGCACCGCCGTCTCGAGCTGGAACTTAGTGGTTTCATGTGAATGTCGACTACATGACACTTCACCATATCTAGGCCTAAGGGAATGCATTGTGGAGTAGTTATTAGATGGGTTGCTAGAGTGACAGAAGCTTAAACCCTAGTTTATGCGCTACTTCGTAAGGGACCGATTTGGATCTGAATGTTTAATGCTATGGTTAGATTTTATCTTAATACTTTTCTCGTAGTTGCGGATGCTTGCGAGGGGGTTAATCATAAGTAGGAGGTTTGTTCAAGTAAGAACATCAACTAAGCACCGGTCCACCCACATATCAAATTATCAAAGTAGTGAACACAAATCAAGCCAATATGGTGAAAGTGACTAGATGAAATTTCCGTGTACCCTCAAGAACACTTTGCTTATTATAAGAAACCATGTTGGCATCTCCTTTGCCACAAAAGGATTGGGCTACCTTGCTGGATACTATTTGCCGTTACCATTACTTTCTCATTACAAATTATCTTGCTGTCAAACTATCTGCTACTTACAATTTCAGTGCTTGCAGACATTACCTTGCTGAAAACCACTTGTCATTTCCTTATCGAAAGGACTATGATTGGGCTATCCATCACAAGTGCTTTTACTTCAAGAACTGTTTGCAAAGTTCCATGACCCATTTAGCAGGTTTATTAGTTTACAATTAATAGTTCCAGTATTACGCAAATTCACATTTCATATCGAACAACTATTTGCCAATTTCATATTAGGCACATAGATATATTTTAGCATCATAGTACGATAGCTACCGGAAAACAGCACAGTACAGCATATAGACAGTTCAACTTGATAAGAACAATATTACTACAATGTATTCATTTCCCTAATCGAGATCATCCAGGCTCGCCTTATCCACCTCTGCTTTCAGTTCAATAAGAACATGTTTTGCACTGGCCAACTGGGGAAGTGCCTCCTCCTTCGCCAACACCATCTTAGCAAATCTGAGCTCATTCTCCACCTTCCTCTTTTTATCCCGCATCTTCAAATATTCTTCAGCGTTGACAACACTTTTTCTAATCCTACCTCTGTTCTCTGCCTGATACATGCTCCAGAGCTTTGCTAGGCACATCTTCAAAGACTGTGGCCACTCTTGATCAACCCACTCCAAGAAAGAACATTTCCGTTCATCCTATAATATTTAAAACTAGATCAGTAACAATTGTAGGGAAAATGGGTTTATAGCAACATACAAAATCATCAATATTTATTTTCAAAAACTGAAGAAACAAGTTAATTATGACATATCTTCTCAAAAAGATCAATGTGCAAATGAATTATTTGCTACTGAGACAACAACCAAATTCTGAAACATCAGAAGCTATAATTAACTACAACAATGCTACAAGTTCTTACTCATGTACTATAATTAACAAATTGAACATTTTTAGGGGAAGGTAAATATAACTGCAACAGCATCGTGACAGTATTTGGATGACAACAAATTGATACTAACAGGTGTGTACATGCACAAATTTAGTAACATAGAACTAATAGCACTAAGGCCGTCCACTATGTATGCCAAAATCGGTCTAAAGATAACTGTTGCTACATCTCGCACTGGTGCCCTGCACGGGTGAGCCGATACAGCAGAAAAAATCAGGGACCCGAACTCCGGAGCACCTAGTTGCTCCGACGCCCAGTTCCTTCGTGCCATAAAGATATAGTATTTTACTGCTTGGCTCCTTGGATGTGTGGACAATTGGCTCCACAAACTGCTAAAGCGGTGCCAATGGCACCGCTGATGAGATGGCAACATTTTTATATACTAGGTATAAACTGTGACACTGTCTAAGGATGCGTTTGGTTGAAGGTGTGGCATGAATGGGTTGGACCTGTGACAGTTTCTGACTCACATCTAACAAATGATTTTTAACAACGAAAGTGGGTCTAACCTTCTCTACACATGCTAGAAACTTCCTCCCACTATCCACAGATTCAAACGCAACTAGCTTCACGCATGGAGATTGATGGTGACAACGAGCAGACAGATCTTTGTCCACCCCGCTCCATTCATTGCAACGGATGGTCCTAGGGAACTACAAGAGGAAGAAATGACTCAAAATCGACCGCAGGGCCAGTAAAAATACTTCATTCCAAGTCTTAGCCCGAGAGAGAAAAGAGAGGCATACCCGGGTGGTGAAGGAGTCATCATCGGAGGAGGAACCGCTGGAGAGGTCTTTGAAGAAGACCATGGCGACCCCGACGGTAGGATGCGAGACAGAGAGAACGAGGAAGCAAGCGAGGATGCAGCTATAGCTTAGGAAGGAAGGAAGGAAGGAAGGAAGGAAGGGGGAAACAGGGGAAATGTGACTTGTGGTCAGGGAGAAAAGGGGATGGGGAGGGTAGATATTTCGGTAGTAGGCCAAAAATTTCGAAATGTGGAGGGAAACTTTGCGCGCGGTGCCACCGGACGAAATTCACTTTGAACGATAGTGTTCATCGCAAACGATTCTTGTGCTTAACACGCATGGGATGAGTTTGATAATTCAAATTTTGGTGGAAATTTCCCCGGGTGCGTCATTGCATAATTTAACATCGCTTGCTAATTTGGGCACACAAATGAGCGTACAACACATAGACCAGACTTACTGAATCGAGCAATTTTAGTAATTAAACAGATCCAGTTCACCTAAACATTGCTCTAACAAAAGACCAGCATTAAAAACAAAGCCTAAGTATGAATAATTTTAACAAATCCGCCGCCGCACCGGCCTATGCATCGCCGGTGTGAGATGAGACGTCGATGACTTGTCCTGGCGACATGCCACTGTTGGTGGACTCCGCGTCCTCCCCTGCTGAAGTCGACCGCGTCCTCATCCTCGTCCTCATCCTCGGCGCCGCCCTCAAGGTTGTGGTACTCGTAGTAGTGGATATGCCAGAGCTCGCGTTGGTACTCCACCGCCGATTCCTCGATGGCAGACTCTTCTCTACCTCGACCTGGGCCACGCGCAACTCCTCCTCCCGACGCTCCTCGATCTCCGCCGCCTCCTACATCTCCAGCTCCTACTCGACGACCTCATGAGGAAGCAGGTGCTCCATGGCCGCCACCGCCCTTTCGGACGTGGGTTGCATGCTGGATTCCGAGGTGGCCTGGAATATCTTGGTGTGGATGGCCTCAACCTGGGGTAAGGTGACATCGGCGTTACGGACGGCAGCTTGCGCACTCTCGACGTTTGCAGCCATCTTGGCTACTGCAACTACCGTGTCGGCTGCCGTAAACACCCTCTCGACGGAAGCGGCCACGCTCAATGCGGATGCGGCGGCACTCTCGTCGTAGGCGGCCGCACTCTCGGCGCAGGCGGCGGCGCTCGAGTGGGGGGGCGGCCATCGTACGGGCCTTCATGAAGCGTTTCCATGGCGTCATATTTGTAAGAAGGGGTGCGGGAATGGGGATCGGGATTTGTGGATTCGGGGGTTGCCGGCACTGGAGCAGACGAGTCGGCAAAGCTTAAGGAGGAAGACTTAAAAAGACCCAGAAATTTTCATCACAAACGATTCCTACAAAACAACTGTGTGTGATGTTGTAGATATTTTTTATTAGGTGTGAAAGACGAATTTGGAGTAAAGTGGCAACGGATGGTGTTTTAAATGTAGGAGAAAAATTGTAGAACTAATACAACTGTCATGTCAAATTTTGGAAAATTTCAGGGGTCATTTGACATTTTAAGACATTTAAGTGATTTTCTAGCCATTTAACGACCGTAATTGAAATTTGAACTACATGTACATGCAATAGTTAACCATAATAGTTTGAAAAGTCATATTTTGTGTACTTGTGTGCGATTTAATTCCATGTGCAGTAAATTGGAAGGAATTTTCAAACATATTGGTCTAACAGTTATGACACAATTAAGCATAGAGTGCCATGGCATTTAAATTCCAAAAAAATTAAAAGATCATAAACACATGAAACCTTGGTTGATGTAATGTCATGCCACCAAGATGATGTGGTAAAAAATTTGGCATGCTTGACGAAAGTTTGGACACATACCCCTCACAAACCGGAGCAACTCACTAGAAGGCTCGTGGTTCCGAGAGGGAACAATGCATGTTTGATGACGAACGGGATATAGCTTCCTCTTACGGCCTTCAAAATTTTTCTACGTGTAACGTGCACTAATACAACTGTCATGTGAAAATTTGGAAAATTTCAGGGGTCAGTTGACCTTTTGAAGACATTTAAATGATTCTCTAGGCATTTAATGACCATAATTCAAATTTGAATTACATCTACATGCAAGGGCTAAACATAACGGTTTGAAAAATCATATTTGTGTACTTGTGTGCGACTTAATTCCATGTGCAGCAAACTAAAAAAAATTCAAACATACTCGTCTCACGCCATGGACACAAGCATGGAGTGCCATGGCATTTTAATTCCAAAAAATTAAAAAATGATAAGAAAAACATGAAACCTTGCTTGATGTAATGTCATGCCACCAAGATGATGTGGTAAAAAAATTATCCTATTTGATGAAAGTTTGGACGCACACCCCGCACAAACCGAAGCAACTCACTAGAAGGCTCGTGGTTCCGAGAGGGAACAATGCATGTTTGATGACGAACAGGAGATAGCTTCCTCTAACGGCCTTCCAATTTTTTTCAACGTGTGACGTGCACTAATACAACTGTCATGTGAAAATTTGGAAAATTTTAGGGGTCGATCAGTTGACCTTTTGAAGACATTTAAGTGATTTTCTAGCCATTTAATGACCGTAATTCAAATTAGAACTACATGTACATGCAGCAGCTAACCATAACAGTTTGAAAAATCATACTTGTGTACTTGTGTGCGAGTTAATTCCATGTGCAGCAAATTAGAAGGAATTTTCAAACATATTGGTCTCACGGCATGGACACTACAAGCATGGAGTGCCATGACATTTTAATTCCAAAAAATTAAAAATGATCAAAAAAACATGAAACCATGCTTGATGTAATGTCATGCCACCGACATGATGTGGTAAAAAATTGTACTGTTTGACAAAAGTTTGGACACACACCCCTCACAAACCGGAGCAACTCACTAGAAGGCTCGTGGTTCCGAGAGGGAACAATGCATGTTTGATGACGAACGGGAGATAGCTTCCTCTTACGGACTTCAAATTTTTTATACGTGTAACGTGCACTAATACAACTGTCATGTCAAAATTTGGAAAAATTCAAGGGTCATTTGTCCTTTTGAAGACATTTAATTGTTTTTCTAGCCATTTAATGACCGTAATTCATATTTGAACTACATCTACATGCAACAGCTAACCATAACGGTTTGAAAAATCATATTTGTGTACTTGTGTGCGAGTTAATTCCATGCGCAGTAAATTAGAAGGAATTTTCAAACATATTGGTCTCACGGCATGGACTTCCATGGCATTTTAATTCCAAAATGTTAAAAAATGATCAGAAAAACATGAAACTTACTTGATGTAATGTCATACCACCAAGTTGATGTGGTAAAAAAATTTGCATGTTTGACGAAAGTTTGGACACACCCCCCTTACAAACCGGAGCAACTCACTAGAAGGCTCGTGGTTCCGAGAGGGAACAATGCATGTTAGATGACGAACGGGAGATAGCTTCCTCTTACGGCCTTCAAAAAATTTCTACGTGTAACATGCACTAATACAACTGTCATGTGAAAATTTGGAAAATTTTAGGGGTCATTTGACCTTTTGAAGACATTTAAGTGATTTTCTAGCCATTAATGACCGTAATGCAAATTTGAACTACATCTACATGCAACGGCTAACCATAATGGTTTGAAAATCATATTTGTGTACTTGTGTGCGAGTTAAAAAATCATCAGATGATGTAAATATCTGATGTTCAAAAAAGAAAATGTGAAATCTGGCAAGACAACCAGCCCCACACGATTGGCACTCTATTTTGCGCCTCGAGGTTTGGAAGGTGAGTGGCTGGCTTTATTAATCAGACACAGTTCAGCATTAGGAACCGTCAGCTATTATGTTCCTCATGAATTTTGCTGCGGGAATCGTGTGTAATTCACACTACAGTACTCGTAAATTCCGACGACCGGCGTGTGTACTGTTCCCGTCGATCTAGATTTCGGCCGCCAATAAATACTACCTTGCTCATGTCGTCCCGCCTGCATTCTCATCTAGATACTCCCCTTGCTCACCCTCTCTCTCAAATCTCTACCATGGCGTCGCCAGTCTGCCCACGCACCGACGAGGAGTCGCCGCCCCCCGAGGACGCTCACTCGAAGAGCAGCGACGAGGACACCTACGCGCCGTTGAACGAGGTTGCGCCGGACCCCCCCCCCCCAACTTTGGATTGGTTTTGGGGCCAGTACGATCTTTGTCTTTGGAAGTCGCTGCCGCCACTGAGAAAGCCAGGCAAGTGGCTTTCAAGAAGGAGATGGCAGAGGAGGTGTTGGAACATGCGGTACGCTACGCTAGCGCCAAATAAAATTTTCTACCGCGCACCCAAGATCATGCCGCTGGAAATAGATCACGGGATCGGGTTTACCACTAGACGCGCAGTCACCGCAGCGGAAGTAGAGTTGGTGATGCGTGTAGCCGATCTCCCGGGCCGTCTCCTCCTCGCGTTGTCGATCTCCCGCGAACAGCGAAGACCCGTGAACGGTGATCTCCCGCGAACGGCACCTTGCGGTTCCCTCGAACGGTTCATCCAAGCACCGCAGATGCGATGCCTCCAAGGTATCCACACGTACGGGGAGCAGCGTCGAGTGGTGGACTGCTAGGTCTGGTGGCTAACCAGGGTTCAATCCCATCAACCCTAAGCGGTGTGCCCACTCCCCTTTATATAGACCTCCAAGGTGGGCTCACCACTTGAGCCCACTAGGAGTCCACATCCATTTTCCACTCAGATCCAATCCGAATGGGCTGCAACCCCTTAAGTGTGCAACCCTATAGGTTCACGTACACATGGACACGACCAGAGTCGATAGTTGGTAGCGGCTCCTAGCAGAACGTGCCAACTCCCATGTGGGCGTAAAGTCGTTTGACGAACCTCAACAATGTGGCATATGCAACATTCCTTTTGCCTCACGATATTTGTTGTCGAGCTCAAGGCGAGTACTTGTCACCCTTGTGTTAGCTCGACCTCTCTTCTCGAAACCATGATACAGATTCCCGAACTCGGTTAACACTTAACCCAAGTCGCATGGCCATGCTTTTCGAATCTGATCACTCGAGAGGGCCCAGAGAATATCTCTCCAAATAGGAGGGGCAAATTCCATCTTGGTCAACCATGTCTCGCGGCATGTCTCAAGACTCGCCCGAAAGATACCTTTATAACTACCCATTTACGGAGTAGTGTTTGATAGACCCTAAGTGAGTCGATCCTCATCCCGAGAACATGCAAGGACCTTAGGTCTAGGACATGGCATAGACATTGCACTTGAGACTAACAGATGACTATATCTCGCTACGTCTCAAAGTGGGTCTGTCCGGCTCGGTGATCTCCATCCCCGAGCCCATACTATCGGTTTAGCATCTCCATGCACATGACTTGTGAAACATAGTCATCAACCGAGTCGTATACTAGTCAAGGATATGTGTCCGCATAACCTTATCAACTAGGGACCATTAAAACAATCATCATACAATACATAGTTCCACAAACAAGTCACATACTTATTGATACATATCATTGATGATGTTCAAGGACAATACAAAGGACTCATGAATACATATGGAAATGTCATCATCACATGATTGCCTTTAGGGCATATTTCCAACAGAAGGATGCCAGGTACTAGGTGGCCTGTGAAGCCCGTGATGCCACCTGGAAAAAGAAGGCGGCGGAGCTTTGGGGGCGGGCGCGTCGTCGTGCGGAGGAGGTGTACGAAGACGGGTACTTCATGAGGAAGGCCAAAGGCGCTAGGCGCCTCGTCGCTGCATGGAGCTAGGTCGATAAGCTCCAGCGTGCCACTGCCGAGGAGCCCCGATGGGCGCCCAACGAAATGGCAAGATCGTTCGCGCTCGTCCGCCTGCAAGAGGCAGATCGACACGTCAAGCACTACGAGGCGGAGGAGGCAGTGTACTGCCTCCGCTCTGGGAAGACGCCACACACCAGGGAGCTGCTAGCGAGGGGCTGCCAGAATAATACTGGCCCCAGGAGGGATTATTAGTTTTAGTATTGTTTGTTTTCAATTTTATGCATTGTACCTTGTAGTTAAGTATCATCACATATATGCAATGATATTATATATATTCTGTGATGAACTAATGAATAATTAATATTATATATATTGTGAATTCCATTTTCTATCTGTTTTTGTATACTAATTTGAATCTGTCTGTTATCATCCACGTATACAGAATGGAAAGCGTATAAACACACACTGAAACAGAACATATAAGAACGGAGAACAGAGTACACACATTAAAAAAGAAGAATAAACAGAGCAATACTATGATTGCTGTGAATACATAGCTATCCACGTCGAAACGACTCAACAAAATAAAACGCGTTCATGAGACCATGACCAGCAGCCCTTGCCTACGGTAGGTCTTGGCTCTGCCTGAACTCGTGCAAGCGTTCGTGCAATCGATCGACACGCTCGTGGTACATCTGGACCACGATCTCGAGCTCCAAGTTGGCTATTTCATTGGAGATCACCACCTCGAGGATGCGATGGCCATGTTCCTCTACTGCACCCAGGTGGATACCTGGACCAAGGAGGCGGTCGAGCCTACCGACCAGTGCGTTGGCATCGAGCGGGCTGTGGACAAGGCGAACAGCGCGACCCATGCGCACGGCGCGGCCGGCGTCCGGTGGAAGTACGGCAGGGTCAGCCTCTAGTGCAAGTATGGCGCAGAGGGCCTGTGCCCACTCCTGGTGAGGAATGGGGGTACTGACGGGACGTGTACCCAACTATGATGCCCTGTCGACAGCAGGCAAGCGCCGATGGATCCGCTCTTACTGTACGGCGCACCGCGCCTCTCGCTCTACGGTGCTCCAATGGTCTCGTCGTGCGGTGAGCCGCAACTTATCGGCGCGGACGCGCCTAGCTTGCTTTGTGGTGCACCATAGATCACGTTGTGCATCAAGCTGCAGCCTTTCGGTGCTGACATGCCTATTTTGATCCGCGGCACTGAAGTGCCATGCGCCAAGAGTCTGCTCAACCCTGACGATGACGCGCATCACGACGTCGTCCATCGCATTGCCGGGGAGCGCCGCGGCCTCAACGGCCCCTCACGCACGGCACGTTGCAACAGCAACGACGGAAACGGTCTGGATCTTCCCGGCGACCAGGACCAACAATCTGACTTCACGAGAAGACAAAGCATCCGACATCCACACCCGGTTGTAATCTTTCTCTCTTCCTCTAATTAATACTGATCCATACGCGTACATGCATGCATATTTTTTTCCTCGATCCGCTCAGCTGCAATTTCACTGGATCGGTTAGGCACCCGTGCCATTAACTGCGTACATAACGCGGCAGCCGATGAATGCTGTAACTGCGGCCAGTGCTGAACGCATCCATGCATGAGTAGTATTTTCCTTGATCCTCTCTGTTGCATGTTCACTGGATCGGTTAGGCTCCCACACCATTAACTGCGCACATAACGCAGCAGCCAATGCATGCATGCCGTAACTGCAGTCAGTGCTGAACGGGGGATTAATTTTTGGCATGCAAAACCGAAGCGTGCAGTACGGTGCAACCATAATTGCATGCTAATACCATTTGCTATTACCACTCTTCAAAAGCGCACATAATTAGCATTAATTTGTTGCCTTAATGTCCGAGTAACATGCAGGATTCACTCGGAAAGAGCTGGCCATGCCTCCACATGCGGCGCATTTGTCCGTCAGAGCCGCCACGGTCAGGTTCATCATGCCTGCCAGCGCTGCCAAGTCCGTCGACGTGATGCTCCATGCTGAGTGCGCCATCGGAGACCGTGATGTCAGCGAGATCCACATCCCGAGCTGCTCTCCGGCGCCGGCCAACGGCCTCGTTCACGTCAAGGCGTCAAGTCCATCGCCTACTAGGTTTACTCAGAAAAATATTGCATTCAGCACGCTCAACTCAGCACCCATGCGCAGCGGCTCTTCTCTCCAAACAGCTGCTCGACGGCGGCCTTCTCGACGAAGAAACGGGCCCAACACGGTGCCCGCACATGGCGGCTCTTCCCCTAGGCAACAGTTACCCTGTTGCAGCACCCTCGGTGGCGGACACAGACCCGACGCAGCTAGAGGTGCACCGGGAGCCCCTGCTCTTCCTCCTTCCAGCAGGCCTCGCCACTGCCCGAGAGGTTTTGGATGTGGTCAACTCCATCAATGCTTGGCAATGGCATCTAGAGCGGTAGGCGTTGGTGAATCCCCGACGGTTCTTCCGTTCGACTCCAAGCGCTCACCGACAGCCTGTACGATGGAGCCAACACCACACCGCCGCAACCGGAAGCTGGCTCCGCCCTCTCACACGACAGCGTCTCCCGTGCTGGAGGCACAAACCAGAAGCGGCATGAGGACCAGGAGTTGGCCATGCTGCCATGCTCAACAACTTCTCCCTCCGACGCACACGACAGTGCTAGGCGGCTCATCTCTCATGTATCGTCTGCCCAGCGCGACGCAGGCGCACACATTCCCTCCGGCATCATCATCTTGGCAGCAACTCCCTCCAGTCGACATGGTCACTCGGATGGGACTAGCTCACTTGGACCAAACCGGATCACGCACTCGGCCGGAGCGCCATCGCTCGACTGGGCATGTCCTCTCACCCGGCCATAGTGCACGCGGTCACAAAGCTGCTCGCGTCATCATCAACTTGTCCGACTCAGCCGCCCCGCGCATTGTCACTCCGTGCGACGCATCTTCATCACTTGGCTGCCCCAAGTATCGTCACTCCACGGGATGCGTCTACAACACTCGGACACTCCGTGCGTCGCCACTCCACTGGACACGTCTACATCATTCGGACCCCCCACGCGTCGCCACTCCGCTGGATGCCCCTACATAACTCGGACGCCCTGGGCATCACCACTCCGCAGGATGCCTCTACATCACTCAGCCACGCCGTGCGTCGCCACTCCGCAGGATGCGTCTACATCACTCGGATGCCCCGTGTGTCGCCACTCCGCAGGATGCGTCTTCATCACTCGGACGCCACGCACGTCGCCACTCCCTGGATGCGTCTACATCACTCGGATGCCCCACGCGTCGCCACTCCGCAGGATGTGTTTACATCACTCGGACGCCCTACGCGTTGCCACTCCGCAGGATGTGTCTACTGTTGGGGAACGTTGTAATTTCAAATAAATTACTACGCACATGCAAGATCATGGTGATGCATAGCAACGAGAGGGGAGAGTGTTGTCCACGTACCCTCGTAGACCAAAAGCGGAAGCGTTATGACAACGCGGTTGATGTAGTTGTACGTCTTCACAACCCGACCGATCCAAGTACCGAACACACGGCACCTCCGAGTTCTGCACACGTTCAGCTCGGCGACGTCCCACGAAGTCACGATCTAGCAGAGCTTCGCAGGAGAGTTCCGTCAGCACGACGGCGTGATGATGGTGATGATGATGCTACCGATGCAGGGCTTCACCTAAGCACCGCTACGATATTACCGAGGTGGATTATGGTGGAGGAGGGCACCGCACACAGCTAAAAGATCAACTGATCAACTTGTGTGTCCATGGGGTGCCCCCCTCCTCCGGATAAGGAGTGGAGGAGGGGGAGGGCCGGCCCTCTATGGCATGTCGTGGAGGAGTCCTACTCCCACCGGAAGTAGGATTGCCCCCCCCCTTCCCTAGTTGAACTAGGAGAAAAGGAAGGGGGAGAGAGGGAGGAAGGAAAGGGGGGCGCCGCCCCCCTCTCCCCTCCTAGTCCAATTCGGACAAGAGGGGGAGGGGGTGCGCGGCCTGCCCTGGCCTCCCCTCTCTCTCTCCACTATGGCCCAATAAGGCCCATACACTTACCGGGGGGTTCCGGTAACCTCCCGGTACTCCGGTAAAATCCCGATTTCACTCGGAACTATTCCGGTGTCCAAATATAAGCTTCCAATATATCGATCTTTATGTCTCGACCATTTCGAGACTCCTCTTCATGTCCGTGCTCATATCCGGGACTCCGAACTACCTTCGGTGCATCAAAACACATAAACTCGTAATACCGATCATCACCGAACGTTAAGCGTGCGGACCCTACGGGTTCGAGAACTATGTAGACATGACCGAGACACGTCTCCGGTCAATAAACAATAGCGGAACCTGGATGCTCATATTGGCTCCTACATATTCTACGAAGATCTTTATAGGTCAAACCGCATAACAACATATGTTGTTCCCTTTGTGATCGATATGTTACTTGCCCGAGATTCGATCGTCGGTATCTCAATACCTAGTTCAATCTCGTTACCGGCAAGTCTCTTTACTCGTTCCGTAATACATCATCCTGCAACTAACTCATTAGTTGCATTGCTTGCAAGGCTTATAGTGATGTGTATTACCGAGAGGGCCCGGAGATACCTCTCCGACAATCGGAGTGACAAATCCTAATCTCGATCTATGCCAACTCAACAAGTACCATCAGAGACACCTGTAGAGCACCTTTATAATCACCCAGTTACGTTTGTGACGTTTGGTAGCACACAAAGTGTTCCTCCAGTATTCGGGAGTTGCATAATCTCATAGTCATAGGAACAAGTATAAGTCATGAGGAAAGCAATAGCAATATACTAAACGATCGAATGCTAAGCTAACGGAATGGGTCAAGTCAATCACATCATTCTCTAATGATGTGATCCCATTAATCAAATGACAACTCATGTCTATGGCTAGGAAACTTAACCATCTTTGACTCAACGAGCTAGTCAAGTAGAGGCATACTAGTGACACTCTGTTTGTCTATGTATTCACACATGTACTAAGTTTCCGGTTAATACAATTCTAGCATGAATAATAAACTTTTATCATGATATATGGAAATATAAATAACAACTTTATTATTGCCTCTAGGGCATATTTCCTCCAGTCTCCCACTTGCACTAGAGTCAATAATCTAGATTATACAGTAATGGTTCTAACACCCATGGAGTCTTGGTGCTGATCATGTTTTGCTCGGGGAAGAGGCTTAGTCAATGGGTCTGCAACATTCAGAACTGTATGTATTTTGCAAACTTCTATGTCTCCCTCCTTGACTAGATCGCGGATGGAATTGAAGCGTCTCTTGATGTGCTCGGTTCTCTTGTGAAATCTGGATTATTTCGCCAAGGCAATAGCTCCAGTATTGTCACAAAAGATTTTCATTGGAACCGATGCACTAGGTATGACACCTAGATCAGATATGAACTCTTTCATCCAGACTCCTTCATTTGCTGCTTCCGAAGCAGCTATGTACTCCGCTTCACATGTAGATCCCGCCATGACGCTCTGCTTAGAACTGCACCAAATGACAGCTCCACCGTTCAACATAACCACGTATCCGGTTTGTGACTTAGAGTCATCCGGATCAGTGTCAAAACTTGCATCGACATAACCATTTACGACGAGCTCTTTGTCACCTCCATAAACGAGAAATATATCCTTAGTCCTTTTCAGGTATTTCAGTATGTTCTTGACCGATGTCCAGTGATCCACTCCTGGATTACTTTGGTACCTCCCTGCTAAGCTAATAGCAAGGCACACATCAGGTCTCGTACACAGCATTGCATACATGATAGAGCCTATGGCTGAAGCATAGGGAACATCTTTCATTTTCTCTCTATCTTCTGCATTGGTCGGGCATTGAGTCTGACTCAAATTCACACCTTGTAACATAGGCAAGAACTGTTTCTTTGCTTGATCCATTTTGAACTTATTCAAAACTTTATTAAGGTATGTGCTTTGTGAAAGTCCAATTAAGTGTCTTGATCTATCTATATAGATCTTAATGCCCAATATATAAGCAGCTTCACCAAGGTCTTTCATTGAAAAACTCTTATTCAAGTATCCTTTTATGCTATCTAGAAATTCTATATCATTTCCAACCAACAATATGTCATCCACATATAATATTAGAAATGCTACAGAGCTCCGACTCACTTTCTTGTAAATACAGGCTTCTCCAAAAGTCTGTATAAAACCATATGCTTGGATCACACTATCAAAATGTTTATTCCAACTCCGAGATGCTTGCACCAATCCATAGATGGATCGCTGGAGCTTGCACACTTTGTTAGCACCCTTTGGATCGATAAAACCTTCAGGTTGCATCATATACAACTCTTCTTCCAGAAATCCATTCAGGAATGCAGTCTTTACATCCATTTGCCAAATTTCATAATCATAAAATGCGGCAATTGCTAACATGATTCGGACGGACTTAAGCATCGCTACGGGTGAAAGGTCTCATCGTAGTCAACTCGTTGAACTTGTCGAAAACCTTTCGCAACAAGTCGAGCTTTGTAGACAGTAACATTACCGTCAGCGTCAGTCTTCTTCTTGAAGATTCATTTATTCTCGATGGCTTGCCGATCATCGGGCAAGTCAACCAAAGTCCACACTTTGTTCTCATACATGGATCCCATCTCGGATTTCATGGATTCAAGCCATTTCGTGGAATCTTGGCTCATCATCGCTTCCTCATAGTTCGTAGGTTCGTCATGGTCAAGTAACATAACCTCCAGAATAGGATTATCGTACCACTCTGGTGCGGATCTTACTCTGGTTGACCTACGAGGTTCGGTAGTAACTTGATCTGAAGTTACATGATCATCATCATTAGCTTCCTCACTAATTGGTGTAGGAGTCACAGGAACATATTTCTGTGATGAACTACTTTCCAACAAGGGAGACGGTACAGTTACCTCATCAAGTTCTACTTTCCTCCCACTCACTTCTTTTGAGAGAAACTCCTTCTTAGCAAAGGATCCATTCTTAGCAACAAATATATTGCCTTCGGATCTATGATAGAAGGTGAGGGAGTCCTGGATTAGGGGGTGTTCGGGTAGCCGGACTATACCTTCAGCCGGACTCCTGGAATATGAAGATACAAGATTGAAGACTTCGTCCCGTGTCCGGATGGGACTTTCCTTGGCGTGGAAGGCAAGCTTGGCGATGCGGATATTCAAGATCTCCTACCATTGTAACCGACTCTGTGTAACCCTAACCCTATCCGGTGTCTATATAAACCGGAGGGTAGTAGTCCGTAGGACATCAACTCCATATACAACAATCATACCATAGGCTAGCTTCTAGGGTTTAGCCTCCTTGATCTCGTGGTAGATATACTCTTGTACTACCCATATCATCAATATTAATCAAGCAGGACGTAGGGTTTTACCTCCATCAAGAGGGCTCGAACCTGGGTAAAACATCGTGTTCCCTGCCTCCTGTTACCATCCGGCCTAGACGCACAGTTCGGGACCCACTACCCGAGATCCGCCGGTTTTGACACCGACATTGGTGCTTTGATTGAGAGTTCCTCTGTGCCGTCGCAATCAGGAAGGATGCCTCCTCCCGTCTTTAAAGACGGCACCGTTGCTAAGGGAGCCTTGGCTGTCGGCCAAACTCTCCGGCTAGGTGGTTTCCTCATGACCGCATGTTCGGCTGTTGCGCCGACGGTGACCTCTCGGGTCATCAAAAGCAACCTACACGTCGGCTCGGAGCTCGTCGAACAGCTAGATCCAATGGAGCTCTCTTCCGTAAACGAGCTCTTGTATCGCATCGCTACCCTGGGGGTCGCTACGGATTACGACCAGGTTGGGCTTAAACCCAATCTAAGAGAAATTAACTCTCCCCAAGTCACCCACCACGTTGCCGTGGTAGAGGCGCAGTGCGGCGACCCTTCATCTATTTCAAGGACTAGCTACGTCCAAATTCGTGACTCCTCCAAGCCGGATACCCGCGGAGAGGAGGATGTAACTCAAGACCTGAGCTTAGGATCAGGCAACGGGCTAGATTCGTTGGACAACATCCAGGAAACCGAACTTCAGAGTTCGGAAACTCTTCGGCCTCCGAATCTTGGATTGGGTGAGGTTTCAGATTCAACGACACCCGCCCACCCGAACATAAGCGATCTCTCCCAAATCAGGCAGAGGCCCGAGGAAACAGTACATCATTACTGGGCCAGATTCCTCCTGGTTATGAACAGGATAAAGGATTGCCGCGAGGGAGACGCAATCTCAATTTTCTGCAGTAATTGCACGGACTAGGGAATCCTTAACGTCATAAGTCGTCGTGATATTACATGCTTCGCTGACTTGGCGTCCATAGTACAAAAATACTGTGCGATGGAAAGCGCCTGGAAAACCGAAATAAAATTTTGGGATAATCCGGCCTTGAATAGTAATCCCGTCCGAACTAAGAGGGTGCATCATCATAGGACACCCGGGATAAACACCAAAAAGCCAAAACCCTCTACAGGGCATGGAACCGTACTGGAAAGGTGGCTGGATGGACCCTGTAGAATCCACAGTACAGAGGACGCCACACCAACTCACAGCCTTAGAGCATGTTGGATACTCCGGCAGGTGGCCAAAATTGGCGAGGACCTCTTAATTCTGGAGGCCGCAGAAAGCCAGCCCGAGGACACCAGTACCGTTCTCACAGTCTTCGAGACTTTTGCATCAAACAGTATGCGAAAAAGAACACTCCGCAGCCTCGCCGAAGTCTATCAAGTTGCAACAATAAATCCATGGAGCGACACTGCTATTACCTTCAACCAAGTGATGAACCTAGATTCCGAACAGCCCGAGCACCAGCCGCATTGATCCTCAGTCCCATAGTGGACGGCTTTCGCCTCACCAAGGTGCTCATGGATGGAGGCAGCGGACTGAACCTCATTTATGAGGAAACCCTTCAAAAAATGGAAATAGACTGGAACCGCATCGAGCGAAGCAGCACAACCTTTAGAGGAATAATCCCCAGTCGGGAAGCGCGCTGCACAGGAAAAATCACACTAGATGTGGTGTTCGGCACGCCGGATAATTACAGGTCCGAAGAAGTCACGTTTCAGGTGGCCCCGTTCAAAAGCGGATATCACGCTTTACTGGGACGGGAAGCATTCTCAATCTTCCAAGCAATACCCCATTACGGGTACATGAAGCTTAAGATGCCCGGGCCGAACGGAATTATCACTCTAGCTAGTGATCCGGACGTAGCACTCCGCGCCGAAAACAAGACGGCCGCATTAGCCCTTGAGGCACTATCCGAAGCCTTAGCGGCCGAGGAACTGACTATGCTGCGCTCCGCGGTTAACAGGGATGACGTGATACTCGATAAGAGATTCAAATCCACATCCTTCAAGCCAGCTGACGAAATAGTCAAATTCCAGGTCCATCCAACGGACCCCAATAAAACAGCTTCCATCGAGGCATGGCTGAACCCTGATGTAGACGCCGCACTGCGAGAGTTCCTACAAGAGAACTGGAACATTTTCGCCTGGCACCCTTCAGACATGCCAGGGATCCCACGCAGGCTGGCCGAACACAGCTTAAATATCCTAAAAGGATTCAAACCTGTCAAACAAGCCCTTCGGCGTTTTTCCGAACCCAAGAGACAGGCTATGGGAGAGGAGCTAGCCAAGCTATTGGAGGCCGGATTCATTAGAGACATAAAACATCCGGACTGGCTAGCAAACTTGGTGATGGTACCAAAGAAGGACAAATCCTGGCGCCTGTGTGCCGATTTTAAAGACCTCAACAAGGCTTGCCCAAAGGATCCCTTCCCCCTCCCCCATATCGATCAAATTATCGATGCCACCACAGGACACGACTCGTTGTGTTTCCTCGACGCATACTCCGGACACTATCAAATCAAGATGGCAGAATCAGACCAAGCCGTAACAGCATTCATCACACCATACGGCCCATTCTGCTTCAACACAATGCCCTTCGGGCTGAAAAACGCCGGCGCATGATCCAGACATGTCTGGCAAATCAGATCGGCAAAACAGTGGAGGCGTATGTTGATGATGTGGTCGTCAAATCAAGACATGTCGAATCTCTAGTAGATGACTTGCGGCTTATATTCGATAACCTCCGAAAATATGACATCAAGCTCAACCCGGAAAAATGCGTCTTCGGCATTCCAGTCGGAAAGCTCTTGGGCTTCATTGTATCCGGTAGAGGAATTGAAGCAAATCCAGCCAAGATCCGAGCTTTGTCACAATTGGATATCCCAAAGGACCTCAAAAAAATACAAAAATTAACCGGATGCGTGGCGGCTTTAAGCCGCTTCATCTCCCGCTTGGGAGAAAAGGCACTACCCCTCTATCGCCTCCTTCGGTGCACCAAACACTTCGAGTGGACGGAGGCCGCCACGGCCGGACTTGATGAAATAAAAGCCATATTGGCAACAAACCCAGTCCTGGCCGTGCCGAACACCGGCGAACCAATGTTATTGTACATTGCAGCAACACATCAAGTTGTCAGCGTAGTGCTTGTTGTCGAGCGAGAAACGGATGGACACAAATTCCCCCTTCAAAGGCCGGTCTACTACGTATCCACTGTCCTCACTCCATGCAAATCACGGTACCCGCATTATCAAATGATTGCATACACGGTATTCATGGCATCCCGGAAGCTATGACACTACTTCCAAGAGTGTTCCATAACAGTAGCCTCGGAAGTATCACTCAACGATATTATCAACAACCGCGACGCAACGGGCCGGATTGCAAAATGGGCCATCGAGCTTCTCCCGTTCGATATAACCTATAAGCCACGGCGAGCTATTAAATCGCAAGTTTTGGCCGACTTCGTCGCAGAATGGACGGAGGCCGAGCTCCCTAAAGAGTACGGCACATATTCAAACTGGATTATGCATTTCGACGGCTCCAAAATGTTGGCCGGACTGGGGGTTGGCGTCGTCCTGACGTCCCCACAGGAGACACAGTCCAATATGTGCTCCAAATCATGTACATGGATTCCAACAATGCAGCCGAATATGAGGCCCTCCTACATGGTCTCCGGATAGCAGTATCCATGGGTATCCAGCGCCTAGAGGTACGCGGGGATTCAAACCTCGTGATATCCCAAATAAATGGAGACTTCGACGCCAAGGACCCAAAAATGGCAGCTTACCACAACGCCGTCCTAAAAATGTCAGCTCGGTTCGAAGGGCTGGAGTTTCACCATATAGCCCGAGAAAACAATCAAGCAGCGGACGTCCTGGCACGCATCGGAGCAAAACGCGATGCAGTCCTCCCCAACATCTTTTTGGAAAGATTGTTCAAGCCATCCGTAGCATGGGAGGGGGAACCCGCAAATAACAGCCCGGACCCAGCCGCACCACTCGACGCCGAACAATCTGACACAATTGGAGGCTCTGCCAATGAAATTACACCTTCAGCCCACGTAATAATGGCGGTCATCGCCCCGTGGACAAAACCACTCCTAGCCTACCTTACTAGGCAGGAACTCCCGGAGGACCAAAACGAGGCCCGCTGCATAGTGCGGCGATCTAAAGCCTATAGAGTCCATGAGGGAGAGCTTTATAAGAAAAGCACTACCAGAGTCCTTCAAAGGTGCATCTCCGAAGAGGAAGGGCGGAACCTTCTGGCTGAAATTCATGCCGGACTCGATGGTCACCACGCCGCTGCTCGGTCCCTTGTTAGCAAGGCTTTCCGTACAGGCTTTTATTGGCCGACGACCCGGGCAGACGCTCAGGACTTAGTCCAACGATGCGCTGGTTGCCAAATTTTTGCCAACCAAAGCCATATGCCACCCACCGCACTCCAAACTATACCCATCACCTGGCCTTTTGCGGTCTGGGGGCTTGACATGGTCGGACCCCTTAAAGGTGGGACCAATAGGAAAAAATACTTACTGGTCATGGTGGATAAATTCACCAAATGGATAGAAGCCAAGCCTGTTAAAACGGCCGAATCCGGACCTGTGATAGACTTCATATCCGGGGTTGTACACCGTTATGGCGTCCCCCACAGCATCATAACCGATAACGGTACAAACTTCACCGCCGACGAGGTAAAACTCTGGTGCAAAAACATGGGCATCAAGCTCGATTATGCTTCCGTCTATCACTCACAAACCAACGGCCAGGTCGAGCGTGCAAATGGTCTTATCATGAGCGGCATTAAACCCAGACTGGTGCGGTCCCTCAAGGAATCTAACACGCACTGGGTAGAGGAGCTCGACTCCGTGCTATGGGGGCTGCGGACCACGCCAAATCGCACCACCGGATACACACCATTTTGTATGGTGTACGGCGCAGAGGCAGTTCTGCCCTGCGACATAATTCATGACTCACCTAGAGTGCGCATGTACGAAGAAAGAGAAGCCGAGCTCGATCGGCAGGACAACTTGGACGCCCTGGAGGAGGAGCATGACGTGGCAAAAGCCCGTTCGGCATTTTATCAACAGCAGGCCCGAAGATATCAAAGCAGAGAAGTACGGGACAAAAATTACAATGTTGGCGAACTAGTTCTATGCCTGCCGGATAGGAAAAAGGACAAACTCAAGCCCAAGTGGGAAGGTCCATTCATAATCGACCAAGTCCTGACTGGCGGGGCGTACCGCCTGCGAGATGCGTCGGATAACCGACTCGAGCCGATCCCGTGGAACGCCACCCTCTCCGAAGATTCTATGCCTAGCGCCGGACCCTGTGTTCGTCTCCTTCCTCTGTCCATTTTTTGCATTTTTCTATCTTACATTTCTCTCCTTCCCCTCTTTTCTTTTATAGCCCTTAAAGTCTCATCTAGTGATGCGCCACTCGCGCTCATTAAACCTGGGGGCTTCTTTAACAGAAGCTTATTTATACGGGCTTCACGCCCAACACATGCGTCAAACTTCCGCATGTACCTTTTTCTTCACCATTATATGCATCGATATGACTTAAGTTTTGGCCAAGCTGGGTTGCCTGGCTCCTATGCTTACCCCTACGTTCCCGATTGTTCGGCTAGGCGGTAAAGGGAGCACCTCTGCGATTGTTACTGTCGGGTCAGCCGGATGTGTACCTCAGACTTGGTGAAGCCGAAATCTAGTGTTCTTAAGGGAATATTCGGTCGGTGAGATAAAAGATGATCTTTTTACTCATTTTATGCGCCCCCAGATACTTTTTTCTGCGTCTTTTTACGCAGTCCGGACATGCACTTTAGGGCATGCCTCCCAGCGAAAGGAACCCCTAACGGAACTATTCTCTCTGGAAGATGTTTCTTACTAACCATGTAATATAACATAACTAGTTGGGCACTTGTCTAATAAAGCACTAATGACCCCTACGCCTGGTCTCCACGCATACCACGGTTCTTATATAACCGCTATGGTATTCGAACACACTCCGGACCGTCAGGTCCCGAGGTTGAAGCGAAAAGGTCGGCAATGACAAACGATCTACAATCCGGCTAGAAGGCATTACACATGTCAATTCAAAATTACATAGTCATTCTGACTGATTGTATTCCTCTTCTATACCATCTAACAGGCTGTCTAATTTACAGTCCTGCTGGGAATACTTCGCGGCCAACTCTACTTGGCCGTATACTAAGCTCACAGGGATCTCCTTCCCGTCAGGCCCCACTGGTCCGACCTCGGCCATGTGGTTTGGGTCAGACTTCGTAAAACGGGTCTTCACCATGGCCCAGGCTTCCCTAGCGCCTTGTCTGCAGGTCGATATCTTCCACAACCGGAAGCGCCGCCGAGCTCCCTTCAACTTCTCTGCAAGCTCTCCAAGGCCCTCGGTCATGGAGTGGGCAGGCCATAAGGCTTGGGCAACACCTCGCATCGCCTGCCGAATTCGCTCGTGAAGTTGCATGAGTTCGGGAAGAAGGTCACCCGTAGAACCGGGAATCTCCTCTGCAGGATGACCTGTGAGCATACCTACAGACATTACTCTGTTAGTCGACTTCCTCGCCGAACTCTTTTTTTTCAAAGTTTGTTCAAGCATTTACTGAATATGTCGCGTCGAAGCCGCTGATTCTCCCTCGCGGAGTCCGACAGCTGGCCACGAACATCTTTAAGTTCGATGTCCAGCCTGGTGTTGGCATCCTGAAGATCATTCTTCTCTCGCCTCACCTTTGTCAACGTACTCTCACCGGCCTTTAGCCGGCGTAAGAGTTGTTGCTTTTCCGGATCGAATCCGGCGCCATCTGCAACATGATTTGTCAGATTTGCACCCACACCGCACAATACTAATCTTTCGAAGCGTATCTTACCTGAGGGGGTCTCTTTGGGCTCCCCTGCCGCGGCTAGTGCAACCTCTAGTTGGGCCTTGCACTTTTCCAGCTCCTGGGACAGTACGGTATTCTTCTCTGTAAGAACCTGCTTATTAAATGATCCTTAAATCAGTTGCTCTAACTGTTTCAAGTCTCGGGGGCTACTGGTATATCTATATTTGACCAAAATTTTCTTACCCGTATGTCTTTTACATACTGCTCCGTGGCTCTGGCTAAACCATTTTGAGCGGCACAGAGGTACGCATCTCCCGAATTAAAGGCATCTAAAGCCTCTTGGGAGAAACAAGCATCGCGTAGAACTGTCTGGTGACGCCTGTGGTTCATGGCACTCTCCACTTCAGAATTTGTGGCAGACAGCCTGTTTGCATCCTCTGTCGGAGGAGCGTCCAGTGCGCGCCTTGTGCTCGCCTTCGCTCCCTGGCCAGACGTTGGAGCCTAGCTGGTGGGGGCACGATTGGCAACCTCTCCGGATGTAGTTCGGCGAGGTCTCTTCGTTCTGAAGATAGCCCGAACGTTAATATGCCCTGACAGAATAACACCAGGGAAACAGAGGGTGCGCTATACCTTTGTGTCGGCATCTCAGTCCGGACTGCATTCCTTTTTGCCCCACGGGGTCCTGCGGCCCCTCGTTGGCTAGCCGCCGCAGGTTCGGCCTCCTGCCTCGGAAATCTCGCCTGCAAAACACGGTTGTCGTCAGAAACACCGGAATACGTGAGAGTGGAATCTCTCTCAAGGGAATGAGACTCCGGTTTCTGTCACCTGGGAGGCCGGGATTAACCCTGGGTAATCAGCCGTGATGGCTACCAAGGTATTGTCCTTGCTTAGCTGATGGAACACCCCGTCGATAAGCTCCACCGATATGTCCGGGTCCTCTTCGGAGTCCGAATCGAGGGACCGTTCTGGGTCCTCGGGCTATGGAGGGCAGTTGTTTATATCCTTTACCTCCTGTCGCAGTTCCTGCACTAAAGTCGTTAGACTACATATCTAACCGTGGGTGTATAAAACAGACGGGCAAGCGCAATTATTCACTTACCCAACTTGGAGGATCGTACATAGTAAATCCGGCCTATGGATTGACGCGGAGGAATTCCTCCTTTTCTCCCTTGTACAAAGAGGATAAGATCTTTACTAGGGCGGCAGCTGAGGCCGGCCCCTTACGACCGTAATGGGTGGCGTCATCCTCCCCGTTGAAATCCCACATGGGGTGGCCTCTATATTGAAGCGGCTGCACCCCTCGCATAATGCATGCGGCCATGACTCCAATCATGGTTAGTCCGGAATGAGCCAACAGTCTTATCCGGCCCATCAGCTAAAGGACGTCTCTGTCGCTTTCTTTCTGAGAGCTCCGCGGACGCCAGCTCAAGCTTTCTTCAATGGGGCACTGTTGAACTCAGGGAGACCGACTCGGATAGGGTCCGATAGCGGGACGTCATCTATGTAAAACCATTCCGAAGGCCAGTCCTCGGACGCCTTCTTTGGGGTTCCGGATAGGTATCCGGTCCCGGCGATGCGCCATACTTCGGCTCCGCCCACTTGGTATATAGACCCCTCTCGAGAACGGGGCACCAGGCAGAATAACCTCTTCCACAGCGCGAAATGAGCCTCAACGCCTAAAAATAGCTCGCAAAGGGCGATGAAACCCGCAATATGTAATACGGAGGCGGGCGTGAGATTGTGCATCTGGAGGCCATAGAACTCCAGAAGCCCGCGGAGAAATGGATGAATTGGAAACCCCATTCCCCTTATTAGATAGGGGACGAGGCACACCCGCTCTCCTTTAGAAGGATTGGGGGTGCTCTCCGCTTGTTTTCTGCCGTTATAGGTGGCGAGACCGGCTCGGACCGGGACCATGTATGCCTGAGGGAGAAATCCCTTGGCCTGAAGCGACACTAACTCGCTATGCGGGATGGTGCAACTCTCCCAGTCCCCGGGTTTGGGACCGGAGGGGCGAGGGGAGGAGCTGCGACGGCTGGTCATGTTGGAATGGACCTTTGCTGGAAGCGCTCTGATGATAACTCGCGGAGAGGAGAAGCTGTGGTTTGGACCTAAATCCCCATCCTGTTAAATAGGCAGCTCCTTTATACGGCTAGGGGCGTGGATGTAAAAACGCCCTGGCTTTTCGCATTCGTTTGACACGTGGAAGACGGCCATTATTGGGCGTGGGAGTCGAGGAGCGCTACATTACAAAAATCGGACATTATTCCTACAGGTACACAGGATTTGGAGAAGAACCCGCCTTGCAATGCCGAACAATCTGCGCGCCGGACTCATCGTCATTGAAGCCTGGTTCGGGGGCTACTGAGGGAGTCCTGGATTAGGGGGTGTTCGGGTAGCCGGACTATACCTTCAGCCGGACTCCTGGAATATGAAGATACAAGATTGAAGACTTCGTCCCGTGTCCGGATGGGACTTTCCTTGGCGTGGAAGGCAAGCTTGGCGATGCGGATATTCAAGATCTCCTACCATTGTAACCGACTCTGTGTAACCCTAACCCTATCCGGTGTCTATATAAACCGGAGGGTAGTAGTCCGTAGGACATCAACTCCATATACAACAATCATACCATAGGCTAGCTTCTAGGGTTTAGCCTCCTTGATCTCGTGGTAGATATACTCTTGTACTACCCATATCATCAATATTAATCAAGCAGGACGTAGGGTTTTACCTCCATCAAGAGGGCCCGAACCTGGGTAAAACATTGTGTTCCCTGCCTCCGTTACCATCCGGCCTAGACGCACAGTTCGGGACCCACTACCCGAGATCCGCCGGTTTTGACACCAACAGAAGGTGTACCCAACAGTCTCCTTTGGGTATCCTATGAAGACACATTTCTCCGATTTGTGTTCAAGCTTATCAGGTTGAAGCTTTTTCACATAAGCATCGCAGCCCCAAACTTTAAGAAACGACAACTTTGGTTTCTTGCCAAACCACAGTTCATAAGGAGTCGTCTCAACGGATTTAGATGGTGCCCTATTTAACGTGAATGCAGCCGTCTCTAAAGCATAAACCCAAAACGATAGCGGTAAATCAGTAAGAGACATCATAGATCGCACCATATCTAATAAAGTGCGGTTATGACGTTCGGACACACCATTACGCTGTGGTGTTCCGGGTGGCGTGAGTTGCGAAACTATTCTGCATTGTTTCAAATGAAGACCAAACTCCTAACTCAAATATTCTCCTCCACGATCGGATCGTAGAAACTTTATTTTCTTGTTACGATGTTTTTCCACTTCGCTCTGAAATTCTTTGAACTTTTCAAATGTTTCAGACTTATGTTTCATCAAGTAGATATACCCATATCTGCTCAAATCATCTGTGAAGGTGAGAAAATAACGATACCCGTCGCGAGCCTCAATATTCATCAGACCACATACATCAGTATGTATGATTTCCAACAAATCTATTGCTCGCTCCATTTTTCCGGAGAACGGAGTTTTAGTCATCTTGCTCATGAGGCATGGTTCGCAAGTACCAAGTGATTCATAATCAAGTGATTCCAAAAGTCCATCAGTATGGAGTTTCTTCATGCGCTTTACACCAATATGACCTAAACGCCAGTGCCACAAATAAGTTGCACTATCTTTTCATAAAGAACACAATGCAAAAAGAATCAATTCATTTGGACTTATGGTTAAAAAGTTTTGGCTATTTGAAGCTTTCTGGATAAAATTGAATTTGAATTTAAATAAAACAAAACTGAGGGGGGTGACGTCGAAGGCGTAAACCCCTCAGGCGCCACCACTCGTACCGCTTCGGGCGCGGCTAGAGTGGCTGACTAGCGGGCCCCGCTAGTCAGGTGAGAGGGAGGGGGAGAGGAAAACAGGGGGTGGCGAGGCTCCGCCGGAGCACACGCCGGCGAGGAGGGCTCCTTGGCCCGAGCTAGAGGGATGGATCGAAAGAGGGGACAAAGGCGCACCTACCCGTACTCGTAGGTTAGCTAGGGGTGGTCGGACAGCGTCGGAAACGGCCTCTCCAGTGGCGACAGAAAGCAGAGGTCGTCAGAGTTGGAGATGACGACAACCAGAGGCAGCACCAGGGGCTCCGACCGGGCGGAACGGCACCACCAAGGCACGGCGGAGGCCCTAGAAGGGTGGCCCGAGCCTGGAAGGGCTGGAGCTGCGGAGACGACCCGAGGGGATCGCCGGCGAGCTCAAGCTCGGGGACGGCGGCCCGCGGCCTGCCCGGCCAGGCTACGGCTTCCTACTGGTTTGTGGAGGGTGTGTGAGTAGTGGATGATGCTCGAGGAGGCTGAGGAGGGCTGTATTTATAGCCGAGCAAGGTGAGGGGTTCGGGCTCCGCCGGAGGACACCTGGACATGGCGCCCGGCGACGAACGGCGTCAGTAAGAGAGGGGGAAGGCGACGCAGCTCACGCGGGCTCTGTGGGCGAGCGGAGACGAGCACAGGAGCGAGGGGGTAGCGAGGAACACAGTGTGTAGCGCACTGTTTGGTTGGCCGGACCGCTCCTGTGCTTGCTGTGGCGAGCTCCGGTGTCGGCGAGTGGCAGGAGGGAGTTAAGGGGGTCCGGACAATGATCGTGGCGAAGTTTGGCAAGGCGCGGCAGGCGGGGAAGCGAGCACGCGATCAACAGAGGCTCAGGTGCGTCGTAGAGCGCATCGGCCGCATGCCAGCACGCCTGGATGCACGCGGTCACCACGTGAGCTATGACATTAGGTCGCGCTAAGCCTAAACTTCATGTCTGGCGTGTAGTCCTTGGTGGTTTGAGTGGTTACAACACTTTGAGTTGAGCTCAGGTGCAGTAAGATGGATTTTAACTTCCTGGTAAGTTTCTAGACAGTAACTTTGAGCACTTACTGAGGTCAAAATACTAAGGGTTGGGAGTTGAGCTTTGGAGGTTAGCAATCATCTACGAAGGTAGTGATGTGATACGTCTCCAACGTATCTATAATTTTTGATTGCTCCATGCTATATTATCTACTGTTTTGGACCATATTGGGCTTTATTTTCCACTTTTATATTACTTTTGGGACTAACCTATTAACCGGAGGCCCAGCCCAGAATTGTTGTTTTTTGCCTATTTCAGTGTTTCGAAGAAACGAAATATCAAACGGAGTCCAAACGGAATGAAACCTTCGGGAACGTGATTTTCTCAACAAATATGATCCAGGAGACTTGGACCATCTGTCAAGAAAGGAGGGAGGCGGCCACGAGGGTGGAGAGCGCCCCCCCCAGGGCGCGCCCTCCTGCCTTGTGGGCCCCCCTTTGCTCCACCGCGTACTCCTTCCTCCTATATATACCTACGTACCCCCAAACGATCAGATACGGAGCCAAAACCCTAATTCCACCGCCGCAACCTTCTGTACCCATGAGATCCCATCTTGGGGCCTGTTCCGGAGCTCCGCCGGAAGGGGAATCCACCATGGAGGGCTTCTACATCATCACCATAGCCCCTCCGATGAAGTGTGAGTAGTTTACCTCAGACCTTCGGGTCCATAGTTAGTAGCTAGATGGCTTCTTCTCTCTTTTTGGATCTCAATACAATGTTCTCCCCCTCTCTCGTGGAGATCTATTCGATGTAATCTTCTTTTTGCGGTGTGTTTGTTGAGACCGATGAATTGTGGGTTTATGATCAAGTTTATCTATGAACAATATTTGAATCTTCTCTGAATTCTTTTATGTATGATTGGTTATCTTTGCAAGTCTCTTCGAATTATTAGTTTGGTTTCGCCCACTAGATTGGTTTTTCTTGCAATGGGAGAAGTGCTTAGCTTTGGGTTCAATTTTGCGGTGTCCTTTCCCAGTGACAGTAGGGGCCGCAAGGCACTTATTGTATCGTTGCCATCGAGGATAACAAGATGGGGTTTTTTTTTATCATATTGCATGAATTTATCCCTCTACATCATGTCATCCTGCTTAAGGCATTACTCTATTTTCTTGAACTTAATACTCTAGATGCATGCTGGATAGCGGTCGATGAGTGGAGTAATAGTGTAGATGCAGGCAGGAGTCGATCTACTTGTCTCGGACGTGATGCCTATATACATGATCATACCTAGATATTCTCATAACTATGCTCAGTTCTATCAATTGCTCAACAATAATTTGTTCACCCATCGTAGAATACTTATGCTCTTGAGAGAAGCCACTAGTGAAATCTATGGCCCCCGGGTCTATTCTCATCATATCAATCTTCCATCACTTTATTATTGCTTTGCTTTTTACTTTACCTTTTATTTTACTTTGCATCTTTATATCAAAAATACCAAAAATATTATCTATCATCTCTATCAGATCTCACTCTCGTAAGTGACCGTGAAGGGATTGACAACCCCTAATCGCGTTGGTTGCGTTGAGCTATTTGTTTTGTGTAGGTACGAGGGACTCGCACGAAGCCTCCTACTGGATTGATACCTTGGTTCTCAAAAATTGAGGGAAATACTTACTCTACTCTACTGCATCACCCTTTCCTCTTCAAGGAAATCCAACGCAGTGCTCAAGAGGTAGCATGATGCACAAGAAAATTCAACCACATTTGAGCAAGTAAAATGGTAGTTGTTGTAGAAACTACCATTTTTGTCCAGAACAGAAAATATTTTATGTAGAAAAAATATTCCAAAAAGTGATGCAATATTTTTGTTCAGGAAGGTGCCCTAGGGTTCAAAGAATATTTGGGAATTTTCTCAGGTTTTTGTGGGCAAGAAAAATTGGGGTTGCTTTGGAACACAATGGGCTAGTCAGGGTTTTAGAGGGAAAATGAATATTTTTCATTGAAGAAAAATTATTCAGAATATTATCTTGAGATGGATTAGAGAAGAAATGATGGCTAGAGAGAGAAATAAGTCACTTGGGCGAATGTCAAGGTGGTACCCAAGTGTTTAAGTCCATCTGAAGTGATTCAAAATTTCAAATTCAAATCCAAACCAACCGAAAATTAGACAGAGAGAAAAGGGCAAAAACCAGGTTGTCACATAGCCTCTCTAATACCGTGCACCTTTCGCCGGTATCATACACCCACCATATACCTTCCTCAAAACAGCCACCATACCTACCTATTATGGCATTTCCATAGCCATTCCCAGATATATTGCCATGCAACTTACCACCGTTGTGTTTATTATGACATGCTTCATCATTTTCATATTGCTTTGCATGATCATGTAGTGGACATTGTATTTGTGGAAAAGCCACCATTCATAATTATTGCATACATGTCACTATTGATTCACCGCCGGAGGCATTCACATAGAGTCATATTTTGTTCTAAGTATTGAGTTGTAATTTTTGAGTTGTAAGTAAATAAAAGTGTGATGATCATCATTATTAGAGCATTGTCCCAAGTGAGGAAAGGATGATGGAGACTATGATTCCCCCACAAGTCGGGATGAGACTCCGGACGAAAAGAAAAAAAAGAGGCTATAAAAAGAGAAAAAGGCCCAAATAAAAAAATGAGAGAAAAAGAGAGAAGGGACAATGATACTATCCTTTTGCCACACTTGTGCTTCAAAGTAGCACCATGATCTTCATGATAGAGAGTCTCCTATGTTGTCACTTTCATATACTAGTGGTAATTTTACATTATAGAACTTGGCTTGTATATTCCAATGATGGGCTTCCTCAAAATGCCTTAGGTATTCATGAGCAAGCGAGTTGGATGCACACCCACTTAGTTTCTTTTGTTGAGCTTTCATACACTTATAGCTCTAGTGCATCCATTGCATGGCAATCCCTACTCACTCACATTGATATCTATTGATGGGCATCTCCATAGCCCGTTGATACGCCTAGTTGATGTGAGACTATCTTCTTCTTTTTGTCTTCTCCACAACCACCATTCTATTCCACATATAGTGCTATGTCCATGGCTCACGCTCATGTATTGCGTGAAGATTGAAAAAGTTTGAGAACATCAAAAGTATGAAACAATTGCTTGCCTTGTCATCGGGGTTGTGCATGATTAAATACTTTGTGTGATGAAGATAGAGCATAGCCTGACTATATGATTTTGTAGGGAGAACTTTCTTTGGCCATGTTATTTTGAGAAGACATGATTGCTTTGTTATTATGCTTGAAGTATTATTATTTTCATGTCAATATTAAACTATTGTCTTGAATCTTTCGGATCTGAACATTCATGCCACAATAAAGGAAATTACATTGAGAATTATGCTAGGTAGCATTCCACATCAAAAATTCTGTTTTTGTCATTTACTACTCGATGATGAGCAGGAATTAAGATTGGGGATGCTTGATACGTCTCCAACGTATCTATAATTTTTGATTGTTCCATGCTATTATATTATCTATTTTGGATGTTTAAGGGGCTTTACTAAGCACTTTTATATTATTTTTGCGACTAACCTATTAACCGAAGGCCCAGTGCAAATTGTTGTTTTTGCCTATTTCAGTGTTTCACAGAAAAGGAATATCAAACGGAGTCCAAACGGAATGAAACCTTCGGTAGAGTTATTTTTGGAACAAACGTGATCCAGAAGACTTGGAGTAGACGTCAAGAAAGAAGCAAGGAGGCCACGAGGCAGGGAGGTGTGCCTGCCCCCCCCCCCCCCCCCCCGAGCGCGCCCCCACCCTCGTGGGCCCCTCGCAGCTCCACCGACCTACTTCTTCCTCCTATATATACCCATGTACCCCCAAAACATCCAGGAGCACCACGAAACCTTATTTCCACCACCGCAATCTTCTGTACTCGTGAGATCTCATCTTGGGGCCTTTTCCGGCGCTCCACCGGAGGGGGATCGATCACGGAGGGCTTCTACATCAACACCATAGCCTCTCCGATGATGTGTGAGTAGTTTACCACAGCCTTCGGGTCCATAGTTATTAGCTAGATGGCTTCTTCTCTCTCTTTGGATCTCAAACAAAGTTCTCCTCGATTCTTTTTGAGATCTATTCGATGTAACTCTTTTGCGGTGTGTTTGTCGAGATCCGATGAATTGTGGGTTCATGATCAAGATTATCTATGAACAGTATTTGAATCTTCTCTGAATTCTTTTATGTATGAGTGGTTATCTTTCCAAGTCTCTTCGAATTATTAGTTTGGTTTGGCCTACTAGATTGATCTTTCTTGCAATGGGAGAAGTGCTTAGCTTTCGGTTCAATCTTGCGGTGTCCTTTCCCAGTGACAGCAGGGGTAGCAAGGCACGTATTGTATTGTTGCCATTGAGGATAAAAATATGGGGTTTATATCATATTGCTTGAGTTTATCCCTCTACATCATGTCATCTTGCCTAATGCGTTACTCCGTTCTTATGAACTTAATACTCTAGACGCATGCTGGATAGCGGTCGATGTGTGGAGTAATAGTAGTAGATGCAGAATCGTTTAGGTCTACTTGTCGCGGACGTGATGCCTATATACATGATCATGCGTAGATATTCTCATAATTATGCACTTTTCTTTCAATTGCTCGACAGTAATTTGTTCACCCACCGTAATGCTTATGCTATCTTGAGAGAAGCCACTAGTGAAACCTATGGCCCCCGGGTCTATTTTCCATCATATAAGTTTCCAATCTACTTTTACTTTGCATTCTTTACTTTCAGTTTATATCATAAAAAGACCAAAAATATTTGTCTTATTATCTCTACCAGATCTCACTTTTGCAAGTGGTCGTGAAGGGATTGACAACCCCTTTATCGCGTTGGTTGCAAGGTTCTTATTTGTTTGTGCAGGTATAAGGCGACTTGCGTGTAACCTCCTACTAGATTTATACCTTGGTTCTCAAAAACTGAGGGAAATACTTACGCTACTTTGCTGCATCACCATTTCCTCTTCAAGGTAAAAACCAACGCAAGCTCAAGAGGTAGCAAGCGGCCCGGACCGACCTTACACGTACGCTTACGTGAGACAGGTTCCACCGACTGACATGCACTTGTTGCATAAGGTGGCTAGCGGGTGTCTGTCTCTCCCACTTTAGTCAGATCGGATTCGATTAAGGGGGGCCTTATGAAGGGTAAATAGCAATAGGTATATCGTCGTTGTGGCTTTTGCGTAGGTAAGAAATGTTCTTGCCAGAAACCCATAGAAGCCACGTAAACCATGCAACATAGGGGACGTCTAACTTGTTTTTGCAGGGTATGCTATGTGATGTGATATGGCTAAAACGATGTGATGAATTATATATGTGATGTATGAGATTGATCATGTTATTGTAATAGGAATCACGACTTGCATGTTGATGAGTATGACAACCGGCAGGAGCCATAGGAGTTGTCTTAATTTATTGTATGACCTGCGAGTCAATATAAGCGCCATGTAATTACTTTTCTTTATTGCTAACCATTAGCCATAGTAGTAGAAGTAATAGTTGGCGAGACAACTTCATGAAGACACAATGATGGAGATCATGATGATGGAGATCATGGTGTCATGCCGGTGACGATGGTGATCATGTCGCGCCTCGAAGATGGAGATCAAAGGCGCAAGATGATATTAGCCATATCATGTCACTTTATGATTTGCATGTGATGTTTGTCAATTTTACATCTTATTTCCTTAGAACGATGGTAGCATAAATAAGATGATCCCTCACTAAAATTTCAAGAAATGTGTTCCCCCTAACTGTGCACCGTTGCGAAAGTTTGTTGTTTCGAAGCACCACGTGATGATCGGGTGTGATAGATTCTAAAGTTTGCATACACGGGTGTAAGCCAGATTTACACACGCGAAACACTTAGGTTGACTTGATGAGCCTAGCATGTACAGACATGGCCTCAGAACACGGGAGACCGAAAGGTCTAACATGAGTTGTATGGTAGATGCGATCAACATGGATATGTTCACCATTGATGAATAGTCCGTCTCACGTGATGATCGAACACAGCCTAGTCAATTCGGATCACGTATCACTTAGATGACTAGAGGGATGTCTATCTGAGTGGGAGTTCATTAAATAATTTGATTAGATGAACTTAATTATCATGAACTTAGTCTAAAATTGTCTTTACAATCTATCATGTAGATCCAATGGCCCACGCTAATGTTGCCCTCAACTTCAACGCGTTCCTAGAGAAAACCAAGCTGAAAGACGATGGAAGCAACTATACGGACTGGGTCCATAACTTGAGGATCATCCTCATAGCTGCCAAGAAAGCATATGTCCTTGAAGCACCGCTAGGTGACTCACCCATTTTCCCAGCAACTCAAGACGTTATGAACGCCTATCAGTCGCGCAGTGATGATTACTCCTTGGTTCAGTGTGGCATGCTTTACAACTTAGAATCGGGGCTCCAAAAGCGTTTTGAGCAACACGGAGCATATGAGATGTTCGAAGAGCTGAAATGGTTTTCCAAGCTCATGCCCGGGTCGAGAGATATGAAATCTCTGACAAGTTCTACAGTTGTAAGATGGAGGAAAACAGTTCTGTCAGCGAGCATATACTCAAAATGTCTGGGTTGCACAACCGCTTTTTTAGCTGGGAGTTAATCTTCCAGATGACTCGGTCATTGACAGAATCCTTTAGTCGCTTCCACCTAGCTACAAGAGCTTTGTGATGAACTACAATATGCAAGGGATGGAGAAGTCCATTCCTGAGTTATATTCGATGCTGAAATCAGCGGAGGTGGAGATCAAAAAGGAACATCAAGTGTTGATGGTGAATAAGACCCCTAGTTTTAAGAAAGGCAAGGGTAAAAAGAACTTCAAGAAGGACGGCAAGGGAGTTGTCGTGCCTGGTAAGTCAGTTGCCGGGAAGAAGCCAAAGAATGGAGCCAAGCCTGAGACTAAGTGCTTTTATTGCAAGGGAAATGGTCACTGGAAGCGGAGTTGACCCAAGTACTTAGCAGATAAGAAGGCCGGCAACAACAAAGGTATAAATGATATACACGTTATTGATGTGTACCTTACCAGCGCTCGTAGTAGCTCCTGGGAATTTGATACCGGTGTGGTTGCTCACATTTGTAACTCAAAACAGGAGCTGCGGAATAAGCGGAGATTGGCGCAGGACGAGGTGACGATGCGCGTCGGGAATGGTTCCAAGGTCGATGTGATTGCCGTCGGCACGCTACCTCTACATCTACCTTCGGGATTAGTTTTAAACCTCAATAATTGTTATTTAGTACCATCTTTAAGCATGAACATTGTATCTGGATCTCGCTTGATGCGAGATGGCTACTCATTTAAATCCGAGAATAATGGTTGTTCTACTTATATGAGACATATGTTTTATGGTCATGCCCCGCTGGTCAATGGTTTACTTTTATTAAATCTCGAACATGATGTTACACATATTCATAGTGTGAATACCAAAAGATGTAAGGTTCATAATGATAGTCCCACATACTTGTGGCACCGCCGCCTTGGTCACATTGGTGTCAAACCCATGAAGAAACTCCATGCAGATGGACTTTTGGAGTCTCTTGATTATGAATCATTTGAGACGTGTGAACCATGCCTCATGGGAAAAATGACAAAGACTCCGTTCTCCGAAACAATGGAGTGAAGAACCAACTTGTTGGAAATAATACATACTGATGTATGCGGTCCAATGAGCGTTGAGGTTCGCAGTGGCTATCGTTATGTTCTCACCCTCACTGATGACTTAAGTAGATATGGGTATGTCTACTTAATGAAACACAAGTGTGAGACCTTTGAAAAGTTCAAGGAATTTCAGAACAAGGTAGAGAATCAACGTGACAGGAAAATAAAGTTCTTACGATCAGATCGTGGAGGAGAATATTTGAGTCACGAGTTTGGCACGCACTTAAGGAAATGTGGAATTGTTTCACAACTCATGCCGCCTGGAACACCTCAGCGAAATGGTGTTTCCAAACATCGTAATCGTACTCTATTGGATATGGTGCGATCTATGATGTCTCTTACCGATCTACCGCTACCATTTTGGGGTTATGCTTTAGATACTGCCGCATTCACTTTAAATAGGGCACCGTCTAAATCCGTTGAGACGACACTGTATGAATTATGGTTTGGGAAGAAACCTAAGCTGTCGTTTCTGAAAGTTTGGGGATGCGATGCTTATGTCAAGAAACTTCAACCTGAAAAGCTTGAACCCAAATCGTAAAAAATGTGTCTTCATAGGATACCCTAAGGAAACTATTGGGTATACCTTCTACCTCAGATCCGAGGGCAAGATCTTTGTTGCCAAGAATGGATCCTTTCTGGAGAAAGAGTTTCTCTCGAAAGAAGTAAGTGGGAGGAAAGTAGAACTTGATGAGGTAACCCCTCTTGAACCGGAAAGTAGCGCGGCTCAGCAAGATGTTTCTGTGGTGCCTGCACCGACTAGAGAGGAAGTTAATGATGATGATCATGAAACTTTGGATCAAGTTGCTACTGAACTTCATAGGTCCACGAGGACACATTCCACACCCAAATGGTATGGTAACCCTGTCCTGGAAATCATGTTGTTAGACAACGGTGAACCTTCAAACTATGAAGAAGCGATGGCGGGCCCGGATACCAACAAATGGCTTGACGCCATGAAATCCGAGATAGGGTCCATGTATGAGAACAAAGTATGGACTTTGGTGGACTTGCCCGTTGATCGGCGATCCATAGAAAATAAGTGGATCTTTAAGAAGAAGACTGACGCGGATGGTAATGTGGCCGTCTATAAGGCTCAGCTTGTCGCTAAGGGTTATCGACAAGTTCAAGGAGTTGACTACGACGAGACCTTCTCACCCGTAGCAAAACTGAAGTCTGTCCGAATCATGTTAGCAATTGCCGCATTCTATGATTATGAGATCTGGCAAATGGACGTCAAAATGGCATTCCTTAACGGTTTCCTTAAGGAAGAATTGTATATGATGCAGCCGAAAGGTTTTGTCAATCCTAAGAATGCTGACAAGGTATGCAAGCTCCAGCGCTCCATCTATGGGCTGGTGCAAGCATCTCGGAGTTGGAACATTCGTTTTGATGAAATGATCAATGTGTTTGGGTTTATACAGATTTATGGAGAAGCCTGTATTTACAAGAAATTGAGTGGGAGCTCTGTAGCTTTTCTCATACTATATGTGGATGACATACTATTGATGGGAAATGATATAGAACTTTTGGAAAGCATAAAGGCCTACTTGAATAAGTGTTTTTCAATGAAGGACCTTGGAGAAGCTGCTTACATATTAGGCATCAAGATCTGTAGAGATAGATCGAGACGCCTCATTGGTCTTTCACAAAGCACATACCTTGCCAAGATATTGAAGAAGTTCAATATGGATCAGTCCAAGAAAGGGTTCTTGCCTGTATTTCAAGGTGTGTGATTGAGCGCAGCTCAATGCCCGACCTTAGCAGAAGATAAAGAAAAGATGAGTGTCATCCCCTATGCCTCAGCAATAGCTCTATTATGTATGCCATGATGTGTACCAAACCAGATGTGAACCTTGCCATAAGTTTGGTAGGGAGGTACCAAAGTGATCCCGGTATGGAACACTGGACAGCTGTCATGAATATCCTGAAGTAACTGAAAAGGACTAAGGATATGTTTCTCGTTTATGGAGGTGCCAAAGAGCTCATCGTAAAGGGTTATGTAGACGCTAGCTTTGACACAGATCTGGATGACTCCAAGTCACAAATCGGATACGTGTATATTTTGAATGGTGGGGCAGTCAGCTGGTGCAGTTGCAAGCGAAGTGTCGTGGCGGGATCTACATGTGCAGCGGAGTACATAGCTGCTTCGGAAGCAGCACAGGAAGCAGTCTGGATGAAGGAGTTTATCACCGACCTAGGAGTGATTCCCAATGCATCGGGCCCGATGACTCTCTTCTATGACAACATTGGAACTATTACCCTTGCCAAAGAGCCCAGGTTTCACAAGAAGACCAGGCACATCAGGCGTCGCTTCAACTCCATTCGTGAATATATTCAAGATGGAGACATAGATATTTGTAAAGTGCATACAGATTTGAATGTCGCAGATCCGTTGACTAAACCTATTCCACGAGCAAAACATGATCAGCACCAAAACTCTATGGGTGTTCGATTCATCATAATGTAACTAGATTATTGACTCTAGTGCAAGTGGGAGACTGATGGAAATATGCCCTAGAGGCAATAATAAAATGGTTATTATTATATTTCCTTTTTCATGATAATTGTTTATTGTTCATGCTATAATTGTATTAACCAGAGACCGTAATACATGTGTGAATACATAGACCACAACATGTCCCTAGTGAGCCTCTAGTTGACTAGCTGGTTGATCAATAGATGGTTATGGTTTCATGACCATGGACATGGATGTCATTGATAACGAGATCACATCATTAGGAGAATGATGTGATGGACAAGACCCAATCCTAAGCATAGCACAAGATCGTGTAGTTCGTTTGCTAGAGTTTTTCTAATGTCAAGTATCTTTCCTTAGGCCATGAGATTGTGCAACTCCCAGATACCGTAGGAATGCTTTGGTGTATCAAACGTCACAACATAACTGGGTGACCATAAAGGTGCACTACAGGTACCTCCGAAAGTGTCTATTGGGTTGGCACGAATTGAGACTGGGATTTGTCACTCCGTGTGACGGATAGGTATCTCTAGGCCCACTCGGTGATGCATCATCCACTACTGCAGGATGCTGCTAACATGACACTACAATTAGAGACCCTTCAAGAAACTATGTGCGATGCAATAATCACAAACGGTGGTGTAAGAGAACCGTCAAAAATGTGCAAAATGTTTGCGATGACGGATGCATCAAACACGGTTCAGATTTTAGTTGCGTGTGCAATGCATGGCATACGGTTCAGTTTAATGAACTGTTTGCGATGAGGAGGAACAGAAGAAACGGGCAGCCGGATGAAGGCGTGTGCGATACACAGCATACGGTTCACTCGGATTAACTGTTTGTGATGAGGCGGAACAACAGAAACGGACAACTAGATAAAGGTGTGTGCGATTGAGAGCATACTCTTCAGAAGGATTAACTGTTTGCGATTAGGCAACAGAACAGAAACGGTCATCCAGATTAAAGGTGTGTGCGATTGATGGCATACACTTCACACGGATGAACTATTTGCGATTAGCCACAACAAACAAAAACAGTTAGACAGATCAACGTGTGTGCGCTAGACGGGCACACATTCTAATTAAAAGAAGCGTGCGCGATGGTAATAACGAGCGCGCACGGTTCTTGGGACAAAACGTGTGCTCACATTGCCTATTGCGGTGCACCAAACACCATGTATGCGGCCGAGAAAGCGTGCCCACGTTACGCCGTCTGGGAATAGTGCCACACTTAGAAATTATAGAACCGTCAATAAATTTTGAGCCTGCGTCCCGTCACCTTCCAAATTGCAAACCTGTTCACACCGATCAAAACCTAAATGGTTTCCCACTTAGGAGTGTATTAGTACTCGGTTATAAATACTATACTATGCCAAGATGACTGCACATTCCTTCCTCAACTCCTCATCCACAAAAGCAAACAAGTCATTCAGCATCGTTCTCTTGCGTCTGCCATGGCCAGATTGACTTCTCGGTCGAGAGATTACCACCACGGAGAGGCGAGCATGGAAGTGGAAGCACGAGAGATGTCCCGCTTAGCCGCGAAAGCAGCTGACATGTCCCGCCGTGCCGCCAAAGCAGCACGCAGGTCTCGCCATGCCGCCGAAGCAGCATGCAGGTCCCGCCGCACTATCGATGCAGCAGACTAGTCCGGTCGCGCCGCGGAAGCAGCAGAGATGTCCTGCCGCGCCGCGAATGCAGCAGAGATGTCCTCCCGTGCCGCGGCGGCCTGGTAAAATCTCTCACGGGCAGGCGAAGACTCTTACAAGCGCATGCATGCGATCGTCCATAGCCAGATGGATCAGATCTTCGGCTGGATGAAGCTGCAGGACGAGTTGAATGCCTCATTTGAACAACTCCGGGCCGACCGCGACCTGCTGAGGGCGAAGATCGCCGGAAGGGTGGAGCAGGTGGAGGAGACCGATGCCTTGTTGAAGAGGACGGGTGTCATCGTCAAGAAACTTATGGACGAGAATGCCATGCTCCACATCGAGCGCGAAAGGATGTTGGAGGAATCTGCGGTTACTTCCGAGTAGTGTATTAAGGACATGAAACTGATGAAAGAGATCATCACCGCTTGCCGCGAGAACTAGTCTCCGCGACCTGCAGCGCATCAAGAAAGTAGAGATCAGCGAGCCAGATCATTGTATGCGTCTTCCTTCTTCTTTTTCCCTTGTGTATTTTGGGTGTATCCGCATGTGGCTTTTTTAGTTATCTTCCTAGATATGTAATACAATTATTATCCACTGTCATTGTCCTTATATTCATCATGCTTGCTATAAGTCGCAGTCAATGCTATATAGGTCCGTTGGATCTTACATCAAGATCCGTGCAAAACTTTCTTTTCAGATTTTCACTTTTCTCTCTTAAATCTTAGTCCAGTGAGACATAGCCACGCCGTGAAACAGGGGCTCGGGCGCCATTAATGGAGATGTTGGGAGGGAGGTGTGCGGCGGATAGAGGTCAAAGGGCTCTCCTCCCGATGAGCACATGCAGGGGTCTGATCGCACGCCTCCCGTACTCAAATAGCTACCCCGCATGGTACCTCCTAGCCAATAAAAAAAGGATGCGTGGCGGCACGTAATTGGTAAGTAGAACGCCCAAGGTTTCAATAATAGTTGTGTTTCCGATTTGTAACGTGACAACACTTGTTCCAAAATGACTTTGTTGATTTTTAGTGTGTGAGCCTTTGCAAATCGGACAGAAAAATTACCACGGCATGTTGGTGCCATGTCATGACACCATGCCAAGTTTCATGATTTTTAGGCGTGTTTTGGATTTACAAGAATTAAAAAACAAAGTATCTCAATATTTCCTCCGAGCCACGACGCCCAGATGTTTGAATTTCATTTTCATTTCTTGCATGGGACCTAGAAATTCACCCAAGGACACACATGTGATTTTTCAACCAACTTTGGTGCACTGGAGCATGTGCTTGTAGTTCAAATTTGAATTATGCACATTAAATGCTTAGAAATTCAATTAATGTATACAAAAGGCCAAATGAACCCGAATAATTCCAAAATTTAGCACAATACTTCTATTTGGTCTAATCTGCCCGTGTAAACAAATTAAGCAGGGAGAAGGCAGTGTACGTATGTCGTTTCGCACACGGAGGTGACATGTTCCCTCTCAGAAACACGAGCCTTCTTGAGAGAAGCTCCGATTTGCAAGCAGCTTATACCAAAGCTTGTCCCAATTCAGCCAAAAAATTTACCGCAGCATGTTGATGCCATGTCATGACACCATGCCAAGTTTCATGATTTTTAGGCGTGTTTTGGATTTACAGGAATTAAAAAACGAAGTTTCTCAATCTTTCCAGCCAAGCCACGACGCCCAGATGTTTGAATTTCATTCCCATTTCTTGCATGGGACAAGAACGGTCTAGAAAACCATCCTCGTGCCATTTAGTAAATTCTCATGCCTTCTACAAGGAATGGACAGATATTTCAAAGAAATGTGTGGCAATAGTCAACCATAAACGCGTCGTTTACTGGGTAACAACTATACAAAAAATGAAATAAATGCTTGAAAAACATGACGCCTGGCGTGGTGCCATGGTATGGCCTCACCATGCCCTGGTAAAAATTTGAGAATGTTATTCTTATGTCGTCATGCACGCCTTTCATAAATCGAACAATCACCGAGGAAGTTTCATGGTTTTGAGAGGGAAATCACCAAGATTGAAGGGGGGTCCAAATTTCCTTTGTCCTTTGTCCATGAGTTTTTTTCTAAGATGAACATACACCCTGCAAATCACCACGTTCAAATTTGACACTTTTCCGAATTCATTTACCATATTTAGGGGATTATCAGCATTTTCTAGGCATTAATGCACATAATTCAAGTTCAAACAATCGGTGCATGAAAGGGTGCACAAGAACGGTCTGGAAAATGATGCTCGTGCCATTTAGTAAATTCTCATGCCTTTTACAAGGAATGGACAGATATTTCGATGAAATGTGTGGCAATAGTCAACCACAAACGTTTGTTCATTGCGTTTTCAACTATAGAAAAAATGAAATAAAAGATTGAAAAACATGACGCTTGGCATGGTGCCATGGTATGACCTCACCATGCCCTGGTGAAAATTTGAGAAGGTTTGGCTTATGTCGTCATGCACGCCCTTCATAAATCGAACCATCGCCAGGGAAGTTCCATGCTTTCGAGAGGGAAATCACCAAAATTGAAGGGGAATCCAAATTTTCTTTGTTATTTTCCCTGGAGTTTTTTTTCTACGAAGAACATACACCCTGCAAATCACCATGTTCAAATTTGGCATTTCTCCGGGCTAATTTACCATATTTAAGGGATTATGTGCATTTTCTAGGCATTTGGCGCATATAAATCCAATCCAGCTACAGCAGCACGGATGTGATGTGAGGGGCGTCGATTGTCGTTCGATCGCGGTGCATCCTATGGTGCACACGCGCGATCCGCGTGGCTGGGGTTTCGGCCAATCATAACGCAACACACAATAGCCTCAGCGCACAATGTTTCCGGAAGCGACCGAGATGAACCGTGTGCGATAATGAATGGGCAAAATTGTAAGGGAAGCCAAATTTCCTTTGTCGTTTGTCGTTGAGCTCTTAAAAACCACCGCACTATACGGCTGTCCGGCCCCTCCGTCCCAGAGCTCTCTCCAAGCCTCGTTCATGGCACCGCGGCGCACAGTAACTGGTAAGGAAGCGATGGCATCCCACGGCGGCACGTTCCTGGCCGCCCGCGATCGCACACATGGTAAGGAAGCGATGGCATCTCGCCGCGCCGAGTTCATCACCGCCGGCGGCCACACAGTTACATGGGCGGACTTTGAGGCTGCCATGGCCGAATGGGCGGTGGATCTAGAGGCGGCCAAAGCCGCACAGGAGGATCGGAAAAGGCAGAAAGTAGTCAAGAAAAGAGAGTCCCGCCGCCGCAAGAAAGAAGAGGCCGCACGCCGTGATGAGGAGAGCTTGGCGGAGATCGAAGCACGGTTGGCTGCCGCCTACAAGGTCAGAAAGGAGAACGCCGGCGTCTGGCCAGCATGCCCCGATGGCAGCATGTGAGAAGTAGTTTAAGTTTGTAGTATTAGAGCAAATTACCAGTAGTACTTTAAGTTTGTAGTATTAACATACGATGTTGGTAAGAGCATCCTTTGAGGGCTTTGAGCGTTGATTTGCATGTGTGACCGTGTGCACTTTTTTGCGTTAATCATTAGAAGATCACAAAACACACGGTTTCTATGCCGTACCCATGTGAATTTTTTGCGTTAATGATCCATAAGTCTGTTACCTGTGCGATGGTTCCTAATAAACTAGGCGTACCATTGACCAAAAAAATTGACTACATGTGTACATTTTTTTGGAGATGGGAACTGCCAATTTTTTGTTTTCCCGCACACGAGTATTTTACGCGCTTCGTCTCCGTTGTGTGTTTCCCCCGCCCAAGTTTCAAGTGTTGCTGCGAAATTTTCAATGGGCGCGTTTTTTGGAGACGGGAACTGCCAATTTTCTGTTTTCTCGCACACGAGTATTGTACGCACTTCGTCTCCGTTGTGTGTTTCCCCCGCCCAAGTTTCAAGTTTCGCAGCAAAATTTTCATTAGGCACATGATTTCAGAATTTATTCCTCCAACCACATCCCCACCCATCAAATTTCCTCGGTATCTCCGCCACCCCCACTTCCCACTCCCCCCCCCCCAGCGCGCCTCCCCCAACCGGCAGCTCAAACCGCCGCTGCTGCAACCACAGCTTCAACCACATCTACGTGCTACTCGGATCCAGTCAGGTAACCCAGGGATCTCTATCATGGCCCGGGCATGATTGCTTAAATGGTGCCTACGAAACATCCTCATGCCTCCAAATCCCCACCGTCCCTACCTCCAGAGCATCGCCGCACATGCCCAACCACATATCACGTGGAGGTCGAGGAGCTGATGGCGGTCCATGGCACGATGGCCGCTGTGCGTGTTGACCCGGAGGAACACCTCGCCTCCCCCGCCGCCGACATGGTGCAGGCTCTGGCCCAGAAGAAGTGCCCCGGCGACTACCCCCCAGGACTTAACAGGTATGATCTGACCGGCTAAATCTTACCAATACCACTTGCAATGGCTATGTTTTGTACGGTTGATGTATTAAGCATGTTCATGCCTTGTTTATTTCAGTACTGCTGTGGCGACCCGACCCGAATGGATCAAGTCTACTGTGCTCGGGTGTCATCCCTGGATCAGTAATGCTGACACCACACAGTACATCGAAGGATTTATAGCAGAGTGGCAATCACACACTTATTACATCGTTGTCTCAAAGAGAACTTATTACAATAAATATGGCTTAAGGCCATCTAATAACAATAACAGCGGAAGACTCGGAAGATAAATGGGTCCATCAACTCCAAAAGCATCACTGAGTATAGAACCACGACCTAAAAGCACCTTACTCATCGTCTGAAAAGTCTGCAACATGAGAAGTTGCAGCCCGAAAACGGGTCAGCACATGGAATATGCTGGCAATGTAACACATAGAGAGTATTGGAATGAAACAGCTATACTATATGCATATATGGCTGGTGGTAAGCTCTATGGTTACAGCTTTTGCGTAAAGCCAGTTTTTCCCTACTGCAAAGGAATAAATTTATTTTAACTATCATGCTGGTTGTTAAACATCGAGAATGGTTGACAGCATTCCGATCCCAATTAAGTGAACAATTAAAACCCAACAACATCAATTAGAAGTAACATGATGAGATTCACATGATATTCAAGTACTAGATACTCAAGTTGTCCATAACCGGGGACACGGCTAATCATGATTAGTTTGTACACTCTGCAGAGGTTTGTGCACTTTTCCCCACAAGACTCGATCGCCTCCGTTGGATTTCTCGCACTACATGGTGTTTGAGAAACGGATGACCGAGACATAGCCTTTCAGAAGCACTAGCACCTTACGATCGGGTAGACCGGTACACCTACATCCCCTACATCTGCTAGTCTACCACTGTAAGAGTTCGCACAACTTAATCAACTATGCCAGAGCCCATAATGGCTTGTGGCTGCACACGGAAGTTTCTAGCATGAAAGATCTTATGATCCCTTTGAGCCTGGGTGGCGGTCCAAAATAAAAACAGGCAAGTCCTGATAGACATCAGGTGCCTCAATCCACCCAGATGTGTGTTTAAGTTGCCACCTTAGATAAACCATTAATTAATAATACTCACATCTGTCATGGATATCACTCACCCAATCCACGTCTACTAGCATAGCATGGCATAACTAGGCAAACATAGAAGTAACTCCCAAAGGTTTCATAGTAATACAGGTGATAGGTACTACCTCATCTACTTCCCATCCCACAATTTAATTAGATCCTATTCATGCAATGTGAGAGGATTGATCTAATGCAATAAAATATGGGTTGTAGAAAAGGTATGATCAAGTGTTACTTGCCTTGCTGATGATCCGCGAGACCTAGGGTTTCGAAGTAACAGGCGGCGCAATCCGGGTGATCTATCATAGACAAACAACAAGCATACAATAAGTACTCATCTAATGCACAGGTAAAACTCGAACAAGAGAACGAACCAGAAAGTTCAACTTAAGAACTCCGGTTGCAAAGAAAGAATGAACCGAACAAAGAAACGGAAAACAAACGGCGGAAGAAAACAACTCGGTTCTAGCAAGTTGAAACTAGGTCAAATTTTACCGGGACAAAAACTTGTTTAAGTTGATTAGACGGAACGATGGTTTCGAAACGAAACTCCAGGCGCTTGAATCACCTGATTCCGATAAACGAGCGGGAAGAAAGACTAGAACGAAGATCGGATCTGAGATCGCGATCGCGGAATAAATCCGACGAAAAGAAAGAGACGAATGGTTAAACGAACGGACGTTCGTTAACCGAGAAAAATCGGTGATCACGTTCGTTGAGACGAACGGTCCGAAAGAAGAACGAAAACCGATCTAGGGTTTTCGGAAAAGAAACGGAAAACCGATCTAGGGTTTCGGAAGAAAACCGAAACAAAAAAAATGGAAGAAAAGAAAAGAACCGGAACGGTTTATAGAAGAAAAACCGAACCGAGGTGAGGAAAAAGAGAGAGGCGCGGCTACCTCGACGAGGCTCCGGCGAGGGCTCTGGCGGCGGCTAGGCGGCGGCGGCGCTAGGGTGGTGGCGGCTAGGCGGCGGCGGCTGCTGCTGCTGCTTGGGGCGGCGGGCTGGTGTGAGGAGGAGGGGGGGTGTGGGGGTATTTATATTAGTGAGGGGAGGGGGTTTCTTGGGGTAGGGGACAAGAAATAGAGTAGGAATAGGAAAGAAAAAGAGGAAACGGAGTAGGACTAAAGTCCTACTAGGACTCCAAAAGGGGCGGCGGCGGCGGCCTCCTGGCGCCTGGCGCGCACGGCGCGGGCGATGGCCTGGCCGGCCGGCTGCTGGCTGGGCCTTGGCCCAGGGCGCTGCAAGAATTTTTTTTATCGGTTTCGCGCACAGAAAAACAACAAAAAAAACTAAACGAACTCCAAAAATTCTAAAGTAAATTTTCCCCGACTCCTAAAAATGAGCCAAACAAAATGAACTTTACTCCGGACCTAAAATGCAGTTTTTTTGAAAACACGCATTTTTCCCTATCCAAATAAAATGCAAATAAACTCCGGAAAAACCAAAATTTGATCTATTCATTAGATCTTCATTTTTCTAACTTTGGGAAAGTCATATTATTCCCTCTCTCATTTTTTTTGATATTGGAAAAATAATTGAAGATGAAATAAAATAAATCAAATGATCCTCTTTTCCAAAATTTGAGAGAACTCAAATATGAAAATAACGAAATCTCCAACTCTCTCCGAGGGTCCTTGAGTTGCGTGAAATTTCTAGGATCAACCAAAAATGCAAGAAATATGATATGCATGATGATCTAGTGTATAACATTCCAAATTGCAAATTTGGGATGTTACAAACCTACCCCCCTTAAGATGAATCTCGCCCTCGAGATTCGGGTTGGCTAGAAAATAGGTGAGGGTGGTCCTTGAGCAAATCTTCTTCTCTTTCCCAGGTGGCTTCATCCTCTGAGTGGTGGTTCCACTAAACTTTGCAAAACTTGATAACCTTGCTGCGAGTAACTCTACTGGCATAATCGAGAATCTTGACTGGCTTCTCCTTCAACTGAATCGCTTCGAGTGGCACGGTATCTCTTAGCGGTACCTCCGCCATCTCGGCATGACATTTCTTCAGCTGAGAAACATGGAATACATCATGAACTCCTGACAGTCCCTCTGGTAATTCCAACTTATAAGCGACTTCTCCCATATGTTGCAAGATCTTGTACGGTCCAACGAAACGCGGTGCTAATTTTCCCTTAACTCCAAAGCGCTTAGCTCCTCAAAGTGGGGATACTCGAAGATAAACTCTGTCTCCAATTTCGTAAAATGTCTCCTTGCGTTTTGAATCTGCGTAGCTCTTCTGCCTGGACTGGGCTACCTTGAGCCTATCGCGAATCAACTTAACTTTCCGTTCAGACTCCTTAATCAAATCTGGTCCAAAGAATTGACGGTCTCCAACTTCGTCCCATGACAACGGTGTCCTGCACCTCCTTCCGTATAAAGCTTCGAAAGGTGCCATCTTCAAACTGGTTTGATAGCTGTTGTTATAAGAAAACTCCGCATACGGCAAGTTATCGTCCCAGCTAGATCCATAATCTAGTGCACAAGCTCTCAGCATATCTTCCAAAATCCGATTGACTCTCTCGGTCTGTCCATCTGTCTGCGGGTGAAAAGCTGTGCTGAACTCTAGTTTGGTTCCTAAAGTTTCATGCAACTAATTCCAAAACTTTGAGGTAAATTGGGTTCCTCTATCTGATACGATACTCCTTGGAACTCCATGCAAACAAATGATCCTAGTCATGTATATCTTTGCCAACTTAGCACTGGTGTAAGTGGTCTTAACTGGAATAAAATGTGCTACCTTTGTCAAACGATCAACTACTACCCATATCGAGTCATAGCCTGCTTTCGTCCTGGGTAGTCCTGTGATAAAATCCATGCCTATCTTATCCCACTTCCATTCGGGTATCGGCAATGGTTGTAACAATCCTGCTGGCTTCTGATGCTCTGCCTTTACTCTCTGACATACGTCACAAACTGCTACATATGCTGCAATATCCTTCTTCATTCCGGTCCACCAGAATGTTTCCTTCAAATCCAAATACATCTTGGTATTCCCTGGGTGAATCGAATACGGTGAATCATGTGCCTCTTGCAAAATCAACTTCCTAATCTCCGGGTCATTGGGCACATAAACACGGTCCTCAAACCATAGGGTATTGTGTTCATCCTCACGAAATCCCTTTGCTTTTCCTTTGCTCAGTTTCTCTTTTATAGCAGCAATCTCCTTGTCAGATTTCTAAGCTTCTCTGATCTTATCCATCAATGTTGACTGAATCTCCAATGTTGCTACATAGCCTCTCGGAACTATTTCCAAACATAGCTCATGAAGGTTCTCTGCTAACTCCTTGGGTATTTTTCCCGTCATTAGAGTATTGACATGGCTCTTACGGCTCAATGCGTCAGCTACTACATTAGCTTTTCCGGGATGGTAATGCAATCTCATGTCATAGTCCTTGATGAGCTCCAACCATCTCCTTTGTCTGAGGTTCAACTCCTTCTGCGTGAAAATGTACTTCAAACTCTTGTGATCCGTGTACACCTCACAATGATTTCCAATGAGGAAATGTCTCCATGTCTTCAATCCATGCACTACGGCTGCTAACTCCAAATCATGCATGGCATAATTCAACTCATGAGGCTTCAGTTGTCGTGAAGCATATGAAACAACTCTTCCTTCCTGCATAAGCACTGCTCCAAGTCCTCGACGTGTAGCGTCGCAATACACCTCATAATCCTTGGTCTGATCTGGCAAAATCAATACTGGTGAGGTAACCAAGCGTTTCTTCAACTCCTGGAAACTAGCCTCACACTCCTCAGTCCATTTGAACTTAGTATCCTTCTTCAACAACTCCGTCATAGGCTTCGCAATCTTTGAGAAATTCTCAATGAATCTCCGGTAGTATCCTGCGAGTCCAAGAAAACTCCGGATCTCTCCAACTGTCGTTGGTGATTCCCATTCGGTTACTGTCTCAACCTTTGTGGGGTCAACTGCTATACCTTCTTCGGATATAACGTGTCCGAGGAATCCAACTTCCTTCAACCAAAACTCACATTTGCTGAATTTGGCATATAACTGATGTTCCCTTAGTTTCTCCAAAACCAAACGCAAATGTTCCTTATGCTCCTCTTCATTCTTTGAATAAACCAGGATGTCATCAATGAACACTACGACGAACTTATCCAAAAACTCCATAAACACTTTGTTCATCAGGTTCATAAAATAGGCAGGTGCGTTAGTCAATCCAAATGACATAACGGTATACTCATACAGTCCATATCTCGTGGTGAATGCTGTCTTAGGTATGTCCTGCTCCCGAATCTTCAATTGATGGTACCCTAATCGCAAATCGATCTTGGAAAACACTTTAGCTCCTTGCAACCGATCAAACAGATCATTGATCATTGGCAGTGGGTACTTGTTCTTGATGGTTACTTCATTCAATCCTCGATAATCTACCACCATCCTTAATGATCCATCCTTCTTTTCCACTAGAAGTACGGGTGATCCCCAAGGCGAAGAACTTGGGCGAATGTAACCTTTATCCAATAACTCCTTAATCTGATTCTTAATTTCCACCAAATCCTTTGCTGGCATCCGGTACGGTCGCTTCGATATTGGGCCTGTACCTGGCAATAACTCAATCAAAAACTCAATGTCTCTATCCGGTGGCATGCCTGGTAATTCCTCAGGAAATACATCAGGAAAATCCTTTACCACTGGTACTTCCTCCTGCACAACTCCTGATAAGGAATTTACTTGTGTCCTGTTTGGCACATGCCGGGATACATACTTGATCCTTCTTCCTTCTGGTGTGGTAAGCAAAATTGTCTTACTGGCGCAATCGATGTTTCCTCCATACATCGACAGCCAATCCATACCAAGAATCACATCCAGACCTTGGGATTCCAGAATAATTAAATCCGTTGGGAAAACATGCCTTCCTATACTTAATGGCACTTGAAAACATCCTTGTCTGGCCATGTACTCTGCTCCTGGTGAGCTTACTAGCATAGGTGTTTTAAGAATCCTAGTGGGCAGGCTATACTTTTCCACAAATCCCCTTGATATGTATGAATGCGATGCACCAGTATCAAAAAGAACGAGTGCAGTGAATGACTTAACCAAAAACTTACCTATTACTGCATCAGGCTGATCTTCAACCTCCTCCACATTAACGTGGTTCACCTGTCCCCTATTGAAAGGGTTTGGCTTCTTCCCAGAGCTTCCATTGCCATTCCCATTCTGGCCTTCAGGACATTCGTTTGCATAATGCCCTGGCTTCGAACACTTATAGCAAGTGACGTGGCTCAAGTCCTTTTTGGCTGGGGTGGATGGGGTGGTCCAGTTCTGGCCGTTGCTTCCTCCATTCCCATTACCATTCTTCTGGCCATTATGGTTGTGCGAGCTACCTCCTCCATGGGTGTGCTGAAACTGAAATCCCGGTTTAGGGGCAAAACGGGGCTTCTGCTGGGCTCCAGAGTTATACTTCCCCTGTCCATACTTCCTCTTACGATTCTCAATCTGCTGTTGCTTCCCTTCAATCATGATGGCACGATCTACCAACTCCTGGTAGTTGTTGAAACTTGCTACCATCAACTGCATGCTTAGTTCATCATTCAGTCCTTCCAGAAACTTCTCCTGCTTAGTTGCATCCGTAGCAACGTCATCTGGGGCATAACGTGCTAACTTGCTGAAGTCGTCAACATACTGGCCAACTGTCCTTCCTCCTTGGCGTAAGTTGCGAAACTCACGCTTCTTTATGGCCATAGCTCCTGCTGAAACATGGGCAGTGCGGAAAGCTTGCTGAAACTGATCCCATGTGACAGTGTCAACTGGGTAAGTGGCTGTGAAATTCTCCCACCATGCTGCCGCGGGTCCGTCAAGTTGGTGAGCGGCAAACTTCACTTTCTCACCATCCGTGCATCCTGCAGTGGTCAACTCCCTTCCTATCTTGCGGAGGCAATCATCTGCTACTATCGGCTCGGTGTTACTGGAAAACACCGGCGGATTCAGCCTAAGAAAACGGGCTAAGTGGTCAACAGGGGGTGGTGGTGGTGGTGGGTTGTTGTTGTTGTTCTGCTGGTTCTGGACTAACATCTGCATCAATTGATTCTGCTGCTGGATCAACTGAGTGAGCTCCGGTGGAAATCCATTGTCACGTCTCGGAGGCATCTGAGGGTTTAGAAAAGATGAGATATAAGAATAGAGGGGGCCTAAAGAGAAAACACTACCCATATGCACATGAGGCAAAAGCACACAATTCACTTCAATCAATCAAACAAGGGCTTACAATCGGTCTAAAACTATTGCAAAAGTGCTCGACTATAATGTTTACATGGGGGAATACTACTACTATCTGGTGGTCAACTAGAAATTTGAACCGGTGGAAGACTCCATGATATCCGCTCCAGCTTCGTCTTCAAAGTCGGGTTCACTGGGATCCGAATCGGTGTCGTCGATGATGATGTAGTTGTCCGGACATGCGACGTACTCGTCTTCCTCCATGGATGCTAACTTCCTCTTGAGTTCTTCAATCTCCTGCTTAAGATCGCCATTGTGCCTTGCTAGAGCTACGATCTCGTCCATGTAGTCCTTGCATGTAGACTTCAGTTCTCCTTCTAGCTCGATGATCCTTGCCTTCGCATTCTTCAACTCTATCATGTCATTGCACATCTGATTCTCGTGGCGTCGAATGTGCTGGTTTAACTCCTGGATGAAAGATGCAATGGATCTATCCTTCTTGGTGCTGACTAACTCCCATTGTTCATCTCGGCATCCGCAAATCTGGTAGATAGTGTCCTTGAGGTCTTCTTGATAAACTTCTCCAATGCGTCCTATGGTGATATGAGTTGCCATGCTCTTTCCCAGACTCCAGGTTGGTGCATTGAAAACACTATCTATAGGCTTCGTGATTGGCGCGAATGTCCTTCCCGGAACATGAGCTTGAATCTTCCAGCGCTCCTCTTCAGGCAGAGTGGCGTTGAAGGTTCCCGTGAAGCTTGGTAATCCAATGTTCAGGTACTTGGTGACTTCCTTCAGGTGAAATCCAAATGGTGTGCCTTCATTCGGTTGAGCGTACTTAATCTTCGCGTGCGTCATCCTAAAAGAGTAGAAAAGATGAGGAGTTAGAAAATGAGAAGAGAATGGTAATCTATGGCTTTAACTTAGTGGTCGTGTCCTACAGTCAGCGTGTGCTCTGATACCATCTCTGTGGCGACCCGACCCGAATGGATCAAGTCTACTGTGCTCGGGTGTCATCCCTGGATCAGTAATGCTGACACCACACAGTACATCGAAGGATTTATAGCAGCGTGGCAATCACACACTTATTACATCGTTGTCTCAAAGAGAACTTATTACAATAAATATGGCTTAAGGCCATCTAATAACAATAACAGTGGAAGACTCGGAAGATAAATGGGTACATCAACTCCAACGGCATCACTGAGTATAGAACCACGACCTAAAAGCACCTTACTCGTCGTCTGAAAAGTCTGCAACATGAGAAGTTGCAGCCCGAAAACGGGTCGGCACATGGAATATACTGGCAATGTAACACATAGAGAGTATTGGAATGAAACAGCTATACTATATGCATATATGGCTGGTGGAAAGCTCTATGGTTACAGCTTTTGCGTAAAGCCAGTTTTTCCCTACTGCAAAGGAATAAATTTATTTTAACTATCATGGTGGTTGTTAAACATCAAGAATGGTTGACAGCATTCCAATCCCAATTAAGTGAACAATTAAAACCCAACAACATTAATTAGAAGTAACATGATGAGATTCACATGATATTCAAGTACTAGATACTCAAGTTGTCCATAACAGGGGACACGGCTAATCATGATTAGTTTGTACACTCTGCAGAGGTTTGCGCACTTTTCCCCACAAGACTCGATCGCCTCCGTTGGATTTCTCGCACTACATGGTGTTTGAGAAACGGATGACCGAGACATAGCCTTTCAAAAGCACTAGCACCTTACGATCGGGTAGACCGGTACACCTACATCCCCTACATCTGCTAGTCTACCACTGTAAGAGTTCGCACAACTTAATCAACTATGCCAGAGCCCATAATGGCTTGTGGCTGCACACGGAAGTTTCTAGCATGAAAGATCTTATGATCCCTTTGAGCCTGGGTGGCGGTCCAAAATAAAAACAGGCAAGTCCTGATAGACATCAGGTGCCTCAATCCACCCAGATGTGTGTTTAAGTTGCCACCTTAGATAAACCATTAATTAACAATACTCACATCTGTCATGGATATCACTCACCCAATCCACGTCTACTAGCATAGCATGGCATAACTAGGCAAACGTAGAAGTAACTCCCAAAGGTTTCATAGTAATACAAGTGATAGGTACTACCTCATCTACTTCCCATCCCACAATTTAATTAGATCCTATTCATGCAATGTGAGAGGATTGATCTAATGCAATAAAATATGGGTTGTAGAAAAGGTATGATCAAGTGTTACTTGCCTTGCTGATGATCCGCGAGACCTAGGGTTTCGAAGTAACAGGCGGCGCAATCCGGGTGATCTATCGCAGACAAACAACAAGCATACAATAAGTACTCATCTAATGCATAGGTAAAACTCGAACAAGAGAATGAACCAGAAAGTTCAACTTAAGAACTCCGGTTGCAAAGAAAGAACGAACCGAACAAAGAAACGGAAAACAAACGGCGGAAGAAAACAACTCGGTTCTAGCAGGTTGAAACTAGGTCAAATTTTACCGTGACAAAAACTTGTTTAAGTTGATTAGACGGAACGGCGGTTTCGAAACGAAACTCCAGGCGCTTGAATCACCTGATTCCGATAAACGAGCGGGAAGAAAGACTAGAACGAAGATCGGATCTGAGATCGCGATCGCGGAATAAATCCGACGAAAAGAAAGAGACGAACGGTTAAACGAACGGACGTTCGTTAACCGGGAAAAATCGGTGATCATGTTCGTTGAGACAAACGGTCTGAAAGAAGAACGAAAACCGATCTAGGGTTTTCGGAAAAGAAACCGAAAAAGAAATGGAAAACCGATCTAGGGTTTCGGAAGAAAACCGAAACAAAAAAAACCGGAAGAAAAGAAAAGAACCGGAACGGTTTATAGAAGAAAAACTGAACCGAGGTGAGGAAAAAGAGAGAGGCGCGGCTACCTCGACGAGGCTCCGGCGAGGGCTCCGTCGGCGGCTAGGCGGCGGCGGCGGCTAGGCGGCGGCGGCGGCTAGGCGGCGGCGGCGCTAGGGCGGCGGCGGCGGCTAGGCGGCGGCTGCTGCTGCTGCTGCTGCTTGGGCGGTGGGCTGGTGTGAGGAGGAGGGGGGGTGTGGGGGTATTTATATTGGTGAGGGGAGGGGGTTTCTTGGGGTAGGGGACAAGAAATAGAGTAGGAATAGGAAATAAAAAGAGGAAACGGAGTAGGACTAAAGTCCTACTAGGACTCCAAAAGGGGCGGCGGCGGCGGCCTCCTGGCGCCTGGCGCGCGCGGCGCGGGCGATGGCCTGGCCAGCCGGCTGCTGGCTGGGCCTTGGCCCAGGGCGCTGCAAGATTTTTTTTATCGGTTTCGCGCGCAGAAAAACAACAAAAAAAACTAAACGAACTCCAAAAATTCTAAAGTAAATTTTCCCTGACTCCTAAAAATGAGCCGAACAAAATGAACTTTACTCCGGACCTAAAATGCAGTTTTTTTGAAAACACGCATTTTTCCCTATCCAAATAAAATGCAAAATAAACTCCGGAAAAACCAAAATTTGATTTATTCATTAGATCTTCATTTTTCCTAACTTTGGGAAAGTCATATTATTCCCTCTCTCATTTTTTTGATATTGGAAAAATAATTGAAGATGAAATAAAATAAATCAAATGATCCTCTTTTCCAAAATTTGAGAGAACTCAAATATGAAAATAACGAAATCTCCAACTCTCTCCGAGGGTCCTTGAGTTGCGTGAAATTTCTAGGATCAACCAAAAATGCAAGAAATATGATATGCATGATGATCTAGTGTATAACATTCCAAATTGCAAATTTGGGATGTTACAACTGCACACTGTGTGATATTCAAGTATTAACTATTCAGTTCAATTTCACCAATACCAGCAACAAACTTTGCTAACATGCTACTCTCTGCAACGAAGATATACTAGAGATGCTGCCCATTTGCTATTTTTGGTGGATGCTAACCCTGTTGTACTTAACATGCCTATCTGTGTACTTACGTAGGACCATAATGGGTGATGCTGTTGTTTGCCGTCGAGGTTAGCTGCATCCCATGTCTTACAGTATTTTACATCATTTGTGCAATTGCAGTTTGGCTTCTAACATTTACTTGCTTCTTGTAGGTACACATGTCGAGGGCACTGATCCATGCTTCGACCCAGAGGAAGAGCTCGCTTCTGCCGCCGCTGACTTTGGGCAGGCTCTGGCCAAGATGAAGTGCCCCAGCAACTACCTCTCGGGACTTACAAAGTATGAACTCACCAGTTCAATCTTACCAATACCAGTTGCAATTAATGGCTATGTTTTGTAAGGTCTATGTCTTAAGCATCTTGTAGTAAGCATGCCTAACATGTTTTAGCTATTTTCCCTACCTTTTTAGACAACCGGGCCATTATCTGCTCTGGCAGCACCTGCCTTGTGATGTTTAGCTCTGCCAATTGCATTTTTATCAGTACCGGTTTCAAAGGCCATTAAGCCTATTGCAATTAACAGTTATATCCATTTTTAAACAGTTGTATTTCAATGCCTACAAACTTACAAAACATGAATTAGGATGCTGTTAAGCCTGTTGCAATTAACAGTTGTATCTATTTTTTAATCCTTCCCTTTGCTACCCTGCTACTCTTTCGCAATGAAGATATCACTACAGATGCTGCAGTTTTATTACCATTTGCTATTTTTGGTGGATGTTAACCATGTTGTAGTTAACATTGGCTTTCCATGTACTTACACAGGGCTACAATGGGTGATGCTGTTGTTTGCCGTCGAGTTTAGCTGCATCCCATGTCTTACACACCATGTATTCCTAAATTTTTAAGTATTTTTAGAGATTCCAATACAGACTACATAAGGAGCAAAATGAGTGAATCTAGATTCTAATCTAAACCATATCTATAATTTTATATACATCTGTATGTAGTTCATATTGAAATCTCTAAAAAATACTTGTACTTAGGAATGTAGGTAGTTGTATTTTACATCATTTGTGCAATCTCGTTTTGCTTCTAACATTTACTGGTTGCTTGTAGGTACGTATATGAGCGGTATTGATCCACGCTTCGATCCCTTTTGCGTATGGGGCAATGAGATATTCGTGAACAAGCGTCAAGTGAGGAAACTAAGAAAGATTGTTAGGCGAAAGAAACGGGTGGTGGGAATTAAGCTTTTTATTTACACTTTGTCCAAGACATCACTGAACTTTAGGATGGTAAGTAATCTGTTGCCTTTTCCCCCTGCCCACAACAAGTTACTCTATTAGACCTCATGATCTGATATTTTTCTCTTTTCAGTGGTTTTTGGAGCTATTTAATGATGATTACCTTGCAAACTACATGACTGGATTGGAGGCAACTAAGGTTAAAGTATATAATTCATGCTACCATGATAATGCTCTAGAAGTCTTTCTGAAGGCGGTGAAGGATGAGCGGGCGATCGTCACAAGGGATTGGACAAAAGTTGCTCATGCCTATGGCATGCAGGAAGGCACATTATGGGCATTCCGCTTCTTCAACAACATCGGCAGTCAAAATGATTTACACTTGTCTCTTCACCTTTACTGCCTATAAATATTGTGGTTCATCATAGTTAATTTCTATCTAATCATGTAATTACTGAACATATTGTAATGACAATTTTATTAATGGATTTGTTGTTGAACCATTGTGCTGAGAATTTGAATTGCACGTCTCACATTTCAAAATTTCCAATTCGAATAATAAATTATAGCCAAAAAAATTGTACAGGAGTGAATAAAATAATGTGCACACGGTTAGAAAGAAAACAGTGTGAGCGATGAAAAAATAAAACAGATGGTTCTTTGACGTGAAACGTTTGCGATGCCCTTCGGACGCACACACGGTTTCGTCTCATATGCGTGTGCGATTCATGGTAATACGGCAAACGTTTCAAACCAGTGTGCGTGTGTGATAGGAATACCAATCGCACACAGTTATGAAAATGTACACGTTGGCGTTAGTAGAGGCACCGCACACATTTTACATTCTTGAATCGTGTGCGATAACTTACCTATCACAAACATATCGGCAGATTAAATGTTGATGTCCACCTTTTTCACATGACTATAGCGGCCTAATCGTTTGGGATGTACATATGAACAGAAACGTTTTCCCTGGATTGACTGTGTGGGATGTACATATGAACAGAAAGGTTTTCTCTAGATTCACTGTGTCGGATGTACATAAGAATGGAAATGTACTCCTTAGATTGACTGTGTGTGATATACATACGAACGGAAATGTTTTTCTGAGATTCACCGTGTGGGATGTACATATGAACGGAAACAATTGGGTTTCGATGCCTCGCCCAATCGCACACGAACCAGCTTGTGTGCCAATAGGGCCTATCCTCGACGATTTCTGGGTCATGTGGGAAAGACCCCCCTATCGCCCACATTCACTTGGTGACGGTTCCAAATGCCGTCGCAGAAAGGGGTTAAAAACCGTTTGTATAACACCAACGCGTACCAGTGATCATAATGAGCTCAATGTGAATAAGGAGTTAGCCACAGGATCATGCGTTACGGAACGAGTAAAGAGACTTGCCAGTAACGAGATTGAATGAGGTACGGGGATACCGGTGATCGAATCTCGGGCAAGTAACATACCGATGGACAAAGGGAGAAGTATACGGGATTGATTGAATCCCCGACATCGTGGTTCATCCAATGAGATCATCGTGGAACAAGTGGGAGCCAATATGAGTATCTAGCTCTATTGGTTATTGGCCGGAGAGATGTCTCGGTCATGTCTGCATGGTTCCCGAACCCGTAGGGTCTACACACTTAAGGTTCGGTGACGCTAGAGTTGTAATGGGAAATTGTATGTGGTTACCAAAAGTTGTTCGGAGTCCCGGATGAGATCTCGGACATGACGAGGAGTTCCGGAATGGTCCGGAGGTGAAGATATATATATATATATATACATATATATATATATGGGAAGTCCAGTTTCAGTCACCGGAAAGGTTTCGGGAGTTATCGGTATTGTACTGGGACCACCGAAAGGTGTCCGGGGGTCCACCGGGTGGGGCCACCTACCCCGGGGGACCAAGTAAGCTTAATATGGGTGGGAACCAGCCTCCTAGTGAGCTGGTGCGCCCCCCCCTCCCAAGGGCCCAAGGCGCCTAGGGTTGGAAACCCTAGAGGGTGGGGCGCCCCCCCCCCCACCAACTTGGTGGGCAAGCTCCCCCCTTGCCCCCCCCTCTAGATGCATCTAGGGGGCCGGCCCCCTCTCCCCTTCACCCTATAAATAGAGGGGGTGAGAGGGCAGCCGCACCTCAGCCCCTGGCACAGCCCGCCCCCTCCTACACCTCCTCCTCCTCAGTAGTGCTTGGCGAAGCCCTGCCGGAGAACCACGAGCTCCACCACCACCACGTCGTCGTGCTGCCGGAGTTTTCCCTCAACTTCTCATTTCCCCTTGCTGGATCAAGAAGGAGGAGATTCACCGGGTTGTACGTGTGTTGAACGCGGATGCGCCGTCCGTTCGGCACTTGGATCGGATCTTCCGCGATTTGAATCGCCGCGAGTACGACTCCACCAAGCGCGTTCTTGTAACGCTTCCGCTTAGCGATCTTCAAGGGTATGAAGATGCACTCCCTCTCTCTTGTTGCTAGCATCTCCTAGATTGATCTTGGTGACACGTAGGAATGTTTTTTGAATTATTACTACGTTCCCCAACAGGCACAACCCACCAGGGTGCGCCTGGGCCTCCAGGCGCGCCCAGGTGGGTTGTGCCCACCTCGATGGCCTTCAGCACCGCCTCTTCGCTCTACAAATACCCCGATATTCTAGAAACCCTAGGGGAGTTGATGAAATTTTATTCCAGCCACCGCAAGTTCCAGAACCACGAGATACAATCTAGAGCCCAATTCTGGCGCTCTGCCGGAGGGGAACACAATCACAGAGGGGTTCATCATCCTCATTGGTGCCTCTCCGATGATGCGTGAGTACTGCAACTCAGACCTACGGGTCCGTAGGCAGTAGGTAGATGGAGTCTTCTCTCTTTTTGCATCTAAATACAATGGTCTCTTGGAGACCCATTTGATGTAATGACTTTTTGTGGTGTGTTTGTTGGGATCCGATGAATTGTGAGTTCATGATCAGATTTGCCTTGATTTAGTATCCAATCTTGATTGTTGTAGCCTCATATTTATTCTCCGGTATTTGGGTTTTGTTTGGCCAACTTGATCTATTTATCTTGCAATGTGAAGAGGTGCTTTGTAATGGGTTCGATCCTGCGGTGTCCTTTCCCAGTGACAGAAGGGGCAGCAAGGCACGCATGTATCGTTTCTATTAAGGATAAAAAGATGGGGTCTATTCCTACATGAATAGATCTTGTCTACATCATGTCATCATTCTTATTGCATTACTCCGTTTTTCCATGAACTTAATACACTAGATGAATGTGCTGGATAGCGGTCGATGTGTGGAGTAATAGTAGTAGATGCATGCAGGAGTTGGTCTACTAATCTTGGACGTGATGCCTACATCAATGATCATTGTCTTGGATATCGTCATAATTATTTGCTTTTCTATCAATTGCCCAACAGTAATTTGTCTACCCACTGCATGCTATTTTCTTGAGAGAAGCCACTAGTGAAATCTACGATCCCCGGGTCTATTTTCCTATCATATACTTTCTGATCTATATTGCCAATTTGCCTTTTCTTTTATTTGCTTCTCTTATTTTCAGTTCTATATTATCAAAAACCCAAAAATACCTTTTCCGCATTTTATTTACTTTTATTTGCATCTATCAATCTGCTACAATTTTATCCTATCCTTAAGTCACTTTTTGGCAGCGCTACCCGAAAGGGATTGGCAACCCCATTAACGCGTTGGGTTGCAAGTAGTAATTATTCGTGTGCAGGTACCGTTTACATGGTGTTGTGTGGTTCTCCTACTGGTTCGATAACCTTGGTCTCATCACTAAGGTAAATACCTTACCGTTGATGTGCTGCATCCTCCCTTATTCCTTAGGGAAATACCGACGCATCTCAAGCGATATCACTCCTCGCAGGCACTTACCCCAGATCAGTCGGGAAGCGCGATGCGAGAATCCATTGAGATTTTGTTCAAACCTTGGTTGTCTGAAAGCACGATGGCAGGTACCGTGTATTTCCGTAATCACTCGGGCCAAATTGTGTATTTCACAAACTCGTTTTGCAAAATCTCAACCGATTCGGGGGCTAATGTTGGGGATACACTTAGCAGGTAGGCCCACGAAGGGTCAAAATATATTAAAGCATCGGGTCCACACATCAGGTGGGTCCAGATAAATTTCATAAAGACATACTATCCACTCGGACAAGCAACGTACTATCCACTCGGACAAGCAACATACCATCCACTCGAATGACAGACCACCACTCGGCCGTATGACTCACTCGGATATACGAAGACCAACAGGCAGCAAGGAAGTCAAAGCATCATTCTCATAGTGGAGGTTTTGCAGTGAGTTGACATTATGGCATTCATGCCACCACTTTGTAATATAGGAGGTGAGGGGGTGGCGCACTCTATATAAGCCACCCCATCACTAGACTCAGGGGGTAGGCCCTCATTCTTCTCCTCTAGCTCTAATCCCTCTCCCTCACCACTAGTCTCAGGACTAAGCTTATGCATGGAGATCTGTTCTCCCCTCTCTCTCTCTCTCTCAAATACACCATGTAACTCTGTGTTCATGACAGACAAAAGGAAGCCTCTCCGGAGCACGAGACATAGGGTTGTTATCTCCACCGTGAGAGGCCCGAACTCGCTAAAACACCATGTCACCCATATGCATCTCGATAGATCATGCTCCCTTACACTACCCCATCTCTATTGCCGGAATCCTTCCCACAACACTCACCTCGCAAGCCGAAGACCGTGAGGTGTGCGGATGCCGGACACAAGCCCTGGCGTTGGAGGCTAGTTCGGGGGCTACTGAGGGAGTCATGGACTAAGGAGTCCCTAGGGCACCGGCCTACTACGTATGGGCCAGACTGATGGGCCGCTATGGAGCCCAGCTAGAGTACAAATCCATATATAGATACAAGATATCTTCAGAGTCGTGGTGTGCCCTCCAAGTCAACCTTAGCGTGATCTTTCCTTCATTGTAACCAACCTCGTGTAACCCCCTACCGGTGCCTATATAAACCGAAGGGTTTTAGTCTTTAGGGCTAGAGCTACATTCATCACCCCATCAACCTAGGGTTTAGCTCGCCTGATCTCGAGGTAGATCAACTCTGTAACCATACCATACACATCAAATACAATCAAGCATCACATAGGGTTTTACCTCTTTGAGAGGGCCCGAACCTGGGTAAATACTGTGTTCATCGTCTCTTGTTCCCCATCGATCCTAGATCCACAGCTCGGGACCCCCTACCCGAGATCCGCCGGTTTTGACACCGACACCCTGTATCCCGCGGAAGCGGTTTGCGGGAGGGACATTTCAGCGCGCGCGCGCTCCCCACTTCCACACCCGCAGCCGCCCGCCACCGCCACAGCTGTCCGGCCGCCTACGATTCCTGCTATTTCCACTAGCGGAATCGTGCCATCGGGCCGCACTACGCCTGGGTCCACTCGCCGGCGCACCGGATCCGCCGAGCCAAACCGCCCCGGATTGACCGCCGCCCTAGTCGCCGCCTGCCCCGGATCCGTCGAGCCGCCCCGGTATTCGCCGCTCCGGTGAGCCCCTTTTCTTCCCCTTGGAGGTCGACCACTCATCAAACCCCGGTGATGCAAACTCAGATGCGGTTTTTTTGTAGATGGATTTGAGCCCTGCCCAACAATTTTTGCTCGAGGATTCATCCTCGTCCGACGACTCAAACATGGAGTCCATGCTCGAGCGCCACCGATAGCAGACGGTGGTGGCAGTCCTGGCCGTGAAGAAGGTCGAGGACCGAACCTGCAAGAGACGGTGAGGATCGACCGTCGGCCGTCTTTGCATCCGTCGCAACCTTATTCTCAGGAACAAGATGTTGATGCAAGACTACTTCGCGAACAATCCTACCTATCCATCGAACCTCTTTCGGAGAAGGTATCGAATGCGCCGATCCCTCTTCGTAAAAATTGTGCAAGCTTGCGAGGCCAATTCTAGGATTTTTACTCAAAGGAGAAACGTCGCGGGCTTGTTGGGTTTTAGAGCATATCAAAAAATCTCCGCATCCATGCGGGTGATTGCTTATTGCGTTCCGTCTGACTGTGCTGACGAGTATCTTCGCATTGGCGAAGATACTACAATTGAGTTAGTGTGTAGGTTCGCCAACGTGATCATCCGCGTCTTTGGTCCTGTCTATTTTCGTGCACCCAACGAGGAAGACACCAAAAAATTGATGGCAGCAAATGAGAAACGAGGTTGGCCCAGCATGCTAGGAATCATTGACTGCATGCATTGGACTTGGAAAAATTGTCCGAAGGCATGGCACGGGCAGTATTGTGGCAAGTCTCGTGATGCAACAATTGCGCCAGAGGCCGTTGCATCTGAGGATTTATGGATTTGGCATTGTTTTTTGGTATGTCGGGTACTCTCAACAATATCAATGTGTTGCAACGGCCTCATTTGTTTGCTAGACTTGCTAGTGATGATGCTCCTTCTTGCAACTTCACGGTGAATGGGCATGAGTACACAAAAGGGTACTATTTTGCAGATGGTATTTACCCTTCTTGGTGTACATTGTGAAGAGCATCAAAAAGCCCAAGACTAGGAAGCATATTGAATTTGCAAAGGTACAAGAGGCTGTCCGAAAAGATATTGAAAGAGACTTCGGGGTTTTGCAATCTAGATTTGCCATTGTTCATGGTCCTGCTCGCTTTTGGGACAAGCCGACCTAGAAGAACATCATGACATGTTGTGTGATTCTTCATAACATGACCGTCGAAGATGAGAGGGACATGAACTTGGAGTTCTTCTATGACAATGTTGGCAGCCGTGTCAAACTAGTTAGAGACCCTAACCGCATACAAGAATTCCTTCAGACATCCCGACAGATTGATGATGCAAACACCCACCATCAGCTTCAGGAGGATTTCATTGAGTACCACTGGCAGAGGCATGGTCAAAGGACTTGAGCACCATTGGCAAAGGCACCCGCCAATTTTACATTCATTTCATTTAATTCATGTGTGATCGGTATCATTGTTGTAATCGGGACATTGTTGTATTGAATTATCAGTTTACTTTGATGGTTTGAATAATTATTGTAATTTGGATTCATAATATTCTTTATGTTATTTAAATTCATATTTCTGTGTTACATTTGAGCTATGTGTCAATTTCAGAAAATGTGTTTTGCGGGCTCGCACAGCGCCTTCAGCACCAACTAGGAGTTTTGGCGCCCACGCAGCTGCGCTCTTGGGCCGGCCCAATACGGTGCGCGCGGAAAAAGGGAAAGAAAAATTACGCTAGCAAACTCAGATGCGGTTTTTTTGTAGATGGATTTGAGCCCTGCCCAACAATTTTTGCTCGACGATTCATCCTCGTCCGACGACTCAAACATGGAGTCCATGCTCGAGCGCCACCGACAGCAGACGGTGGTGGCAGTCCTGGCCGTGAAGAAGGTCGAGGACCGAACCTGCAAGAGACGGTGAGGATCGACCGTCGGCCTTCTTTGCATCCGTCGCAACCTTATTCTCAGGAACAAGATGTTGATGCAAGACTACTTCGCGAACAATCCTACCTATCCATCAAACCTCTTCCGGAGAAGGTATCGAATGCGCCGATCCCTCTTCGTAAAAATTGTGCAAGCTTGCGAGGCCAATTCTAGGATTTTTACTCAAAGGAGAAACGTCGCGGGCTTGTTGGGTTTTAGAGCATATCAAAAAATCTCCGCATCCATGCGGGTGATTGCTTATTGCGTTCCGTCTGACTGTGCTGACGAGTATCTTCGCATTGGCGAAGATACTACAATTGAGTTAGTGTGTAGGTTCGCCAACGTGATCATCCGCGTCTTTGGTCCTGTCTATTTTCGTGCACCCAACGAGGAAGACACCAAAAAATTGATGGCAGCAAATGAGAAACGAGGTTGGCCCAGCATGCTAGGAATCATTGACTGCATGCATTGGACTTGGAAAAATTGTCCGAAGGCATGGCACGGGCAGTATTGTGGCAAGTCTCGTGATGCAACAATTGCGCCAGAGGCCGTTGCATCTGAGGATTTATGGATTTGGCATTGTTTTTTGGTATGTCGGGTACTCTCAACAATATCAATGTGTTGCAACAGCCTCATTTGTTTGCTAGACTTGCTAGTGATGATGCTCCTTCTTGCAACTTCACGGTGAATGGGCATGAGTACACAAAAGGGTACTATTTTGCAGATGGTATTTACCCTTCTTGGTGTACATTGTGAAGAGCATCAAAAAGCCCAAGACTAGGAAGCATATTGAATTTGCAAAGGTACAAGAGGCTGTCCGAAAAGATATTGAAAGAGCCTTTGGGGTTTTGCAATCTAGATTTGCCATTGTTCATGGTCCTGCTCGCTTTTGGGACAAGCCGACCTAGAAGAACATCATGACATGTTGTGTGATTCTTCATAACATGACCGTCGAAGATGAGAGGGACATGAACTTGGAGCTCTTCTATAACAATGTCGGCAGCCGTGTCAAACTAGTTAGAGACCCTAACCGCATACAAGCATTCCTTCAGACATCCCGACAGATTGATGATGCAAACACCCACCATCATCTTCAGGAGGATTTCATTGAGTACCACTGGCAGAGGCATGGTCAAAGGACTTGAGCACCATTGGCAAAGGCACCCGCCAATTTTACATTCATTTCATTTAATTCATGTGTGATCGGTATCATTGTTGTAATCGGGACATTGTTGTATTGAATTATCAGTTTACTTTGATGGTTTGAATAATTATTGTAATTTGGATTCATAATATTCTTTATGTTATTTAAATTCATATTTCTGTGTTACATTTGAGCTATGTGTCAATTTCAGAAAATGTGTTTTGCGGGCTCGCACAGCGCCTTCAGCACCAACTAGGAGTTTTGGCGCCCACGCAGCTGCGCTCTTGGGCCGGCCCAATACGGTGCGCGCGGAAAAAGGGAAAGAAAAATTACGCTAGCAAACTCAGATGCGGTTTTTTTGTAGATGGATTTGAGCCCTGCCCAACAATTTTTGCTCGACGATTCATCCTCGTCCGACGACTCAAACATGGAGTCCATGCTCGAGCGCCACCGACAGCAGACGGTGGTGGCAGTCCTGGCCGTGAAGAAGGTCGAGGACCGAACCTGCAAGAGACGGTGAGGATCGACCGTCGGCCTTCTTTGCATCCGTCGCAACCTTATTCTCAGGAACAAGATGTTGATGCAAGACTACTTCGCGAACAATCCTACCTATCCATCAAACCTCTTCCGGAGAAGGTATCGAATGCGCCGATCCCTCTTCGTAAAAATTGTGCAAGCTTGCGAGGCCAATTCTAGGATTTTTACTCAAAGGAGAAACGTCGCGGGCTTGTTGGGTTTTAGAGCATATCAAAAAATCTCCGCATCCATGCGGGTGATTGCTTATTGCGTTCCGTCTGACTGTGCTGACGAGTATCTTCGCATTGGCGAAGATACTACAATTGAGTTAGTGTGTAGGTTCGCCAACGTGATCATCCGCGTCTTTGGTCCTGTCTATTTTCGTGCACCCAACGAGGAAGACACCAAAAAATTGATGGCAGCAAATGAGAAACGAGGTTGGCCCAGCATGCTAGGAATCATTGACTGCATGCATTGGACTTGGAAAAATTGTCCGAAGGCATGGCACGGGCAGTATTGTGGCAAGTCTCGTGATGCAACAATTGCGCCAGAGGCCGTTGCATCTGAGGATTTATGGATTTGGCATTGTTTTTTGGTATGTCGGGTACTCTCAACAATATCAATGTGTTGCAACAGCCTCATTTGTTTGCTAGACTTGCTAGTGATGATGCTCCTTCTTGCAACTTCACGGTGAATGGGCATGAGTACACAAAAGGGTACTATTTTGCAGATGGTATTTACCCTTCTTGGTGTACATTGTGAAGAGCATCAAAAAGCCCAAGACTAGGAAGCATATTGAATTTGCAAAGGTACAAGAGGCTGTCCGAAAAGATATTGAAAGAGCCTTTGGGGTTTTGCAATCTAGATTTGCCATTGTTCATGGTCCTGCTCGCTTTTGGGACAAGCCGACCTAGAAGAACATCATGACATGTTGTGTGATTCTTCATAACATGACCGTCGAAGATGAGAGGGACATGAACTTGGAGCTCTTCTATAACAATGTCGGCAGCCGTGTCAAACTAGTTAGAGACCCTAACCGCATACAAGCATTCCTTCAGACATCCCGACAGATTGATGATGCAAACACCCACCATCATCTTCAGGAGGATTTCATTGAGTACCACTGGCAGAGGCATGGTCAAAGGACTTGAGCACCATTGGCAAAGGCACCCGCCAATTTTACATTCATTTCATTTAATTCATGTGTGATCGGTATCATTGTTGTAATTGGGACAATTGTTGTATTGAATTATCAGTTTACTTTGATGGTTTGAATAATTATTGTAATTTGGATTCATAATATTCTTTATGTTATTTAAATTCATATTTCTGTGTTACATTTGAGCTATGTGTCAATTTCAGAAAACGTGTTTTGCGGGCTCGCACAGCGCCTTCAGCACCAACTAGGAGTTTTGGCGCCCACGCAGCTGCGCTCTTGGGCCGGCCCAATACGGTGCGCGCGGAAAAAGGGAAAGAAAAATTACACTAGCAAATGTATCGAACCTGCGACCACATGTTTTGTGCTAGGTTGCACTAACCACTCTACCCCTTGAGCGGGTTTGAACTATTACATATTTTTCATTTTATATTCTTTCCCTTTTCCTTTACCTTTTTTCCCTTTATTTCATTTTTAGTTTTCTAGTTTTTTATTCTTCCTTATTTGATGATTTTTTTTTCATATTTGTGAACTCTCTTCAAATCGCTGAACTTTTTCATTTGTTGATGAACTTTTTTTTTCAAATTTCATAAATATTTAAAAAAATCACAAATTCAAAAAGAAGTTGATCAGATTTGGAAAAATTGAAAAAAAATCATTGATTTAGAAAAAAAGTTCATCAAATTTGATAAAAGTTCCTCGAATTTGGAAAAAAGTTCATTGAATTTGAAGAAAGTTCATCGAATCAAAAAAAAGTTCATCAAATTTGAGAAAAGTACATCATAATTGGAAAAAGTTCAATGAATCTGAGAAAAGTTCATCGAATTTGAGTAAAGTTCATCATAATTAGAAAAAGTTCATCGAATACGAAAAAAGTTCATTGATTTTGAGAAAAGTTCAACGGTTTTGAAAAAAATGTTCATCAGAAAAATGATTAATGGATCTTTAAAAACAACAACAAAAATTGAAAAAAAGTTCATCTAATTTTAAAATAAGTTCATCGATTTGATGAAAAAGTTCACGTATCTGCAAGATAGTTTATTGACCCAGGAAGAATAAAATAGAAAAAATAGAAAACAAAAAGGAAAAAGGAAAACGAAATAAAATGAAAAAAAGAAGAAGAAACGGAATGGGAAAGATAAGGGGAATGAAAGGTTCAAATTAACCACATCCGAGTAATTGGCTGGGTTGTTGCACCAGTCTGTACTGAAGAGGGAGGTTGCTGTTTCAAATCTCCGCAAGTGCTTTCTTTTTTTGCGGATTAAAAACACAGAAGAAAAAACTCCTATACGGACCGGCCCAGCGCGGGGCGCTGCAGGCGCCCGTTTTCTTTTTTTGCGGATTAAAAACACAGAAGAAATACAGAAGAAAAAACTCCTATACGGGCCGGCCCAGCGCGGGGCGCTGCAGGCGCCCGTTTGCAAAATACACATTAACGGGCGCCTGCAGCGCCAGATTCGCCGTTGCTCTCAGTCGGTAGCAGGAACGCACGAGTTACCGACGTATGGGCCTATGGCCCAACCGTCTAGCGATCTTGCATTACCATTGTCAAAACGGCCCACGCAATGCTTACAGCCTCGATTCCTCAAAAAAAAAAAAAGGATTCAACAGGAATCCGATTCCTAGCGAGTTTTTCTTTTTTGACATTCCGATTCCCAGCGAGTTTATAGTATCAGTTTTGCTAAAGCACATTTAGATGTGTCATAAGTATTGCACATCTAAGTCCTATGTCATTGATCTTGCGTTGAGATTCGTGTGGATATTTTTTCTTTTTCTTTTTTCTTTTCCTCTTTATACTTGATTCACTCACTTAGATGTGTAATAATTAAAGCACATCTAGATATGCCCTAGACACACCCAGCTTATAGTATCTCTAAGGATTAATTTGTTTCCGTTTTCCTTTCGACTATGCCGAAGATTTCCTCTCCTCATCTATATATTCGGGCCGGGCGCCGCGTCTTGTTCCACGGTTCCTCCCACCCATAGATCCAAGTTGCACACGCGCCGGGGTTCCGTTCCACTAGGGCTGGGAGCCATCTCGATCGCCGACATAAAACCTGTAGGACGTGCAGGCGCCTGGCGTGCAAGATGAGCAAGTCCTCCCTTACTCCACCCGGGGTGTCCATGGAGCTGCACGCCGGCAACCGCGAGCGCCTCGTCGCCGCGCTCAGCGCCCACCTCTCCGCCTCCGCCCGCCCTCTCCGTGGCGTCGCCTTTCTCAAGGTTCGTTTCTACGCTTGTTCCGTCGATCTCTCCCTATCGTATCCCTATTGATGTTCCTCCCTTAATCTGGTACGTCTACCCTTCTCAACTCTGAAGGGCGGCGAGGAGCAGACTCGTTACTGCAGCGACTACGTCGAGCTCTTCAGGTGAACGCGCCTGTCCCCACCTCCCTTTTGCCGTTTCCCGAATGCATAGCAGATTGAATTAATACATAATTGGTATTGTTAAATGTCTCCAGGCAGGAGAGCTACTTCGCTTATCTGTTCGGAGTGCAAGAGCCGGGGTTCTATGGTGCAGTCGTAAGTTCTCTTCTCTCTCATGGCACATCCCGCGTCCATGTACCAATTTTGTTTGCCTTCCACTTCCACGGCATGTAACGCATGCCGTATGTGCTTAATTACTGCTTATATAGATTAGAATCATCTAGCAATTTCTTGATGGGATTCTCATTGGAAATCAATGTACCAATCCGTGCAAATATGCATAACACACTTGTAATGAATTTTGCGGATAACTTCAACCAAATAAGAAGGATATCTGTAATATATGCGATTAATTTTCTTGGGCTGAACCTCCGTGTTGAGGGATAGCCCAACACTCTTCTATAACTTCTAGTGTTACCACAAGTCATCCTTTATGAGGTGAATTCATGCATGCTTATCTCATGCCATGATTCTAACTTGCCCTTTTATTGTTCATATAGGACATTGCCTCTGGACAATCAATTTTATTTGCTCCAAGGTTGTCACCTGGCCACGCTGTTTGGATGGGTGTAAACACATTACCTTACTTCAAGGTACTTAATATTCTAGAGACCAAACTGTGCATGTGCCGTTACACTCCGTTTTAAATAATATTTCATTCAATATGTACAGGATAGGTACAAGGTCGATTTTGTGTTCTATGTTGATGAGCTTGCACAGGTTCTCCAAAGTCAATTTAGTGAGCATGGAGAGACGCCCCTTCTCTTTCTCTTATATGGCAAGAATACTGACAGCGGAAATTACTCAAAGCCTGCTAGTTTTGAGGTATGTGATATATAATTAGCCACACTTGCATGAAACGAAATACATGCTTAATTTGTAGTTTTGCCAAACACCATGACTATAAAGCGCAATCATTCGTTTTAATATTGCATTACCATGTTCTTTTGAATCTCAATGCTTAGTTTTATAGTGTTGTCAGGCATTGTCACTGGAAAGCGCAATCTCTCACATTAATAAATACTCCTATTGCATTACTATATGTTCTTTTTGACCTCAACTACATCTTGAAGTAAAAATCCATACTATTTTGTGATATGGTATACATACCGAAGTATAAGGAAGTAAATTTCTTCCACACCTTTTGTCTTTTTTGTTATGTACGTATTTGGGTTACTAACTTACCATGCATTTTCTTTGTCCATGTCAGGGGATAGAGAAATTTGACACTGATTTAAGCACGCTTCATCCTCTCTTAACTGAATGTCGTGTTATAAAATCTGACATGGAGCTTGCCCTCATTCAATATGCTAATGATGTCAGCTCAGAAGCACACATTGAGGTATAAAGAGTTATCAATGCTAATAATTTTTCCACCTTCACTGGTGGTATTATTTTATAGACATCCTATTCGCAGAAATATTCACTATGTATATCTATCATTTAGGTGTTACTACTTCCAACTCACATACTTAATATTTTTTAGAGTTAAATTAAACACTTCTGATTGTTAACTTGGCATTTTACAAGGTTATGAGGCAGATAAAACCAGGCATGAAGGAGTATCAGTTAGAAAGCATCTTTGTTGGTGCATCTAGGTACAGAGGCTGTCGACATTGCTCCTACACATGTATATGTGCTACTGGAGAGAACAGGCGAGTTTACTTTACATATTAATGTCAAATGTGACGCAAGTAATAAGTAGTTACAAATATGTAGAAATTGTCACTAATTGTTTTACTAATCATTTTCGTGCAACATATATGTAGAAGTTGTCACTTGTGCTAATGTGCATATCGCAATATCAAATCACCATCCCAATGCCAATTGTATACGTAGTTTTATGCATTGTTTCTAGATGAAGCTTGGAGAAAATTTTCTTTAAATTCTCTAACACCATGAACTTCTAGTGGTATGAGAAAACATCTTAGTATGGAGTTTTAGTGTCGGAATAAACTACTCACTTTAAATAATTTCAGCAGATCTCTCTTTTCAAGTTCACTTATTTATATTCACAACACTGCCTATTTGTTTATTGAATAGGTGAATAGCTATGGAAAGTTATGTAGGAATGTTTTCTTAGTTAATTCAAAATGATAGGCCCATGCCTATTGTATATGAGTTTGTTCAAGTTGGAATATCTTGTTTGCTATATAACTCTAGTGCTTATCTTACAGTTCCATTCTTCATTATGGACATGCCGGAGCTCCAAATGACCGGGTACACTTTTCTACTCCCTCCATTCCCTTATACAAGGCCACTATCAAAAATACATTTTGCATCAATACAAGGCCACCAACAGTAACCGAGGCAAAAAATAATGATGTTTCCTCCTACTAGCAACTTTTTAATAATTACATGCATGTAGTCATAATGACACTTAGCTATTTCCTTTCCATTCATTCGTTGCATGCTTATGGCGTATTAATGATTCCGGTTAATAAGAAGAAAAGTTGACTTACAAAGCAATCATTAAATTTTATCTTGGTACCTGTAATATGAGTTTGTGGCCATGTATAAGGGAATGGAGGAAGTATGATGCTTATGTCCAATAGCTTACTTTTGGTGTTATTTTGCTTGCTCGATCTTATAAATCGCACTGGCGACCAAATTTAGATTATGTTTTCCATAGCTCAAAAATCTTAGGAGAATGATTAGTTCTCATAATACTAGCTATTTGGAAAAGGGTATGCTAGCTTTATTTTAGTTTCAGACAGTAGGGTTCACGTACCTTTTTCTTTGTTAACTGATTTTTTTAAGAAAAAATTTGTAAAGTATATAGTTGTTAAGTACCATGAGATCTTGAAATTTGTAAGTTTGAGCAATGTTCATAATTCATGCATATTGGAGAAATGCAAACAGTGATGAGATGATCATAGGTTGGTTGGTATCTCATTTAATTAAACAAATAGCCTATGAGATTCATGAACTAAATGTTGTATCATGTCTGCTACCATCATTAGCGTGTCCGAAGAAAATAATCTCCACTTGAAGCATATGTGTGTCAGCATTAGGTGATAATGTTCACAGTGAGAGTTAGACAATTTTGAACAATTTTGAATGAAACTTGTACAATTGGATTGGTGAAGGACCATAATTTAACTATCTTTAATGTTTTGTTGGACCAATTAATCAAGTAATAAAGGGAAAACTATAATACCAAACATATGAACCATAGGATAGAAATCGAATGAAGGAATAGCTATGGAGGGTCTTGAAGTATTATTGGGTGTTCATGATTTATTTAGGGGGACGTGGAAAAAATGAGTGGCTAGATAAGGGGGTGTCCTGAAGCCTATGCTCTACAACAGGTTTACATGCTTTAATATCTGTGCTAGACAACCCAACTTATGACACCAAAATTTCTCTTTTATGTTTCTTCAAAATAAAACAACATATGAACCTCAAACTTTGAAAGACACCAAAACATTCTAGCTAGAATGTGGGAAAAAACTTTCAGATTTTTTGGTCATACATAAATATACGAAATGAGATTTTTTTTATTAAAATGTACTTTTTAATATTTGTGATGCACGAAAAATTCCGAAAGCTTTTTTGCCACATTCTAGTATGAATGTTTTGTTGAGCTGCCAAGTTTGAAGTTCACATGTTGTTCCATATGGGAGAAACAAAAAAGACAAAAGTACTTGCACGAATCGCGATCCAAAAATGAGTGGTTAGATAAGGGGGTGTCCTGACGGAAAATGCCATCGGAGGCCGAGCTCCAGTGAGCTCGTTTGAGCACGAAAAATTCCAAATTTATTTTTTGAACACACATGCACATGTATACTATGTATATGCAAAATTTCACAGTATTATACGTTTACATGTGGCCTACAGGAAAAAGACAAATACACATTTTTTAATGGGCCTTTTATTTTTGTTATTGGGCCAGAAATTTGTTATTTTTGTACAGCCTACAAATCACAACATTTTTCGACAAAATTTAACACGTTCTTGCGGAATACATATAAGTTTTCATGATATTTTTTTTAGATTTTTTTGGAACTTTTAAATACGCTTTTTGATTTTTTTTCAAAATACCGAGCTCACTGGAGCTCGGCCTCCAAAAATCCGCACTCGGTGTCCTGAAGCCTATGCTCTATAACATGTTTACCTTATTTAGGGGAGGAGTACGCAGTTTCCCCTTTTCTCATACTTACTTATCTACTACATTTTCAGACGTTGAATGATGGAGACATGGCTCTAATGGACATGGGAGCTGAATACAATTTCTATGGTTCTGACATCACATGTTCATACCCTGTAAGTCGTTTGGAATATTCATACCGCTATTTTGATACTCTTTTCCAATATCAATATCAGCTTTTGTAATTTATTGTTAAAAGTGTTATTTACACCGTACCCTCGGGTTCTTTATTTTTCAGTTCAGTCCAATGATATGTTAGGATTATTTTTTATTCAACAAGGACTGACATCGAGTCATAGCTGATGTAATTATTGCATCTGGACTGGAACTAATAACCTCGATATAAACTGTCGCAGTCTTCTGTTTATCACATCTTAATATAGTGTTTGTCTTGTAATGCTATATCTGAATGAGTTTATGTCTTTTTAGATAAATGGAAAATTCAACAGAAACCAGACAGTGATATACAATGTAAGTACCTGGTGGTTAACATATCCATTTAGCTTTTTTAATTCTTTATTGATACAAGACTGACTGTGTTTTACAGGCTGTCCTTAAGGCTCATAATGATGTGATATCACATATGCAGCCTGGAGTAAAATGGATCGATATGCACAAGTAAGAATTATCTGTCCTCACTTATAGAACCATGCAATTTTTAATCATCCCTGATGTTTTTTTTCTGTTGTCAAATGTGGTTTATGAGAAATGATTGTGCTTTAATGTAGTACAATTTACAATCTGCATACAATCATTAAGTGTGCTTGGTCTAAAGATTATTTATTATTGTATCTGAGTGGTCAAATTGGGTTCGAGAGAAATACTTGGAAGTAATTTTTCAGCTCTTTTAGCCTAATGTGTCAATCTGTTTAACTATAACCAAATCACACTTGTGTCTCCCTCTGATTGTCTATCATTGTCTTTAATTGTTTAAGCATCATTTGAACTTTTTTGCAGGCTGGCAGAGCAGACAATACTCGAGTCCCTAAAGAAAGAAAATATTATTCATGGGTGCGTGTGGGATCTAATTATTTGTCCTTATTGAACTTATATATGATAATATGTCAAGCTTGTTGTTGATTTATCTGTTTCCCATAATCATTTATTTCAGTGATATTGCTGCAATGATGAACCGAAGGTTGGGTGCTGTTTTCATGCCTCATGGTCTTGGGCATTTACTTGGAATTGACACCCATGATCCCGGAGGCTACCCCGAGGTTAGATTCCGACTTTATCATGCATTCATTTTAATCATTTCATATACTTACCTCCTTTCAACTTAGACTAATGCTTGTTTCTCGACCTTAGGGCTTAGAGAGGCCAAAGGAGCCAGGATTGAGATCCTTGCGGACCATCAGAGAACTTAAAGAAGGCATGGTAAGTAATTACCTTTTATGATAAATTTATTCAAATTTAGTAGCACGCAGTGCTCTTTCATTTTATGCACACTTGTTTGAGAAGTTACTGGGATGCCATGTTACTCGGTAATTCATGAACTCTTGTGTTAATATATTATCTTTTCCACAGACTACATCATGATGTATAGGTAAATTGTTGGTGCTTAGTTTTGTGTGTTTCCCTGTCTATGGAATTCTCACTTTGGAAAGTATTCCCTTTTCTGTCCTTGTCGATTATTAATAGGCAAACTACTTTTTGAAAACATTGTGCATAAACGCCCTGAGAACCTTTCCGCTTGTAGTCTTTCTACTTGTCTTATAACAAAACATTTGAGCTCCTGTGGTATGTATTGCAGGTTATTACGGTCGAGCCCGGCTGTTATTTCATCGACACTTTACTGAGGCATGCCAGGGATGACCCAATTTCCTCAAAGTTTTTCAACTGGGAGAAGATAGAAATTTACAAAAGCTCTGGTGGTGTTCGGGTTGAAAGTAATATGGTATGTGTTGGTTGCGCTTTTCTGATACATGACAATACAACCCAAGAAATGCATTACACCATAATGATTTCTTTACTGTTGGTGCACTCCTACTTATAATGGCTAACTTATAGTACGTAGAAAATAAATCAAATACATTATATTATATCTGTTTCAAGTTGTTTGGCAGAATCGCCTCTCTTTGTTTTCCTTATTATTTTTAATCTTTTTTAGCTGTGTGTATTCTCGAAGTCTCGACTTGGTCTTGATATTGTGTCGTTGCAGAGGCAGGGTGTAATTGGTGATCTTGATATTGATATATTACCCTTTGTCGAAAAAATTAGTTATGTTAATATTAACTATCGAAAGACGTAGGCTGTGAGAAACACAAGATGGATGAAATATGCATTGATAGACCTTGGGAGTCGAACATCAGTCAGGGGAAGTGTGAATCTTGAATAATCTTTGTCCTGGACTTTCTTTTGGTATAGAAAGGGGAGTTCTGTTGAGTGCTCCCCATTAGAAAACCAAGGCAGTGAGGCTCTTTGGGCATGGCGTTAACTACTTCCTCAGGTTCCATGATACTACCTCTGTCCCATGTAGTGCCAAAAACGTTCTTATATTATGGGACGGAGGGAGTAGTTGTTTTTCTCAACACAATCTCTAAAATAACTTTGACCACTATGTTCTATTGTAATTTGATGCTAAAAACCACAAAAAAGTATCCAGTTTGGAACATCGGAAGTACATTTTGATACAAATTTACGTGTGAATTGTAGATATCGTGTCAATGTATTCTTCAATAGACTGGTAGCAATTTTTTTGAAAGTTTGACTTCCCATATGCCCAAAATAACAACTTTTAGGGAAACAGAGGGATTAGTTTTACAATGAGTAATAGCTTCATGTCCACAACCGTACTCACTGTAACGATTAGTGTGAATAGGAACTTAAGAATTTGCTTAGAGCCACATAGCATGTATTACTTGATCCTAATACATCTACGTAACTATATGGGACATTGTGGCTAGTACCATTACCATATACCCATATATTCCGAAATTTGCAGAACTCTTCAAATTGTAAGTTGGCCGGTTTTTCTTGGAAGTTGATCATGAGCCAGGGTTACCCTGGCTATTGCAAGTTTCCATCAACTTTACATCTTCGTTTTTGTTCTTAGTGAACCTCATGGAGCTTGATAAGCATATTTTGTTGAGTACCAAAAACTTCTAATCTAATGCAGATTTTCTCTTTCTCAAGTAGTACAAGTTATAGGAGCCAAGCTCAACATTCGCTTCTGTAGCATCCATATTGCATTTACCTTTACCATTTGTTGTTCATTTCCACACTAATAATGCAGTATATCATTGCAGTATGTGACGGCACAAGGATGCAAGAACCTGACTAACTGCCCCCGAGAGATCAGGGAAATTGAAGCGGTAATGGCTGGCGCGCCTTGGCATTCACGTGACACCCTTTCCAGTACAGAGAATGCCTCCCCAAAGCACTTCAATTTGCCATGCCCTTGAGAGAAAAAAAAAACATAAAGTAGTAATTTTCTGAAATATAGGATACCTTGATAAATAGCAAGCCTCTCACAAGCTGTTGATTTGGTTTGAGTATGATTATAAGTGGCATCTCATATGTCCACTTATAGACCCAGTGATGTCAGTCACTTGTAGGGTCTCCACTCCACTATGTGAACTAAAAGGTTCAAGGTCCTTGCAGTTAGTTCAACCATCTCTGTTCTGAACCAGCAACTGTATTGACAAAAATTAAGTGAATGATCATGCAACAATTTTTTTTGTATCATCATAAGTATAAGCCCGTCTAGTTAATTATTCCTGCAAAAAAGAAAGTTCTTATGCAGGGTTTGTTGCACAAAGTTTATAACTTATGAATCTTGATGGATTTTTTTACGTGAACAATTCTCAAGTTTCTACATGTTTGTTTAGTGACTTTTTCCTCATATAAGTCTCATATATTCGACCTTTTGAGAGAATTTTGCACAAGTGCCCTATCTTAAATGTTTTTGGCCCCACTCCGATGGGCTACCATCTGTTTTTGTTGATTAGATTAGAAGTTGTCTTATCCGCCCACAACCGAGTGGGAGTTACCAATCTCGTCACCCTCGCCTTCCCTGTCACCGATGTCCTCAGTGTCCTTTGCCGTCGTGCTACCGCAGTCATCTCTCCCTAATAATAAACCACACATTGCTTATGGTTGTTCTTTATGCCTTTTTACAAAACAGCCCCTATAGTTTTGGATATTTAACCCGCAATGCATAAATCAACCTGAACCAGTACATGGTACATAAAAGAAGAAAAGTACTCGTCTAAAATAAACCCTCACCTCAAAATCCAAGTTTGTACCTTGTACTTATGATCCCGGTCTGATCCCGACCCTGAACCATCGGGAAACATTGCATCCCACCCAGGATCAGAATCTAGTCTCACTTACATCCTGACCCCACGTGTCAATCCATCCACTATTCCCAGTGCCTCTCTCTCTCTCTCTCCTGAAATCAGCCGTGTCTGTGCCGCGTTGCCGTACGCGTTGTGCGCCGTCGTGCACGGCTGCAGTCCACGCCAGGACCCAGGCCGCGCGCCAGTAGTACGCCCCATGCCGAGGAGTCTGCGCCTCTGCGGTCTCATCATGAGTGGAGGAGAGAAGATGATGAAATGGTGGCCGCACATCGGTGCTCCCCTGGCCGTGCTGTTCATGGGGTAGCACCTCATCGAGTAGCTTGACGTGGTGTGTGCGTGCTGTTGGAATTTTGCTAGTAGGCCTTTGGCCCAAAGCCCAACTAAAATTCTGAAATTCTCTTGGCCCATTCATGCACACATGTGAGTGGAGTGAGTGAGGCTAAAGTTTAATCCCACCCCGGAAGTTGAGAGAGAGTTGCACCTCTTTATAAGGTGAGCTCTTCTACCACTTGTATGAGCATGAGAAGAGGAGACCTACACGCGCTCCTCCTCCTCGCTCGCCACGCCACGCCACGCCACGCCTCGCCTCGCCTCGCCTCGCCTCGCCTCGTCATGACGCGCCGCGAGTTGCGGGATCGAGCCGAGGACAGAGCTATGCACGTTGTCTATATTTTTGCTGCATGGGAAAATTAATGAGTCATTAATTAATAATTAACGAACGCGTTAATTACTGAGGTGGCGCACGAGAGCAGTCTACTGGTTTCAGACCATGGGCTGCTATGATGCCATCAAGGGCAAGCCTGAGGGCGATCTTAATCCAGCACAGCTGAAAGCTTTTGAGAAGATCGATACCCTCTTTAAAGGCGCTCTTCTGAGTGTTCTTGATGACTCCATTGTGGATTCGTATATGTCGTTTGACAACGGCAAGGACATGTGGGCTGCGCTCGAGGCCAAGTTTGGTGCCTCGGACACCGGCAGCGAGTTGTACGTCATGAAGCAATTCTATGACTACAAGATGACTGATGAGCGCCCTGTTGTACAGCAGGCTCATGAGATACAGTCGCTCGCAAAAGAACTTGAGTACTTCAAGTGTGTGTTGCCGGACAAATTTGTTGCCGGAGGCATCATTGCCAAGCTTCCACCTTCGTGGAACAATTTTGCTACTTCCCTGAAACACAAGAGACAGGAGTTTTCCATTGCGGATCTCATTGGTACTCTTGATGTTGAAGAGAAGGCGAGAGCAAAGGACACACGTGCTTGAGTTGCTGAGGGAGGTTCTAGTGCCCATATGGTACAGAAGAAGAACTCCCAGCCCAACAAGTTCAAAAACAATAAGAAGAAAACTCAGGGCAAAGGCAAGTTTGATACAAAGAACAAGCCATCACATTCTACCAACTTCAAGAAGAATTCTCATAAGAAGGGAAAGGGACTTTGCCATGTCTGCGATGATCCTAATCACTGGGCTTCGAAGTGTCCTAACCGCTTTGAGGAGCGCGAACATGAGAAGAGCGGCAAGTCCGCTAATGTTGTCATCGGTGATACTGATATGAAGGAATCAGGGTACGGTATTTTTCCTACCATCCTTTCAGTATTTCAATCCCCTGATTGGTTAATTGACACCGGTGCCAATGTACATGTTTGTGCTGACACCTCCATGTTTTCTTCTTACCAGGCAACAGGGACTTCACCTGTGCTGATGGGGAACGGGTCACATGCCATCGTTCGAGGTGTTGGTACGGTCGATCTGAAGTTTATTCGGGGAAGACTGTGCGTCTGAAGAACGTTCATCATGTGCCGTCCATCAATAAAAATCTCATTAGCGGTTCCCGTTTATGTCGATATGGTTTTAAGTTGGTTTTCGAATCCAATAAAGTTGTAATTTCTAAGTGTGGACAATTTGTTGGAAAAGGCTATGAGTGCGGAGGCTTGTTCCGCCTATCTTTGTCAGATATTTGCATTAAAGTTATTAATAATGTTTGCCACAATAATGAGTCTGATATTTGGCATTCACGACTCTGTCATATTAACTTTGGTTGCATGACGCGGTTAGCCAATATGAATTTAATTCCGAAAATCTCTATTGTCAAAGGCTCCAAGTGCCAAGTATGTGTGCAAGCTAAGCAACCTCGCAAGTCCCATAAGACTGCAGAGGCAAGAGACTTGGCGCCACTACAGCTTATACATTCTGATCTTTGTGAGATGAATGGCGTGTTGACAAAAGGTGGAAAGAGATACTTCATGACGTTGATTGATGACTCCACTAGATATTGTTATGTGTATCTTCTGAAATCAAAAGATGAGGCTTTGACTTTCTTTAAAAACTATAAAGCTGAGGCAGATAACCAACTTGATCGAAAAATTAAACGGCTTAGGTCCGATCGTGGTGGAGAGTATTTTTCCAATGAATTTGATCTGTTTTGTGCAGAACATGGTATAATCCATGAGAGGACACCTCCCTACTCACCCCAGTCAAATGGGGTAGCCGAAAGAAAGAACCGAACTCTAACTGATATGGTTAACACCATGTTAGACACTTTAGGTCTATCCAAGGAATGGTGGGGGGAGGCGTTAATGACTGCGTGTCATGTCCTAAACCGATTTCCCACAAAGCATAAGACCATGACTTCATTTGAGGAATGGGAAAGGAAAAGGTTGAAACTCTCTTACCTACGTACTTGGGGTTGTTTGGCGAAAGTCAATATACTAATTCCAAAGAAGCGCAAGCTTGGACCAAAAACCATGGATTGTGTTCTTCTAGGCTATGCTTTTCATAGCATCGACTATAGATTTTTGATAATAAAATCTGAGGTATCCGACATGCATGTTGGTACGATTATGGAATCAAATGATGCAACTTTCTTTGAGGACATATTTCCTATGAAGGATATGTCGAGTTCATCGAATCAGGAGATACCTACTCCATCTAGTGAGGAATTCACTGTAATTCCTGAACCCACCATTGCGATGGAACATGTTGAGAATCTTGTTGAGGGTAACAATGGAACTCCTATGAGGAGTAAGAGACAGAGGACTGCAAAGTCTTTTGGTGATGATTTCATTGTGTACCTCGTGGATGACACACCCAGGACTATTTCAAAAGCCTATGCATCTCCTGATGCTGACTACTGGAAGGAAGCTGTACGTAGCGAGATGGATTCCATCTTAGCTAACTGTACCTGGGAGATCACTGACCGTCCTTATGGGTGCAAACCTGTAGGATGTAAGTGGGTGTTCAAGAAGAAGCTTAGACCTGATGGTACGATTGAAAAGTACAAGGCACGGCTTGTGGCCAAGGGTTATACCCAGAAAGAAGGTGAAGACTTCTTTGATACTTACTCACCCGTGGCTAGACTGACCACAATTCGGGTGCTACTATCACTGGCTGCCTCACATGGTCTTCTCGTTCATCAAATGGACGTTAAGATGGCTTTCCTCAATGGAGAGTTGAAGGAGGAAATTTACATGGATCAGCCAGATGGTTTTGTAGTATCTGGTCAAGAAGGAAAGGTGTGCAAGTTATTAAAGTCTTTATATGGCCTTAAACAAGCTCCTAAGGAGTGGCATGAGAAGTTCGAAAGAACATTAACTGCTGTCGGCTTTGTAGTAAACGATGGTGACAAGTGCGTATACTATCGCCATGGTGGGGGCGAAGGAGTTATTCTTTGTCTGTATGTCGACGACATATTGATCTTTGGAACCAAACTTGATTTAATCAAGGAGGTTAAGTATTTCTTATCTCGCTGTTTTGAGATGAAGGATCTAGGAGTAGCTGATGTTATCTTAAACATCAAGCTGTTGAGAGATGAGAATGGTGGGATCACACTGCTTCAGTCTCATTATGTGGAAAAGGTCTTGAGTCGTTTTGGGTATAGCGACTGCACGCCTTCTCCAACTCCATATGATGCTAGTGTGTTGCTTCGAAAGAATCGACGGATTGCTAGAGATCAGCTGAGGTATTCTCAGATTATTGGCTCGCTTATGTATTTGGCGAGTGCCACGAGGCCTGACATCTCTTTTGCTGTGAGCAAGCTGAGTTGGTTTGTGTCAAAACTGGGAGATGATCATTGGCATGCGCTTGAGAGAGTTGTGCGCTATTTAAAAGGCACCGCGAGCTATGGGATTCACTACACCGGGTATCCAAGGGTACTGGAGGGTTATAGTGACTCAAACTGGATATCTGATGCTGATGAGATTAAGGCCACAAGTGGTTATGTTTTTACACTTGGTGGTGGCGCTGTTTCCTGAAAGTCTTGCAAGCAGACCATCTTAACGAGGTCAACTATGGAAGCAGAACTCACAGCATTAGACACTGCCACTGTTGAAGCAGAGTGGCTTCGTGAACTCTTGATGGACTTACCTATGGTTGAAAAACCAATACCCCCTATCCTGATGAACTGTGATAATCAAATTGTGATCGTCAAGATAAACAGTTCTAAGGACAATATGAAGTCCTCAAGGCATGTGAAGAGGAGACTAAAATCTGTCAGAAAATTGAGGAACTCCGGAGTTATTACGTTGGATTATATCCAAACGTCGAAAAATTTGGCAGATCCCTTCACAAAGGGTCTATCACGTAATGTGATAGATGCATCGATGGAGATGGGTTTGAGACCCACCGCATGAGTTGTCCATAGTGGTAAACCACTCTATGTGATCGGAGATCCCGTGAAGTAGAAGTGGGAGACAAGCTGTTGGTCAGCTGGGAGGAGAGTATCCCTATATTAATTATCCCACTCCGTGAAGATGCAATACTCTCCTGATCTGCATGGCAGGTTGATACTTATGTTAATGTGTTCCAAGTGGCTTATTCGGGTAAGCAGAGATGTTGTCCTACAGAATATCTTCTGAGGAACACACCTATATGAATTTGACTGTTAACATCGCAGTCTGTGAGAATTGGGTGTTCTCTAATAAATTCATGAAAGGCCCTGGAGTATGACGTATATGATCCACCCGCGGGGAAGCCTTGCGGCAGCCTAGTATCAGTCAAGAATTTGTGTGAAACTAGTTTCACAAAAAACTTGTAGTTCAAGGCATAGTCCACTATTCAAGTTGTGATCTAGTGTAGCATAAATTTCTAAGTGGAAGTTCAACTTCACAGTCTTCACTAAGCACCGATATATAAAACAATGTTTTGGAACTAAATGATGAGATGTGCCAATGAGACTTTATGGGGGATTGTTGGAATTTTGCCAGTAGGCCTTTGGCCCAAAGCCCAACTCATGCACACATGTGAGTGGAGTGAGTGAGGCTAAAGTTTAGTCCCACCCCGGAAGTTGAGAGAGAGTTGCACCTCTTTATAAGGTGAGCTCTTCTACCACTTGTATGAGCATGAGAAGAGGAGACCTACACGCGCGCTCCTCCTCCTCGCTCGCCACGCCACGCCTCGCCTCGCCTCGTCACGACGCGCCGCGCCGCGTCGCGGGATTGAGCCGAGCCGAGGACAGAGCTATGCACGTTGTCTATATTTTTGCTACATGGAAAAATTAATGAGTCATTAATTAATAATTAACGGACGCGTTAATTACTGAACTGTTTCTGATTCTTTTGGATCGTGACGACTCGGACGTGGGGTTTACTCCCACGACCTATCCGGCCCGCACTATATAGTCAGGCAGACGTCTACCCTAGCCGCCGCCGCTTCGTATGGTTTCTCACCATCGTTCCAGATGATTGCGCCGCCAAGCAAGTCTTCTCCATCCCCCCTTTCGGCGTGCACCGCGAGAAGGGACAGCAGGCCTCCGGAACCCCGCCTCTCGTGATCTTGTACGGGAGAGGGGCGATCAGGTTTTTGGGGAGCGCACTCGCGCGACTGCTGGCAGCGACGACTTCGCGAACGACGACTTCTTCCCCGACCTCGGCAACCTCGTCCTCGACGACATGGGCGACAACGTCAACACCGGCAGTGCTGCACCCGCTGCAGCATATGTGATTCTATCCTTCCTGTTCGAGATCGTGGTAGAATTCATGCTTCTAGTATGTGCCCTAGATATGATATGTTCATCTGCTATGCTAGTTCGCATGATTACTTTAATCTCTGCTGCTGTGGTCATGATTTATCTTCTGTTTATTCGGATTAAATCTCGTAGTAATTTGCTCATATTTCCAACACGTGCGTGTGACCACGGCTCTCCGGGCCGCCGCCATGAACGAGCATGGAGCGCAGGCGAACAATGCAGGTATTGCCAGTGCGAGGAATGGAATTCACCGCAGCGTGCGCATGCTGGTCTTGTCGGTACAGCCCGGACGGCGTCGGTCGCCACAGTGACTAGTACGGTGAGACAGAAATAATACACGAGCCAAGCACCTTCCGAGGTAATCATGCACAAGTATACAGCAGAACACATACGCACGTACAACACAGCAAGTTGCTTGACCAATTCTGGCCGCCGGCTAGACGCGTATATGTACGCATGCACAGGAGTGCTTCTGATCCATTCCCAGCGCGAAGATTAATATGACGCATGGGTCCACTTAATCGGTGAGAGTTGAAAATTATCCCAGCGGGATTGTATTTTTCCAGATGTATCAAATTGGTCTAAACTAATTGAGAGGGTTGGGATCAGACCGGGATCATGACTATACGGTACAAACTTCAGAGATTTTAAGGTGAAGGTTCCATTTCGACGAGTTCTACAACCTCAAAGTTTAAAATAGACTTCACTCAAAAAGTAACCCAGCCACCCGCACGCCCCTGCCCTCTCAATCCCCATCTTCACGTCCAGCGCGCCACCTCCTGCAATGCCCGGCCCGCCTCACCGCGCGCCGAGGGCCTATTGGAAATATGAGTAATTTATCAAATAATTTTATTAACGGAAATACTAGATAACGCATGACTAATATAGCAAAGATAAAGTAAGTCATGCAAACTGATAGAGAGAAGGTAAATAGCATCTGCATATATGAACTAGAATGAAACACATCTAGAACAGACACTGGAGCAAGAAATTGTGATAGAATCTCTAACATAAAGAGTATGAGAACGTACGGAACGAGATCAAAAGAACCGGGAACGGGAGCAGAAGCACCGGTCTTGGGGTCGGTGTCCTCGCTAGCCATGTCGTCGACGAGGTTGTCGACGTCGGGGAAGAAGTCGTCGTCGGGGAAGTAGTCGTAGGAGTCCGGGGCGTCCATGACGAAGAAGTCAGTAGTCGCGCCGAGCGCTCCTCAAAAACCTTATCACCCTTCTCCCGTACAGGACTCAAAGAGGTGGAGTTTCAGAGGCCTACTGTCCCGACCTGCGGTGCACGCCGCAAGCCGGGATGGGGAAGATCGTAGCAGCAGCGAAGTGGTCAGGAACTTTGTGGCGAGAGGAAGAGGATCTTCTGGTGCGTCTCTCTGAGAGGAGTGACCTCCCTTTTATAGGCGCAACTGAAGGATGCGAGAGGCTGTGCCGGGAGGTGAAGGGAACGAGAGAGATGAAACGAACAAGCAGCAGCCAAAGGGTGCAGCGTTCGTATTCAGTATCCACTACAGCAAAACTTTCCAGCTCCCGAGTGACCTTTCGTATACCCGTAGTGCGTGGCAAAAATTTAGACATCGGCACGGCTCATTCCCGCAACCCACGGTGCGTCGTAACGAGGCGGGTGGCGGAGGAGGAGCGCGCGTGGATGTCCCTCTTGTTCTCATACTCATACAAGTGGGGAAAGAACCTCCCTTATAAAGAGGTCCAACTCCCTCTAAATTAGCAATGTGGGACTAAACCTTAATTCCACCTCTTGCCTTGCACGAATGGGTTGCGTGGGCCTCTAGGATTTATTAGGAATTTTTGAAACTGCTATTGGGCTTGGCCTAAAATAGACAAAATTCCTGCAATCCCCCACCAGATCCCAGAGGTACACAAAATTTGCCTTTGGTTCCAAAACACTGTTTTATATACCGGTACTGCAGTGGAGACTATTAAGTTGAACTTCCACCTAGAACTCTATGCTACACTAGTAAGCAACTTGAACAGTGGACTGGGCCTTGAACTGCAAGTTTTCTACGAATCTAGTTTCACACAAAGCCTTGACCGATACTGGCCTACCGTGGATCTTCCCCGCGGGTGGAGCTTATGCGCCATACTCCGAGACCTTTCATGAGTTTACTGGAGAGAACTCTACTCTCATAGATTGCGACGTTTAACAATCAGACTCATATTGTGTGTTCTTTAAAAGATATTCTGCAGGACAACATCTCTACTTCAATGAGCCACTTAGAACACATTAAGATATACATCAATCTGTCATGCAGATTTAGGAGAGTATTGCATCTTCATGGAATGGTATTGTTAACAATAAGGATACTCTCCTCTTAGTTGACCAATAGTCTGTCTTCCACATCTAATTCACGGGATCTCAGATCACAAAGAATAGGTTACCATTGTGAACAACTCATATTGTGGGTCTCATACCCATCTCCCTCGATGCATTATCTATCACATTACGTGATAGACCCTTAGTAAAAGGATCTGCCATATTTTTAGACATTTGGATATAATCCAATGCAATAACTCCGGAGTTTCTCATTTTTTTGACAGATTTTAACCTTCTCTGAACGTGTCTTGATGACTTCATGTTATCCTTTGAAATGTTCACTTTCGTGATCACAGTTTGATTGCCGCGGTTCATAAGGATACCTGGTACAGGTTTCTCAACAATCAGCAAGTCATTCAAAAGCCGACGAAGTCAATCTGCTTCAACCGTAATTGTATCTAGTGCTGTGAGTTCTGCTTCCATTGTTGTTCTTGTTAAGAGGGTCTGCTTGCAAGACTTCCAAGAAACAGTGCCACCTCCATGAGTGAATACATATCCACTCGTGGCCTTTATCTCATCAGTATCAGAGATCCAATTTGAGTCACTATACCCTTCAAGCACCTTTGGTGCCCAGTGTAGTGAATTCCATAATTCGCAATGCCTTTCAAATAATGCAAAACTCTCTCTAGAGCTTTCCAATGCATATCTCCTAGTTTTGAGACAAACCGGCTCAGTTTGCTAACAGCAAAAGAGATGTCAGGTCTTTTAGCACTAGTTAAATACATAAGCGAGCCACTGATCTAAGAATATTTCAATTGGTCTCTAGCAATTTTCGATTCTTTCAAAACAACACACTAACATCATATGGTGTTGAAGAGGGCTTGCAGTCACTGTAGCCAAAGCGACTTAAGATCTTTTTCACATAGTGAGATTGAAGCAATGTAATCCCACCATCATCATCTCTCGACAATTTGATGTTCAGAATGACATCAGCCACTCCTAAATCATTCATCTTAAAGCAACGAGATAGGAAATCCTTGACCTTCTTAATAACCTTCAGATTTGTTCCGAAAATTAGTATGTCATCAACATACAAGCAAAGGATAACTCCCTCGCCCCCACCATGGCAATAGTACACACATTTATCAGCTTCGTTTACAACAAAGCCTGCGGCTGTTAAAGTTCTTTCAAACTTCGCATGCCACTGCTTGGGTGCTTTCTTAAGTCCATATAAAGACTTCAGAAACTTGCACACTTTTACTTCCTGACCATCTACTACAAACCCATCTGGTTGTTCCATATAAATTTCCTCTTCTAACTCTCCATTTAGGAAAGCAGTCTTAACATCCATTTGATGAACGAGAAGACCATGTGAGGCAGCAAGTGAAAGTAGTACTCGAATAGTGGTCAGTCGAGCCACGTGTGAGTAAGTATCAAAGAAGTCTTCACCTTCCTTTGGGTTATAACCCTTAGCCACGAGTCGAGCCTTGTACTTCTCAATAGTACCATCAGGCCTAAGCTTCTTCTTAAATACCCATTTGCATCCTATAGGTTTGTGAAGGAAATATGCCCTAGAGGAAATAATAAAGTTATTATTTATTTCCTTATAATCATGATAAATGTTTGTTATTCATGCTAGAATTGTATTAACCGGAAACATAATACATGTGTGAATACATAGACAAACAAAGTGTCACTAGTATGCCTCTACTTGACTAGCTCGTTAATCAAAGATGGTTATGTTTCCTAACCATGAACAATGAGTTGTTATTTGATTAACGAGGTCACATCATTAGTTGAATGATCTAATTGACATGACCCATTCCATTAGTTTAGCACCCGATCGTTTAGTATGTTGCTATTGCTTTCTTCATGACTTATACATGTTCCTATAACTATGAGATTATGCAACTCCCGTTTACCGGAGGAACACTTTGGGTACTACCAAACGTCACAACATAACTGGGTGATTATAAAGGAGTACTACAGGTGTCTCCAATGGTACATGTTGGGTTGGCGTATTTCGAGATTAGGTTTTGTCACTCCGATTGTCGGAGAGGTATCTCTGGGGCCCTCTTGGTAATACACATCACATAAGCCTTGCAAGCATTGTAACTAAGATGTTAGTTGTGAGATGATGTATTACGGAACGAGTAAAGAGACTTGCCGGTAACGAGATTGAACTAGGTATTGGATACCGACGATCGAATCTCGGGCAAGTAACATACCGATGACAAAGGGAACAACGTATGTTGTTATGCGGTTTGACCGATAAAGATCTTCGTAGAATATGTAGGAGCCAATATGGGCATCCAGGTCCCGCTATTGGTTATTGACCGGAGACGTGTCTCGGTCATGTCTACATTGTTCTCGAACCCGTAGGGTCCGCACGCTTAAGGTTACGATGACAGTTATATTATGAGTTTATGCATTTTGATATACCGAAGGTTGTTCGGAGTCCCGGATGTGATCACGGACATGACGAGGAGTCTCGAAATGGTCGAGACGTAAAGATTGATATATTGGAAGCCTATGTTTGGATATCGGAAGTGTTCCGGGTGAAATCGGGATTTTACCGGAGTACCGGGAGGTTACCGGAACCCCCCGGGAGCCATATGGGCCTTAGTGGGCCTTAGTGGAAAGGTAAAAGGGCTGCCCATAAGGGCTGCGCGCCTACTCCCCTCCCCTAGTCCTATTAGGACTAGGAGAGGTGGCCGGCCACCCCTCTCCCTCTTTCCCCCTTGGGAATCCTAGTTGGAATAGGATTGGGGGGGAGTCCTACTCCCGGAAGGAGTAGGACTCCTCCTGCGCCCTCCTCCTAGGCCGGCGCCCCCCTCCCCCTTGGCTCCTTTATATACTGAGGCAGAGGCACCCCAGAAACACACAAGTTGATCCACGTGATCTATTCCTTAGCCGTGTGCGGTGCCCCCTGCCACCATATTCCTCGATAATACTGTAGCGGAGTTTAGGCGAAGCCCTGCTACTGTAGTTCATCAAGATCGTCACCACGCCGTCGTGCTGACGGAACTCTTCCCCGATACTTTGCTGGATCGGAGTCCGGGGATCGTCATCGAGCTGAACGTGTGCTCGAACTCGGAGGTGTCGTAGTTTCGGTGCTTGATCGGTTGGATCGTGAAGACGTACGACTACTTCCTCTACATCGTGTCAGCGCTTCCGCAGTCGGTCTGCGTTGGGTACGTAGACAACACTCTCCCCTCTCGTTGCTATGCATCACATGATCTTGCGTGTGTGTAGGAAATTTTTTGAAATTACTACGTTCCCCAACAGTGGCATCCGAGCCTAGGTTATTTATGTTGATGTTATATGCACGAGTAGAACACAAGTGAGTTGTGGACGATACAAGTCATACTGCCTACCAGCATGTCATACTTTGGTTCGGCGGTATTGTTGGACGAGACGACCCAGACCAACCTTACGCGTACGCTTACGCGAGACCGGTTCCCTCGACGTGCTTTGCACATAGATGGCTTGCGGGCGACTGTCTCTCCAACTTTAGTTGAACCAAGTATGGCTACGCCCGATCCTTGCGAAGGTTAAAACGGAGTCTATTTGACAAACTATCGTTGTGGTTTTGATGCGTAGGTGAGATTGGTTCTTGCTTAAAGCCCGTAGCAGCCACGTAAAACTTGCAACAACAAAGTAGAGGACGTCTAACTTGTTTTTGCAGGGCATGTTGTGATGTGATATGGTCAAGGCATGATTTTTACTGTATGAGATGATCATGTTTTGTAACCGAGTTATCGGTAACTGGAAGGAGCCATATGGTTGTCGCTTTATTGTATGCAATGCAATCGCGATGTAATGCTTTACTTTATTACTAAACGGTAGTGATAGTCGTGGAAGCATAAGATTGGCGAGACGACAACGATGCTACGATGGAGATCAAGGTGTCGCGCCGGTGACGATGGTGATCATGACGGTGCTTCGGAGATGGAGATCACAAGCACAAGATGATGATGGCCATATCATATCACTTATATTGATTGCATGTGATGTTTATCTTTTTATGCATCTTATCTTGCTTTGATTGACGGTAGCATTATAAGATGATCTCTCACTAAATTATCAAGAAGTGTTCTCCCTGAGTATGCACCGTTGCCAAAGTTCGTCGTGCCCAGACACCACGTGATGATCGGGTGTGATAAGCTCTACGTCCATCTACAACGGGTGCAAGCCAGTTTTGCACACGCAGAATACTCAGGTTAAACTTGACGAGCCTAGCATATGCAGATATGGCCTCGGAACACGGAGACCGAAAGGTCGAGCGTGAATCATATAGTAGATATGATCAACATAACGATGTTCACCATTGAAAACTACTCCATCTCACGTGATGATCGGTTATGGTTTAGTTGATTTGGATCACGTAATCACTTAGAAGATTAGAGGGATGTCTATCTAAGTGGGAGTTCTTAAGTAATTTGATTAATTGAACTTGAACTTATCATGAACTTAGTACCTGATAGTATCTTGCTTGTTTATGTTGATTGTAGATAGATGGCTCGTGCTGTTGTTCCGTTGAATTTTAATGCGTTCCTTGAGAAAGCAAAGTTGAAAGATGATGGTAGCAATTACACGGACTGGGTCCGTAACTTGAGGATTATCCTCATTGCTGCTCAGAAGAATTACGTCCTGGAAGCACCGCTGGGTGCCAGGCCTGCTGCTGGAGCAACACCAGATGTTATGAACGTCTGGCAGAGCAAAGCTGATGACTACTCGATAGTTCAGTGTGCCATGCTTTACGGCTTAGAATCGGGACTAAAACGACGTTTTGAACGTCATGGAGCATATGAGATGTTCCAGGAGTTAAAGTTAATATTTCAAGCAAATGCCCAGATTGAGAGATATGAAGTCTCCAATAAGTTCTATAGCTGCAAGATGGAGGAGAACAGTTCTGTCAGTGAGCATATACTCAAAATGTCTGGGTATAATAATCACTTGATTCAATTGGGAGTTAATCTTCCAGATGATCCCGTCATTGACAGAATTCTCCAATCACTGCCACCAAGCTACAAGAGCTTCGTGATGAACTATAATATGCAAGGGATGAACAAGACTATTCCCGAGCTCTTCGCAATGCTGAAAGCTGCGGAGGTAGAAATCAAGAAGGAGCATCAAGTGTTGATGGTTAACAAGACCACTAGTTTCAAGAAAAAGGGCAAAGGGAAGAAGAAGGGGAACTTCAAGAAGAACAGCAAGCAAGTTGCTGCTCAGGAGAAGAAACCCAAGTCTGGACCTAAGCCTGAAACTGAGTGCTTCTACTGCAAGCAGACTGGTCACTAGAAGCGGAACTGCCCCAAGTATTTGGCGGATAAGAAGGATGGCAAGGTGAACAAAGGTATATGTGATATACATGTTATTGATGTGTACCTTACTAGAGCTCGCAGTAGCACCTGGGTATTTGATACTGGTTCTGTTGCTAATATTTGCAACTCGAAACAGAGACTACGGATTAAGCGAAGATTGGCTAAGGACGAGGTGACAATGCGCGTGGGAAATGGTTCCAAAGTCGATGTGATCGCAGTCGGCACGCTACCTCTACATCTACCTTCGGGATTAATATTAGACCTAAATAATTGTTATTTGGTGCCAGCGTTAAGCATGAACATTATATCTGGATCTTGTTTGATGCGAGACGGTTATTCATTTAAATCAGAGAATAATGGTTGTTCTATTTACATGAGTAATATCTTTTATGGTCATGCACCCTTAAAGAGTGGTCTATTCTTATTAAATCTCGATAGTAGTGACACACATATTCATAGTGTTGAAACCAAAAGATGCAGAGTTGATAATGATAGTGCAACTTATTTGTGGCACTGTTGTTTAGGTCATATCGGTATAAAGCGCATGAAGAAACTCCATACTGATGGGCTTTTGGAACCACTTGATTATGAATCACTTGGTACTTGCGAACCATGCCTTATGGGTAAGATGACAAAAACACCATTCTCCGGTACTATGGAGAGAGCAACAGATTTGTTAGAAATCATACATACAGATGTATGTGGTCCGATGAATGTTGAGGCTCGTGGCGGATATCGTTATTTTCTCACCTTCACAGATGACTTAAGCAGATATGGGTATATCTACTTAATGAAACACAAGTCTGAAACGTTTGAAAAGTTCAAAGAATTTCAGAGTGAAGTTGAAAATCATCGTAACAAGAAAATAAAATTCCTACAATCTGATCGTGGAGGAGAATATTTGAGTTACGAGTTTGGTGTACATTTGAAACAATGTGGAATAGTTTCGCAACTCACGCCACCCGGAACACCACAGCGTAATGGTGTGTCCGAACGTCGTAATCATGCTTTACTAGATATGGTACGATCTATGATGTCTCTTACTGATTTACCGCTATCGTTTTGGGGATACGCTCTAGAGACGGCCGCATTCACGTTAAATAGGGCACCATCAAAATCCGTTGAGACGACACCTTATGAACTGTGGTTTGGCAAGAAACCAAAGTTGTCGTTTCTGAAAGTTTGGGGCTGCGATGCTTATGTGAAAAAGCTTCAACCTGATAAGCTCGAACCCAAATCAGAGAAATGTGTCTTCATAGGATACCCAAAGGAGACTGTTGGGTACACCTTCTATCACAGATCCGAAGGCAAGACATTCGTTGCTAAGAATGGATCCTTTCTAGAGAAGGAGTTTCTCTCGAAAGAAGTGAGTGGGAGGAAAGTAGAACTTGACGAGGTAACTGTACCTGCTCCCTTACTGGAAAGTAGTACATCACAGAAAACTGTTTCAGTGACACCTACACCAGTTAGTGAGGAAGCTAATGATAATGATCATGAAAATTTAGATCAAGATACTACTAAACCTCGTAGATCAACCAGAGTAAGATCCGCACCAGAGTGGTACGGTAATCCTATTCTGGAAGTCATGCTACTAGATCATGATGAACCTACGAACTATGAAGAAGCAATGGTGAGCCCAGATTCCGCAAAGTGGCTTGAAGCCATGAAATCTGAGATGGGATCCATGTATGAGAACAAAGTATGGACTTTGGTTGACTTGCCCAATGATCGGCAAGCAATTGAGAATAAATGGATCTTCAAGAAGAAGACTGACGCTGATGGTAATGTTACTGTCTACAAAGCTCGACTTGTCGCGAAAGGTTTTCGACAAGTTCAAGGGGTTGACTACGATGAGACTTTCTCACCTGTAGCGATGCTTAAGTCTGTCCGAATCATGTTAGCGATTGCCGCATTTTATGATTATGAAATTTGGCAGATGGATGTCAAAACTGCATTCCTGAATGGATTTCTGGAAGAAGAGTTGTATATGATGCAACCGGAAGGTTTTGTCGATCCAAAGGGAGCTAACAAAGTGTGCAAGCTCCAGCGATCCATTTATGGACTGGTGCAAGCCTCTCGGAGTTGGAATAGACGCTTTGATAGTGTGATCAAAGCATTTGGTTTTATACAGACTTTCGGAGAAGCCTGTATTTACAAGAAAGTGAGTGGGAGCTCTGTAGCATTTCTGATATTATATGTGGATGACATATTACTAATTGGAAATGATATAGAATTTCTAGATAGCATAAAGGGATACTTGAACAAGAGTTTTTCAATGAAAGACCTCGGTGAAGCTGCTTATATATTAGGCATTAAGATCTATAGAGATAGATCAAGACGCTTAATTGGACTTTCACAAAGCACATACCTTGACAAAGTTTTGAAGAAGTTCAAAATGGATCAAGCACATAAAGGGTTCTTACCTGTGTTACAAGGTATGAAGTTGAGTAAGACTCAATGCCCGACCACTGCAGAAGATAGAGAGAAAATGAAAGATGTTCCCTATGCTTCAGCCATAGGCTCTATCATGTATGCAATGCTGTGTACCAGACCTTATGTGTGCCTTGCTATAAGTTTAGCAGGGAGGTACCAAAGTAATCCAGGAGTGGATCACTGGACAGCGGTCAAGAACATCCTGAAATACCTGAAAAGGACTAGGGATATGTTTCTCGTATATGGAGGTGACAAAGAGCTCACCATAAAAGGTTACGTTGATGCAAGCTTTGACACTGATCCGGACGATTCTAAATCGCAAACCGGATATGTGTTTACATTAAACGGTGGAGCTGTTAGTTGGTGCAGTTCTAAACAAAGCGTCGTAGCGGGATCTACATGTGAAGCGGAGTACATAGCTGCTTCGGAAGCAGCAAATGAAGGAGTCTGGATGAAGGAGTTCATATCCGATCTAGGTGTCATACCTAGTGCATCGGGTCCAATGAAAATCTTTTGTGACAATACTGGTGCAATTGCCTTGGCAAAGGAATCCAGATTTCACAAAAGGACCAAACACATCAAGAGACGCTTCAATTCCATCCGGGATCTAGTCTAGGTGGGAGACATAGAGATTTGCAAGATACATACGGATCTGAATGTTGCAGACCCGTTGACTAAGCCTCTTCCACGAGCAAAACATGATCAGTACCAAGGCTCCATGGGTGTTAGAATCATTACAGTATAATCTAGATTATTGACTCTAGTGCAAGTGGGAGACTGAAGGAAATATGCCCTAGAGGCAATAATAAAGTTATTATTTATTTCCTTATAATCATGATAAATGTTTATTATTCATGCTAGAATTGTATTAACCGGAAACATAATACATGTGTGAATACATAGACAAACAAAGTGTCACTAGTATGCCTCTACTTGACTAGCTCGTTAATCAAAGATGGTTATGTTTCCTAACCATGAACAATGAGTTGTTATTTGATTAACGAGGTCACATCATTAGTTGAATGATTTGATTGACATGACCCATTCCATTAGCTTAGCACCCGATCGTTTAGTATGTTGCTATTGCTTTCTTCATGACTTATACATGTTCCTATAACTATAAGATTATGCAACTCCCGTTTACCGGAGGAACACTTTGGGTACTACCAAACGTCACAACATAACTGGGTGATTATAAAGGAGTACTACAGGTGTCTCCAATGGTACATGTTGGGTTGGCGTATTTCGAGATTAGGTTTTGTCACTCCGATTGTCGGAGAGGTATCTCTGGGGCCCTCTCGGTAATACACATCACATAAGCCTTGCAAGCATTGTAACTAAGATGTTAGTTGTGAGATGATGTATTACGGAACGAGTAAAGAGACTTGCCGGTAACGAGATTGAACTAGGTATTGGATACCGATGATCGAATCTCGGGCAAGTAACATACCGATGACAAAGGGAACAACGTATATTGTTATGCGGTCTGACCGATAAAGATCTTTGTAGAATATGTAGGAGCCAATATGGGCATCCAGGTCCCGCTATTGGTTATTGACCGGAGACATGTCTCGGTCATGTCTACATTGTTCTCGAACCCGTAGGGTCCGCACGCTTAAGGTTACGATGACAGTTATATTATGAGTTTATGCATTTTGATATACCGAAGGTTGTTCGGAGTCTCGGATGTGATCACGGACATGACGAGGAGTCTCGAAATGGTCGAGACGTAAAGATTGATATATTGGAAGCCTATGTTTGGATATCGGAAGTGTTCCGGGTGAAATCGGGATTTTACCGGAGTACCGGGAGGTTACCGGAACCCCCCGGGAGCCATATGGGCCTTAGTGGGCCTTAGTGGAAAGGTGAAAGGGCTGCCCATAAGGGCTGCGCGCCTCCTCCCCTCCCCTAGTCCTATTAGGACTAGGAGAGGTGGCCGGCCACCCCTCTCCCTCTTTCCCCCTTGGGAATCCTAGTTGGAATAGGATTGGGGGGGGGGAGTCCTACTCCTTCCGGGAGTAGGACTCCTCCTGCGCCCTCCTCCTAGGACGGCGCCCCCCTCCCCCTTGGCTCCTTTATATACTGAGGCAGAGGCACCCCAGAAACACACAAGTTGATCCACATGATCTATTCCTTAGCCGTGTGCGGTGCCCCCTGCCACCATATTCCTCGATAATACTGTAGCGGAGTTTAGGCGAAGCCCTGCTGCTGTAGTTCATCAAGATCGTCACCACGCCGTCGTGCTGATGGAACTCTTCCCCGATACTATGCTGGATCGGAGTCCAGGGATCGTCATCGAGCTGAACGTGTGCTCGAACTCGGAGGTGCCGTAGTTTCGGTGCTTGATCGGTTGGATCGTGAAGACGTACGACTACTTCCTCTACGTCGTGTCAGCGCTTCCGCAGTCGGTCTGCGTTGGGTACGTAGACAACACTCTCCCCTCTCGTTGCTATGCATCACATGATCTTGCGTGTGCGTAGGAAATTTTTTGAAATTACTACGTTCCCCAACAGTTTGCACCCATAAGGACGATCGGTTATCTCCCAAGTTTCATTTGCTAAGATGGCATCCATCTCACTACGGACCGCTTCCTTCCAGTAGTCAGCATCTTCAGATGCATAGACTTCTGAAATATAACTGGGAGTGTCATCTATGAGATACACAAGAAAATCATCACCAAAATACTTTGCAGTCCTCTGTCTCTTGCTCCTAGTAGGAACTTCATTGTTCTCCTCCACAGGATTTTCAAAGTGTTCCATCAAAATGGCAAGTTCAGTAATTGTAACTGGTTCTTGAGTCGATGAACTAGGCATCTCCTGATTAGATGAGTTAGACATATCCTTCATGGGAAAGGTATCTTCAAAGAAAGTCGCATCATTCGAGTCCATGATCGTACCGACATGCATGTCAGGTACCTCAGATTTTACAACCAAAAATCTATAACCAATGCTATGAAAAGCATATCCCAAGAAAACACAATCCACGGTCTTTGGTCCAACCTTCCGCTTCTTTAGAATTGGCAATTTGACTTTCGCCAAACAACACCATGTTCGTAGATAAGAGAGCTTTAACATTTTCTTCTCCCATTCTTCGAATGGAGTTATCTCTTTGTTCTTTGTGGGAACTCGGTTTAGGACATGACATGCCGTCAATATCGCCTCCCCCCACCATGCCTTGGAGAGACCTGATGTGTCTAACATGGCGTTAACCAAATCAGTTAGAGTATGGTTCTTTCTTTTGGCCACCCTATTTGACTGAGATGAATAGGGAGGCGTCCTCTCATGGATTATACCATGTTCCGCACAAAAGGAATCAAATTCATTTGAGAAATACTCTCCACCACGATCGGACCTAAGCCTCTTGATCTTTCAATCAAGTTGATTTTTTTGCTTCAGCTTTATAGATCTTGAAATAGTTCAAAGCCCCATCCTTAGATTTCAGAAGATACACATGACAGTATCTAGTGGAATCATTAACGTCATAAAATACTTCTTTTCACCTTTTGACAAAACACCATTCATTTCACATAGATCTGAATGTATGAGCTCTAGTGGTGCAAGCTTTCTTGTTTCCGCAGTCACATGAGACTTACGAGGTTGCTTAGCTTGCACACACTTGACACTTAGATCCCTTGACAGTGGTGAAACTAGGGATTAAGTTTAACTTCGCTAGTCGCGACATGCAACCAAAGTTAACATGACAGAGACGTGAATGCCACACATTTGATTCACTATTGTTGCAAACATGATTAACAACTTTATTGCAAACGTCTGATAAGGATAAACGAAACAGGCCTCCTGACTCATAGCCTTTACCAACAAAGGTTCCATACTTGAATATCATAGAATTGATCCATGATGTACAGCTCAATGCCAGCATCCAAGACCCCAAACTTGGCCTCGAGTGCATCCCACATATCTTTTCCATTATCAATTGACGCATAAGTATCAACTATGTTCTCATCAAGAACACTCAAAAGAGCAGCCTTAAACAGAGTATCCATTTTTTAAAAAGCTTATGCCTGTTGAGCATCATACTCTCTTTCAGGTTTGCCAAGAATGATGCCATAGCAGCTAGGAGCGCTCGTGAATGTCCTCTTGTTCTCATGCTCATACAAGTGGGGAAAGAACCTCTCTTATAAAGAGGTCCAACTCCCTTCGTGGACCTCTAAAATTTATTAGGAATTTCTAAAACTGCTATTGCGCTTGACCCAAAATAGACAAAATTCCAGGGCCCACCCCCACGTTGACGCGCACCGCCATCCCAATCGACGCGCCTGCCCCTACCCTGCTCCTTATGCATGTGCTAAAATTTTGTATTTTCGTTTGTAAATAAATAGTCCCACCTTGCTTTTTAACTCAAATCCGATGAACTTATATACATCCTCCAGTTGCAAGAAAAACAAGTCAGGACAACAACCAAAAGAGGATGAGATATGTGGGTCATCTGTACCCAAGAGAAATAAAAAAGGATCCAAATAAGAAGCATGCGTGATATGCCCAGCTCGGGAGCAGAGGAACATCAAGGAGGAAACAAAAAAGGGACAATAGAGAGAGGAACAGAGAGGGGATCTTGGAACCTCGCCGGCCCACGCTACCTCTACTCGAGTTCGACATATGGAAGACGACGGCTTCGCAGGCAAGCTGGGCCAAGGCAGCTACGAGGCCCATGCTGCAAATGAACGGGCGATTCTCTCGGTCGTCCTGCTCCCGATGGCAGACGATGCCGAAGCCGACGGAGAGGTGGTCGGAGGCGGCAAGCTCCAAGGCGGGTGGCGGCTGGCTGTGGCCTACTGGAGGTGGCTCGGGGCAGAGGAGCGCTCCTCTCCCGGCGCGGTTGGAGGTGGCAGGGAGGCAGCACGGGGCGGCTGCTCCCAACGAGGTGAAGAGAAAAGTGGATTTTGCTTTGAGTAGAGAGAAAGGGGATAAGAGCATCTCCAACAGGCGCCGGTCGCGCCGTGCGCAAAAAACACATATGCCGCGCGCGCATCGGCTGGTTTGGCGCGGCGCGCTGCGCCCGCTCCAGCAACCGCGCTAAAATGCAGCGCGCGTGCCGCTCCAGCAGTGCTCAAAAAAAGCAGCGCGCGCTCATTCTAGGCTAAATGTAGGCATTGGAAAATAGATAGATTGCATAGATTTTAAAATGATACGAAGGTATTTTACATCCGAAACATAGATTGCATAATAATTAAAAACGACAAACGATAAAAAAACGAGATAGATTGCATAAAAAAAACTACTCTAAGTCGCTATCATCACTATCATCATCATTATCCTCCTCGGTGGTGTCGTCCGAGGTATCCAGCCAGATGTCCAACCACCGATCATCGTTCGCCAATGCCTTGTGCCGACGCCTGTCCAACCGCGCCTCGCGGCGCCTTCGCGTGTCCTCCTCGCAACGCCTTGCCCAGTAGGCCTGCTCGTAGGTGACGTCCTCCGGGTGGCGGTGGCGCCACTCCGCCATGACCCGCTCGTCCTCCTGGGCGACGAGGAGGCGGCGCTGCCGCTCGGCGTGCTCCGCACGGTCTTGTGCCGTGTTCAGACGCGGCGGCGGGGCACGGTCGAGCGCTTGCTGGAGCGTGTAGACATCCTGGAAGTTCATCTGGCCGCGCGGCCGGCCTAAGCGCCACGCCGCCGCGTCGTACGCGCGGCCGGCCTCGCACGCCGTCCCGTACGTGCCGAGGCCGAGCCGGAGATCGCCGGAGCGTATCTCCGCATAGTAGCCGCCGTTGGGGCGCAGGCGGACGCCGCGGTAGCCGGACGCTCCTCTGCGGCGCGGCGGCATGGCGGCGCGTCGGTGGCGAGGCGCTGGGGCGGCGGAGGCGCGTCGGTAGCGGGGCGCTGGAGCGGCGCGTGGCAGAGAGATAGAGGAAGAGGAGAAGAGGAGGCGTGGAGAGGCGCGTGGCGCGCGCCGCACTTTATAGGCACGCCGGAAGCGGTGCGCAAAAAATGGCGCGCGAGTTGGCGCATTTTCGCGCGCGCGCAAGCGGTTCCCGCGCGCGTGGTTTTTCCGCCGCCGCTGGAGCGCGGCAAAATGCCCCACGCGCGCTAAAGGCTGCATTTACCCCGCGCGCGCGTCGTTTCGTGCGGCCGTTGAAGATGCTCTAAGAAACGGGATAAGAAAAGTGTGGAGCCTGCGTCCTTGGAGATAAGATAGATCGAGCCGCCATGTACAGTAGTTGTGTATTCTCTCAAAGAAAAAGAAATAGACTGTATAGTGCGTAGCTATGGTATGTGGTGCATACGCAGCATAGATGACTGATGACTGTACAATCACTGCTGATGGCTAATATCAACTTAAACTGCAAGCCAAATTGGCTGCAGAATTTTAAAAAGGGATTGCGAAGAAGAAGACATTACTGTACAAATAATAATACATTCTGATGTTTTTATATATTGTAATTAAATAAATGGATTGCGAAGAAGAAATAAGACATTACTGTACAAATAACAATATATTCTGATGTTTATATATAGTGTAACTAAAAGAATTATGAGTACCTCACATGCTCTATTTATGATGCAAAGTCTAATCATTTTTTATCAATAACAGATTTCTACATTCTAGAAAACTCTCATGGATGCCAAGGAAAAAAGAAAGAAAAGAGATAGAGAGCGATACGCACAAATAACGAAAGAAGAAAAAACATGGAAAACTAAAAAAGCATAGTGAAGCCTATTAGCAAAACAAAGGAATTGAAGATTCAATAATCAAGTTGTAAAAAATGTACACAAGGGAGGAAAAAGTATGCAAATATGGAGCCAACACAAAAAGGCAAAAAATGCGCACGAGAAAGGCATAAATATGCAAATATGCATCCAGAACAAAGGAAAACTAGAATAAAGCAAATTAGATCTAACAGTGAATTGAGGCACATCGGACTATACGATGGAGAATCCTGCATATGTCACTGCAGAATTGGAACTTAGAACAACTATATGACAAGGGTTTCCCAATTAGCATACACGAGAGAAGCATACATGCTTTGATGCCGAACGAAGTATACCACATTTCTATAGTTTTATGTCAATAAATGAAAATAAGCACTAGTTGTATGATATTTTTATTTCCAGTATTGTAATCTAAAGATAGGGTCGTTCATCCGATTTTATGACTATGATTTATGACTCATATTATAATATGAAGAATCTTACTGTTATTTTATCCATTCTTTTTGTCATCATCAAACTTATCATTTACCTAACCAACCTAATTCATGGCAATTGGCGTTTGTTTCGTTGTTAAGCATGTAATTTTTTTCTCACATTGCAACGCCCGAGCAAGTTTTTGATAATTTAGCCGGTACCGTTTTAAGTGATATACAGACAAAACATTTAATTTAAAAAACCTATAGTTTTCGGCAATTAACCCACAATACTACTTTAAGTGACATGAAGAAAATGTTTCAGCTTTTACACAAAGCCCCCTGTAGTTCTCGAAAATCAACCCGCAGTCCGTATCAATTGATTTAAAAAAAAATGTTCATATCTTTTAAATCGTAACTTTAAGTTTGACATGTTATATATGAAATTTAATTTAAAAGATGTGTAGAATCTGAACAGTTATTTTGCCCATTAACTATTGTTAAAATGTTCTTTAGAGTGCAATCATCTATAATCACGCATGCACACGACAGCAAAACCTCGCAGGGAGGACATAAAATTAATTAGGGGTGTGTGTGTGTTATTTTTTACTCCCGTTGCAAGGCACAGGCTCTTTTGCTAGTATGTGTTCTATCCAACTCGCTCAACACGTACACTCTATATGGCAGAACTTATCATACCTGATCATAGTTGATGGACAAAATAAAGAAGGTGGTACAAAAACATATTAGTCTTTATCATGCGCTGCATTACAAATGATAATGACAATTGAATGCATTTTTAATTTATGCTAGATCAATCGTCTTACGAAATCATGTGCATTGTTAATATCCGTTAATTAAAGACAACGCGTGGATGCTTCTGTTCCCTTTGAACAAATGTTCTAAGATGTTACAACCGGAAACTTGATTGCAATATGAAATTTCCTGGCAAAATATTACGTATGAAATTAGGCACTAGAAACCATTTAGGAGATTACTTTGTTTGATCTCTTCTTGGTATTACATAGTACACAATATTCTTATAGTAAAGTGATTGGTACATTACCTTATTTTTGAAAAATTGATAAAATATTCTATAACTTCCCAAAAGTAATTTGGATAGTGTTGAGCTTAACAGGACAATAATAGGGTTAGAAAATAATGCCCATCTTGCTAAACAGATATTTCTTCTAGCAAACATTTTATAGTTGTTCTAAGATGAAATGCACAACATTTTCTTCTAGTTGCAAGAAACAATGTTTTTAGTGTACCATATTATCTTCATGTTGCATGTATTCATGATGAGTGGCAACGTTTTGGCAAAATATTGATTAAGTTCCATTTCACCAAACTTCTGAAACTCAATATGTCCAATTATTAGCAAAGGTCATTGTCGGTGCGAAATAGGCACGGGGTAGGGGGTCTCGAGCTATGGATCTCGGATCAAGGGTAACGGGAACGGAGGAGACGATATTTACCCAGGTCCGGGCCCTCATAATGGAGGTAAAACCGTACGTCATGCTCTTGTTTATATTGATGAAGATGTATCTAGTACAAAGTTGATCTACCTCGAGATCGTAAGTTGTGGTCTAAATCCTAGGGGTATGATGAATGTATGAATATGATCTATCGACTAGCCTGGCCTCGGCTTATATAATGTACCGGAGGCCTAGGATAACAAGAGAGTCGAATACGTCGTTGAAGAGGAGTCCTTGTCTTATCACCAAGTCTTGTGAAATCTTCCTCGTACATGTCATGGACTGCCCGAAGTGGCCCAATAGTGAACCGCCATGGGGTCCTCGGCCCGACCCACCTGGTCGGGAGACGACGTGGTGAGTACCCCCTAGTCTAGGACACCGTTAGTAGCCCCCTGAACCGGTCTTCAAGTTGGGTACGCTCCTCGCTTCTTCTGAATTGTCCTTCATCTTCGGTCGTAGGTCTTGATAGTTGGTTCAACAAATCTTCCCATCTGTGATCTTGAGGATTGCGAGGTATTCGAAGAGGTCACACGTCGGGCATCCAAGGAGACCCTTTAAGTTCTCGACCTTTATAGATGCGTTGTTATTTTTACGCCACACCCCGGGTTTGAATTTTTTTTCCCGTGCGGTGGTGTCCTCTTGCATCCGAGCTCCAACGTCAGGCTGCACCCGAGATATCTTTTTGCAGCCGAGCTCCAACGTCGGTCTGCATCCTAGGTGTCATAGATTACCTCGGTCTTGAAAAGGTTGAAGGAGTTCAGCTGAGCTTAATGACGAAAATGTTCTATATGGATCTAGCCACTTGCATCCGAGCTCTATGCTGGACTACTTCCGAGGTGGTGCACCACCTCGGCCTTGGGCTGATTTTTGGAGGAATTTATTTTTTGACGAGATGTATAGCTAGTAGCCCTCAAGGTGTGGGTCGGCCTAAAATCTGAGATACACCTGAAGGATAAAAAATAAAATAAATATAAAACCGTTGATCCCAGTAGCCCTTGAGACTCACGTCGTCGTGAAATCGGCCAGAGGATCGATTCCTTTGCTCGGCAGCATACTTTAGGAACAAAAACGATGTGCACAATCCCAAGACTCATATTGGGTGCCGCCGACCAACATGAGGATCGTAATATCTGTGGAAACTATTTTGCACTTTTAAATTTACTGCATTGAATTGTAAATGCATTAGCCCCCGAGACTCGGGTTGGGCAGCATGGCCAACAATAGGATCGTGTCTCCTCGGAAACTAGTGCAGATGTAGTGTACGTTTTGACAACGCCGATGTACAGCTCGACAGAAAAGATGCCAAACTGCAAATCAAAAAATATTTTCCAAACAAAACCATCACGCAGAACACCTCGGTCAAGGGGAATCCGCCTCTTGAAAGGAAAACATAAAATAGATTAAATGTATCATAAGTTCGGTAAACCAAAAAAATTTAGTAAAACTTTACATCTACACTAAATTAAGTTTTTTGGTGCCAATCCAAAATTGGTCTTAAAATTAGTTTGTGCTTCCGTCGTGTTTTAACATGACACATCTGATCTCAAGACTTCAAGCGGGTCAGCCTTCGGCTTCAACCTCCTTTCCCGAAGGCGGAGTGCTTCTCTTTTAGGCCAATTTAGCGAACTAAACTCGAGCGGCTTTAGAGAGAAACCAGACTATCCGACTATTAACCACACACTCGAGTCGAGAAATGAGTGGTAGAAGAAGACTTTGCAAAGACTAAGAAGAAAACACTTGTTATAAAACGACTCACATAAATTGAAGAGCCCCTAGTTAATTTGAGTAAATGAAGTGTTTTCTACAAAAAAAATTAACAAACTAAGTTTTTAACAAACAACTTTTTTGTTTAACACAAATATAATGCTTGGTCGAACCAACTAAAAAATAAAATTTGAAGAAAATTTGAGCATGAAAGCGACTTAGCTGGTTAATGTGCTCGGCGTTGATGACGAGGTCCGGTGGCGGGACGAAGTCGGAGTCCTCGGCCATGCCGACGTCACAGCCCCCAAGCTCGAGGTGATTGAGCAAGGAGCTCGTCTTGAAGAAGTGGCGACGCAACACGGTGGATGTGCGAGGCGAAGCTCCCGGTCCAGCTAACGTGACGAACCTGGTCGGTAGATGAAGCCGAAGTCCACGGAGAAGGTTGATGAAGAGATGGCGAAGCCCCCGGTCCAGCTGAGGTGACGGAGCAGTTCGGTAAGGTGATGATACGTCTCCATCATACCTATAATTTGTGAGTGTTCCATGTCAATATTATACAACTTTCACATACTTTTGGCAACAATTTATATAATTTATTGGACTAACATATTGATCCAGTGCCCAGTGTCAGTTCCTGTTTGTTGCATGTTTTTTGTTTCGCAAAATATCCATATCAAACAAAGTCCAAACGCGATAAAAATTTACAAAGATTTATTTTGATATATATGTGAATTTTTTGAAGAAGGATCAACGCCAGACGATGCTCGAGGGGCCCACTAGGCACCAGGGCGTGCCAGGGGGGTCCAGGCATGCCCTAATGGGTAGTGGGCACCTCACAAGGCGGTTTTTGCCCTTTGTTCACCGCAAGAAAGAAAATTTATGGATAAAAATCCCCTCAACATTTCTGCCTAATCGGAGTTATGGATCTCTGGATATTTAAGAAACGGTGAAAGGCCAGAAAAGGGGAATGCAAAAACAGAAGAGAACAGAGAGAGAGAGATCCAATCTAGGAGGGGCTATGTAGGATCAAAAGTATATCTATAGGGGGGTGATTAGACTACTTGACCAAATAAAAATCTAGCTTTTTCCCAATTTTACGTCTTGGCAGATTTTAGCAACTTAACACAAGTCAAGCAATCAACCTACACATGCAATTCTAATAGTATAGTAGCAGAATGTAAATCATTGCATATGAAGGTAAATGGGAGGAGTTTAGAGGGAGCAAAAGCAATGTAGACACATAGATTATTTTGGCATGGTTCCGATAGGTGGTGCTATCGTACATCCATGTTGATGGAGACTTCAACCCACGAAGGGTAACGGTTGCACGAGTCCACGGTGGGCTCCACCCATGAAGGGTCCACGAAGAAGCAACCTTGTCTATCCCACCATGGCCATCGCTCACGAAGGACTTGCCTCACTTGGGTAGATCTTCACGAAGTAGGCGATCTCCTTGCCCTTACAAACTCCTTGGTTCAACTCCACAATCTTGACGGAGGCTCCCAAGTGACACATAACCAATCTAGTAGACACCACTCTTCAAAAGGTAATAGATGGTGTATTGATGATGAACTCCTTGCTCTTGTACTTTAAATGATAGTCTCCCCAACACTCAACTCTCTCTCACAGATTTGGATATGGTGGAAAGATGATTTGAGTGGAAAGCAACTTGGGGAAGGCTAGAGATCAAGATTCTTGTGGTTGGATTGGAATGTCTTGGTCTCAACACATGAGTAGATGGTTCTCTATCAGAAAATGAGTACTGAAAGTGTAGGCACGTTCTGATGGCTCTCTCCTCGAATGAAGAATGGGTGGAGGGGTATATATAGCCTCCACACAAAATCTAACTATTACACACAATTTACCAAACTTGGTGGGACCGAATAGTGAAACTCGGTGAGAACGAATTGGTTCAAAATGTGAACGTTAGAGTTTTCGGTGGGACTGACATGATCAACTCAGTGGGACCGATGTGCTAGGGTTAGGGAAAAACTTCATCTCAGTGAGACCAATCACATGAACTCGGTGAGACCGATTTCAGTAATAAGTAAATAGAGACTTGGTCAGGCAAACTCGGTAGGATCGATCGCTCACTTCGGTTAGACTGAAACGTTATGAAGGGAAACAGAGAGTTTGCAATCTCATCTCGGTAAGACCGAGATGTGACGCCCCGAGACCGATGCTCCAGTTGCCTTCCATTTATTTTGTTGTTGCCATGTATGGGTTGCCATGATTGTGATAATAAATTGTTGCATCATCATGCTTGTGTTATCTTTTCTTCTCACTTTATGCATTCCATCTTCATGTATGTTGCCATGTGCATTTGCATCCATCATGTTCATGTTGCCTTGTTTCCATTTGTGTGCTTGGGTGTGTTCTTCCTCTTGCCTTCCCTTTTCTTGTCCTCAAGCTCCAATTTGGTTCCACCAAGTTTCATCAAAACCAAGTCAACGCTTTCAATTCTTTCTTTTCTCTCAATTATTGCAAGTGGCATTTTTTCTGCTCCAAAGAAATGTTCAGTATCTTTCTAAATTCCTTAAACCATACCTGCACCATCTCTGCCAATTTTCAACTAATTTGAAGATGTTTTGGTTGGGTTAAAAAATGACTCAAGTTTGAATTAAATTCAAACTTGAATTATTTTTCTATCTCTAAAAATGTCGAGACCATTTTATTCAATTTGTGCATAATCCAGGATCTTATAAATATTTCCGTCCCAGCCTACTTCCCTCCTGATCTCCCTGTGCATTTCTGCTCTTGTTATTCTGCCTGAAGAACTAAGGAAAAGAAAGGAGGAGAGAAAGGAAGAGCAGCCCAGCAGCAGACCCCGCAGCCCACATGTTCCTCTCCCCAGCCGGCCCAGCCCAATGCCCCAAACGGCCACCTGCTCCGTTTCCCCTCCGTCTCCCTCGCTCCAGACACAGAGCGCTCGCGCCGTGAGCTCACGGACGTCGAGGCCAGCGACGCTCGCGCCCCTTTATAAGCAGAGCCCTCGCCCTAGAGTTCCTCCTCCTCTTTTTCCCTCCGCGCCGACAGCCTCTCCCTTCCCCTGTTTCTTCTTCCTCCTCAGAACAGAGCACCGAGAGGAGAGAAAGAGACCGTCGACGTCCGTCGTCGTCCCCGCGGCCGGCATAGCTCAAGTTCCTCTCCGGCATGTTCTCCGTCGCCCTGTCGAATTCCTCTACCGATCCGCGCCCATAGATGGACGGGATCCTCTCCACGGCGACCCCGTTCCCGCGGCGATCCAAGGCCGGAGACGCCAAGTTCCTCGACGACATCTTCTTCTCCTTCGACTCCTTCATGAACTGGGCACCGTCTCCTCCGATCGGCGCCTCCGCCCTCACCTCTGCTTCCCCAATGAGTCGGTCTTCACCAGCAAGCCCACGGTGACGCCCTGCTCCTCCTCATGCCTTTCTCCTCGTCGTACGCTTCCCTAGGTGCTGATCTCCATGAACACAACTCCGGCCACCATGGCCACGCACGCGAGCAACCACACTCAGCGCCTCCACGCACACACGCAGCACCACCCATGCACCTGCGCACACTCCTCGCTGCACACACGCGCACACTGCCGTGCGTGCCCAGCTGGCCAGCCACGGTGCAATCAGCCTCTGTTGGTTGTTCTTCAGGTTGATTCCGTTAAGCTCGACTTGATGGATGATCACGCGCACGCCCACGCCCGCAGCACGCCTCGCTTCTCGCCCCATGGCCGCCAAGCTGCCGCTGCCATCCGCCTCGCCGTGCCATGCTCGAGCCTCTGTACGCATGCGTCGCACAGCGATCTACCTCCCCTGCAAATCCCGCACCCACGCCGGTGCTCTTCAGCTGCAAAAGCCGCCGACTTCGCTCGCTGTCGTCGCCGGAGTTTTGCCGTCTATGCCTGAAGCCATGACTTGCTGTTCGGATCAGCTATTAGTTATTGCACCACAACTGAGCACAATCCCTTCGCTAGCCTGGTGGTCATCGTCGCGCATGATTATCTGAGGGATCTGGGGTTCAACCACACTCAACCGCCGGGCCAAATCTTCTCCTCGGCCGCTGCACTGTGTTACAATCCGGCCCACGTATGTTTTTTTCCTTCTCTGGTTTTAGTATTTTTCCAGTGCATGCATAATTACAGAAATGCCATTATTCTTGCATTGTTCACATCTAATAAACCGTGCATCTTTTGTAAATAACTTATACGTGTAAAATGCTTAGAATTTTGTCTAGTTTCATAATATGCTGCTGTCATACATGCTTAAAATGTTGTTTGCATTTATTTTGCTAAATGACATGTTAAAATGCTTTAATTCATAACTAATTAACCGTAGCTCTGAACTTAACAAACTTTATATGTAATTGGGGTAGAAAAATGCCTAGTTTAACATGGTGGCTTTAATTTGCATGTTTAACAACTCTAAAATATGGTTTAGGGCAGAACAGTACCAAAACCTAAAATATGCACATGAGGAGTTTCCGGACTTGTTGTTTTGTTGTTCCGGCCTCATTTAAACTTGCCTAGATAGGTAGTTTTCATATGCTTCACCCCTTGTCATGATAATCAACATTTAATATTGTTGAGTACATACACAGGAGAGAACTAAATAAGTCATGTGGTGTTTCGTCAATATGCAACTCGTTGCATATTGAGCTCCATTTAATTTATAGGATTGTTTGTGCATTTTGCCATGCCATGCCTCATTAAACCGGACATGCATCATACTTGATTGTGCATCATGCCATGATTATGTGGTGATTGTTTACTATATTGTTTGCTTTCTTTCTGGTGTTGCTTCTTCGGGTTAGTTCCGATAACGTCGCGTTTGTGAGGATTCGTTCGACTACGTCCGTTTGTCTTCTTCATGGACTCGTTCTTCTTCCTTGCGGGATCTCAGGCAAGATGACCATACCCTCGAAATCACTTCTATCTTTGCTTGCTAGTTGCTCGCTCTTTTGCTATGCCTATGCTGCGATACCTACCACTTGCTTATCATGCCTCCCGTATTGTTAAGCCAAGCCTCTAACCCACCTTGGCCCAGCAAACTGTTGTTTGGCTATGTTACCGCTTTGCTCAGCCCCTCTTATAGCGTTGTTAGTTGCAGGTGAAGATTGGAGTTTGTTCCATGTTGGAACATGGATATTATTGTTGGGATATCACAATTTCTCTTATTTAATTAATGCATATATATACTTGGTAAAGGGTGGAAGGCTCGGCCTTATGCATGGTGTTTTGTTCCACTCTTGCCGCCCTAGTTTCCGTCATATCGGTGTTATGTTCCTGGATTTTGCGTTCCTTATGCGGTTGGGTTATAATGGGAACCCCTTGACAGTTTGCCTTGAATAAAACTCCTCCAGCAATGCCCAACATTGGTTTTACCATTCGCCACCTAGCCTTTTATTTTCCCTTGGGAGTCGCGCTCCCGAGGGTCATCATTATTTTAACCCCCCCGGGCCAGTGCTCCTCTGAGTGTTGGTCCAAACTAGAGCCCTGTGCAGCGCCCCCTCGGGGAAACTCGAGGTTTGGTTTTAGTTGTATGGAGAGCTCATCTGAGTGTGCCCTGAGAACGAGATATGTGCAGCTCCTATCGGGATTTGTCGGCACATTCGGGCGGTGTTGCTGGACTTATTTTACCATTGTCGAAATGTCTTGTAACCTGGATGCCGAGTCTGATCGGAATGTCTTGGGAGAAGGAATATCCTTCGTTGACTGTGAGAGCTTGTGATGGGCTAAGTTGGGACACCCCTGCAGGGATTTGAACTTTCGAAAGCCGTGCCCGCGGTTATGGGCAGATGGGAATTTGTTAATGTCCGGTTGTAGAAAACCTGAAGTTGATCTTAATTAAAATACATCAACCGCGTGTGTAACCGTGATGGTCTCTTTCCGGCGGAGTCCGGGAAGTGAACACGGTGTTGGAGTTATGCTTGACGTAGGTTGTTCTAGGATCACTTCTTGATCATAGTTTCACGATCGTGCTTTGCCTTCTCTTCTCGCTCTCTTTTGCGTACATGTTAGCCATCATATATGCTATTCGCTTGCTGCAGCTCCACCTCATACCTTTTACCTTACCCATAAGCTTAAATAGTCTTGATCGCGAGGGTGTGAGATTGTTGAGTCTCCGTGACTCACAGATACTTCCGAAACCAGCTTGCAGGTGCCGTTGAACCGTGCAGATGATGCAACCAAGCTCAAGGAGGAGCTCGAAGAAGATCTTGTTCTTTGTGTTGTTCCGTTTTCAGTTGATCAGTAGTGGAGCCCAGTCGGGACGATCGGGGATCTGTGTAGCTTTTGGGGTAGTCTTCTTTTATTTTTGGTTTCGTAGCCGGACCTTGAGTGTATTTGGATGATGTAATGCTTTATTCATGTATTGTTTGAAGTGGCGATTGTAAGCCAACTATGTATCTCTTTCCCTTATGTATTACATGGGTTGTGTGAAGATTACCTCACTTGCGACATTGCTTTCAATGCGGTTATGCCTCTAGGTCGTGCTTCGACACGTGGGAGATATAGCTGCATTGAGGGTGTTACACGAGATCCCTATCGGTGAGACCGAACTGATTAGGGTTTCTGGCTATGGCTATGTCAAATGAACTTGGTGGCGCTAGATAGATCAAATCGTTGGGGCCGAGTTTGACTTTACGTTTAGGACATGCGTGGAAATGAGAAAGTGGTTGAGGGCTTTGGAGCATATCACTAAGCATTTTGAGCAAGCAGGCCATTAACCAACACCTCATCCCCTTTTAATAGTATTGGCTTTGACTCAATGTGATCTTGGATCACTAAAATGAAAATGTAGAGTCTTGAGCTTTTGCCAATATGTGTCCTTAACATTTTGAGGGGTCCACATCTCTAGTCCATGCCATGCCTCATTAAACCGGACATGCATCATACTTGATTGTGCATCATGCCATGATTATGTGGTGATTGTTTACTATATTGTTTGCTTTCTTTCCGGTGTTGCTTCTTCGGGTTAGTTCCGATAACGTCGCGTTTGTGAGGATTCGTTCGACTACGTCCGTTTGTCTTCTTCATGGACTCGTTCTTCTTCCTTGCGGGATCTCAGGCAAGATGACCATACCCTCGAAATCACTTCTATCTTTGCTTGCTAGTTGCTCGCTCTTTTGCTATGCCTATGCTGCGATACCTACCACTTGCTTATCATGCCTCCCGTATTGTTAAGCCAAGCCTCTAACCCACCTTGGCCTAGCAAACTGTTGTTTGGCTATGTTACCGCTTTGCTCAGCCCCTCTTATAGCGTTGTTAGTTGCAGGTGAAGATTGGAGTTTGTTCCATGTTGGAACATGGATATTATTGTTGGGATATCACAATTTCTCTTATTTAATTAATGCATCTATATACTTGGTAAAGGGTGGAAGGCTCGGCCTTATGCATGGTGTTTTGTTCCACTCTTGCCGCCCTAGTTTCCGTCATATCGGTGTTATGTTCCTGGATTTTGCGTTTCTTACGCGGTTGGGTTATAATGGGAACCCCTTGACAGTTTGCCTTGAATAAAACTCCTCCAGCAATGCCCAACATTTGTTTTACCATTCGCCACCTAGCCTTTTATTTTCCCTTGGGAGTCACGCTCCCGAGGGTCATCATTATTTTAACCCCCCGGGCCAGTGCTCCTCAGAGTGTTGGTCCAAACTAGAGCCCTGTGCAGCGCCCCCTCGGGAAAACTCGAGGTTTGGTTTTAGTTGTATGGAGAGCTCATCTGAGTGTGCCCTGAGAACGAGATATGTGCAGCTCCTATCGGGATTTGTCGGCACATTCGGGCGGTGTTGCTGGACTTGTTTTACCATTGTCGAAATGTCTTGTAACCTGGATGCCGAGTCTGATCGGAATGTCTTGGGAGAAGGAATATCCTTCGTTGACCGTGAGAGCTTGTGATGGGCTAAGTTGGGACACCCCTGCAGGGATTTGAACTTTCGAAAGCCGTGCCCGCGGTTATGGGCAGATGGGAATTTGTTAATGTCCGGTTGTAGAAAACCTGAAGTTGATCTTAATTAAAATACATCAACCGCGTGTGTAACCGTGATGGTCTCTTTCCGACGGAGTCCGGGAAGTGAACACGATGTTGGAGTTATGCTTGACGTAGGTTGTTCTAGGATCACTTCTTGATCATAGTTTCACGATCGTGCTTTGCCTTCTCTTCTCGCTCTCTTTTGCGTACATGTTAGCCACCATATATGCTAGTCGCTTGCTGTAGCTCCACCTCATACCTTTTACCTTACCCATAAGCTTAAATAGTCTTGATCGCGAGGGTGTGAGATTGTTGAGTCCCCGTGACTCACAGATACTTCCAAAACCAGCTTGCAGGTGCCGTTGAACCGTGCAGATGACGCAACCAAGCTCAAGGAGGAGCTCGAAGAAGATCTTGTTCTTTGTGTTGTTCCGTTTTCAGTTGATCAGTAGTGGAGCCCAGTCGGGATGATCGGGGATCTGTGTAGCTTTTGGGGTAGTCTTCTTTTATTTTTGGTTCCATAGCCGGACCTTGAGTGTATTTGGATGATGTAATGTTTTATTCATGTATTGTTTGAAGTGGCGATTGTAAGCCAACTATGTATCTCTTTCCCTTATGTATTACATGGGTTGTGTGAAGATTACCTCACTTGCGACATTGCTTTCAATGCGGTTATGCCTCTAAGTCCTGCTTCAACATGTGGGAGATATAGCCGCATCGAAGGTGTTACAAATTGGTATCAGAGCCTTCCCCGACCTTAGGAGCCCCCTACTTGATCGAATCGCTGGCGTTATTGAGTCCAGATATGTTTTGAGTCATTTAGGAATTATATATATCGGAGAGTTAGGACTTCTTTTTACTCCTCAGTCCCTTCGTCGCTCTGGTGAGGCATCCTGACGTAGAGTTTTGACTCTTCTCTTCTCAAATTTCACTAAAAAATTTAGGATCACGCGGGTATCTTGGAATCGTTCCGATCGATTTGTGACGAGAACATTGTTCTTGGTGCCTCCTGTTATTTAGGGGTTGTGGCAGTGTCCCGGGGAGTTGAGCTCCGAGGTGTTGTCGTCACAATTTTATCGTTGTAGTTCTGGAATACCTGAGTTTAGTTTCGCCGACATCGAAAATCTCTTTTATGCAGTTGTTGGTGAGATAACCTCGATGCCACCCAGTACTGGGGCGGGAGTTCGGGAGTATTGCCATAACTCGTATAACGGATGCTTTTCAAAGGTTGAGGTAGACGATTTCTGAAGGTTTCTTGGTTATGTGTTGAAGGATGGATACAGCTGGATGTAGGATTTGTTAGTTTTGGGTGAGATATTATGCTTCCCCTGTATCCCCAACACCTGATTGCATAACCGGGAAAATTTCGGGAGTTTATAAGTGGGAATTCAAGTAGCTCCTAGGATTTCTTTCCGACAGATGAATGATTTGAAATTGGGGTTCGACGTTTAGTGGTCCGCCTATCCAGGGTTGGCTTTACTGTGGTCTCGTTGTGTCTTATAGAGTCCTTGGCTATGCCGACTCGGGGACGCTTCGTATGTCATGTGCACTGCCTTGTACATGATGGTGCTGTACGATCGAGCCCGTGTAGGTCCCACCATGAAAACTTCGGACGAAATCTCTATCATATGTTTGTTCCGGCTTATTCTGCAAGCCAATCCTTTGTTTGTTTTGAGTTGTGGTATTCGAGTTGCTTCGAAGTCAAATGTTGATTCCATACATTTTTCCAAGCGGTGTTCTCATATTTCTATGTGAATACAAATCCTTCTTGATCATCGAGATTGTCATCTAAATTTCTTCTCTGCCGGCGTGTTTCTCTTCAAGTGGATCCAATCACTTCAACATTTGCAAGATCCAATCTCAGTTCTTTTCAATGGTGTTCATTTCATTCGTCCCAAGTTGCCTTTGTTTTCCCTCCCTCCCACCCTTTTCTTCAAGGAACCAGATTTCTTATTCAAGTATCCTTTTATTTTTGTGAAGTCTTTCCATTCTTCTCCGGCAATGTCTTATCCGGTGATTTCTCAGGAAGATGCTAATGAAGCTTCAAGTCCGTCTCTCGTCACTCATTTTCCTTCTCCGATGGATTCAATTCAAACTTTGGTATTGAGCATTGTCTTTTCTTTTTGTCCAATGCTTTTCTTATGCCAGTGCACCTCATAATCGTTCACCTCTCGATATTCTTTTGTTCCGGAGTACTCAAGATATCTCGAAGATTCGTTCAAGCTCTTTCAAGGATGTTACCTCATTCAAGCCATTTATTTCAACCGGCGCAATCTCTCCTTTTAATCATTTCTACGGTGTATCTTTTGAGTGGGCCCTAACCCACAGGTCTTTTCCCAGGATCTTACCCGACTCTTCTTATTTTCCCGGAGCTATCCTCAAATTCTTTTAAAGTTTGACGTAAGAATGAATTATCACCAGTCTTATGTTTTTCTCCAAGATCTGTCGGATTCTTTTCATCATTGGCTCAACCTCTTTGTTTTGATTCTTCCGGAGTGTCTAAACAATTCATGGTGGTGTTCCTCATCGTCATTCTCTGCATTTCAAGACCGAAGAAGAATTCTACCTCCATATCTTATCCGTTCTCTCAGAGATTCGTGGTTCTAGTTCGAGGCCATCCTCTCTTAATTGTTTTGATTGTGAAAATTCTTTTCACCTATCCGAAGCAATTCAAGAGTCTACTCAGTTTGTTTATCCGGAACCCATCATCTAAGATTTATTCATTCCAGTTTTCAGTTATCATTCTCCAATCTTACCGGTGTATCATTCAAACATTCTCTATTTAGCTCATGATCTCTTCGTTCTCAGGGATCTAAATTCCCTCAAGCATCTTCGTTCATTCGTTAATTCTTCCCGGTGATTTGTGCCTTTTTCCAATTCCATTTTGCAAATTCTTATGGTGGTTCGTTCAAGATTTCTCTTCCTTGTTTATCATATCAATTCATTCGTTGTTTCAATTCTACCGGTGGTTCATGGAACACCTTTCCAAGTTGACGCTATATCTATCTTAATCCTTTCTACGAGAATAAGTAGTATGGCAAATCCGTTGTTTGTCATCAATTTAATTGGTGAAGGATAAGCATAATGTAATTCTTATTCTTGTTTCATCGAGTGAACTCAATTCCCTATTCCGGAGGCTCATCAAATTCTCGGTTTCAATTGTTTCATCTTCTCTTTTTCCCGGAGTTCCAACATTTTACAACTATTTCACCACAGAGATTCATCTAAATCGATACGAGGATTCACCTTGTGTTTTCAACTTCTTTTCCTTCCGTTTGATCGTCCTTTTGTTTAACGGAGTTCTTCATGAAGGTTCTGTTGGGGAACGTAGTAATTTCAAAAATTTGCCTACGCACACGCAAGATCATGGTGATGCAAAGCAACGAGAGGGGAGAGTGTGATCTACGTACCCTTGTAGATCGACAACGGAAGCGTTAGCACAACGTGGTTGATGTAGTCGTACGTCTTCACGGCCCGACTGATCAAGCACCGAAACTACGGCACCTCCGAGTTCTAGCACACGTTCAGCTCAATGACGATCCCCGGACTCCGATCTAGCAAAGTGTCGGGGAAGAGTTCCGTCAGCACGACAGCGTGGTGACGATCTTGATGTACTACCGTCGCAGGGCTTCGCCTAAGCACCGCTACAATATTATCGAGGACTATGGTGGAAGGGGGCACCGCACACGGCTAAGAATATGATCACGTGGATCAACTTGTGTCTCTAGGGGTGCTCCCTGCCTCCATATATAAAGGATCAAAGGGGGGGTGCGGCCGGCCAGGAGAGGGCGCGCCAGGAGGAGTCCTACTCCCTCCGGGAGTAGGATTCCCCCCCCCTTTCCTAGTTGGAATAGGATTCGGGAGGGGGGAAAGAGGAGAGAGAGAAGGAAGGGGGGCGCCGGCCCCCTCTCCTTGTCCTATTCGGACTAGGGGGGAGGGGCGCACGGCCCAGCCCTGGCCACCTCTCCTCTCTTCCACTAAGGCCCACTAAGGCCCATATACCTCCCGGGGGGTTCCGGTAACCTCCCGGTACTCCGGTAAAATCCCGATTTCACCCGGAACACTTTTGATATCCAAATATAGGCTTCCAATATATTAATCTTTATGTCTCGACCATTTCGAGACTCCTCGTCATGTCCGTGATCACATCCGGGACTCCGAACAAACTTCGGTACATCAAAATGCATAAACTCATAATATAACTGTCATCAAAACCTTAAGCGTGCGGACCCTACGGGTTCGAGAACAATGTAGACATGACCGAGACACATCTCCGGTCAATAACCAATAGCGGAACCTGGATGCTCATATTGGCTCCTACATATTCTATGAAGATCTTTTATCGGTCAGACTACATAACAACATACGTTGTTCCCTTTGTCATCGGTATGTTACTTGCCCGAGATTCGATCGTCGGTATCTCAATAACTAGTTCAATATCGTTACCGGCAAGTCTCTTTACTCGTTCCGTAATACATCATCTCATAACTAACTCATTAGTTGCAATGCTTGCAAGGCTTATGTGATGTGCATTACCGAGAGGGCCCAGAGATACCTCTCCGACAATTGGAGTGACAAATCCTAATCTCGAAATACGCCAACCCAACATGTACCTTTGGAGACACCTGTAGAGCACCTTTATAATCACCCAGTTACGTTGTGACGTTTGGTAGCACACAAAGTGTTCCTCCGGTAAACGGGAGTTGCATAATCTCATAGTCATAGGAACATGTATAAGTCATGAAGAAAGCAATAGCAACATACTAAACGATCGGGTGCTAAGCTAATGGAATGGGTCATGTCAATCAGATCATTCACCTAATGATGTGATCCCGTTAATCAAATAACAACTCTTTGTCCATGGTTAGGAAACATAATCATCTTTGATTAACGAGCTAGTCTAGTAGAGGCATACTAGTGACACTCTGTTTGTCTATGTATTCACACATGTATTATGTTTCCGGTTAATACAATTCTAGCATGAATAATAAACATTTATCATGATATAAGGAAATAAATAATAACTTTATTATTGCCTCTAGGGCATATTTCCTTCAGTTTCCCACTTGCACTAGAGTCAATAATCTAGATTATACAGTAATGATTCTAACACCCATGGAGCCTTGGTGCTGATCATGTTTTGCTCGTGGAAGAGGCTTAGTCAACGGATCTGCTACATTCAGATCCGTATGTATCTTGCAAGTCTCTATGTCTCCCACCTGGACTAGATCCCGGATGGAATTGAAGCGTCTCTTGATGTGCTTGGTTCTCTTGTGAAATCTGGATTCCTTTGCCAAGGCAATTGCACCAGTATTGTCACAAAAGATTTTCATTGGACTCGATGCACTAGGTATGACACCTAGATCGGATATGAACTCCTTCATCCAGACTCCTTCATTTGCTGCTTCCGAAGCAGCTATGTATTCCGCTTCACACGTAGATCCCGCCACGACGCTTTGTTTAGAACTGCACCAACTGACAGCTCCACCGTTTAATGTAAATACGTATCCGGTTTGCGATTTAGAATCGTCCGGATCAGTGTCAAAGCTCGCATCGACGTAACCACTTACGATTAGCTCTTTGTCACCTCCATAAACGAGAAACATATCCTTAGTCCTTTTCAGGTATTTCAGGATGTTCTTGACCGCTGTCCAGTGATCCACTCCTGGATTACTTTGGTACCTCCCTACTAGACTTATAGCAAGGCACACATCAGGTCTGGTACACAGCATTGCATACATGATAGAGCCTATGGCTGAAGCATAGGGAACATCTTTCATTTTCTCTCTATCTTCTGCAGTGGTCGGGCATTGAGTCTGACTCAACTTCACACCTTGTAACATAGGCAAGAACCCTTTCTGTGCTTGATCCATTTTGAACTTCTTCAAAACTTTGTCAAGGTATGTGCTTTGTGAAAGTCCAATTAAGCGTCTTGATCTATCTCTATAGATCTTAATGCCTAATATGTAAGCAGCTTCACCGAGGTCTTTCATTGAAAAACTCTTATTCAAGTATCCCTTTATGCTATCCAGAAATTCTATATCATTTCCAATTAGTAATATGTCATCCACATATAATATCAGAAATGCTACAGAGCTCCCACTCACTTTCTTGTAAATACAGGCTTCTCCAAAAGTTTGTATAAAACCAAATGCTTTGATCACACTATCAAAGCGTTTATTCCAACTCCGAGAGGCTTGCACCAGTCCATAAATGGATCGCTGGAGCTTGCACACTTTGTTAGCTCCCTTTGGATCGACAAAACCTTCTGGTTGCATCGTATACAACTCTTCTTCCAGAAATCCATTCAAGAATGCAGTTATGACATCCATCTGCCAAATTTCATAATCATAAAATGCGGCAATTGCTAACATGATTCGGACAGATTTAAGCATCGCTACGGGTGAGAAGGTCTCATCGTAGTCAATCCCTTGAACTTGCCGAAAACCTTTTGCGACAAGTCGAGCTTTGTAGACAGTAATATTACCGTCAGCGTCTGTCTTCTTCTTGAAGATCCATTTATTCTCAATTTCTTGCCGATCATTGGGCAAGTCAACCAAAGTCCATACTTTGTTCTCATACATGGATCCCATCTCAGATTTCATGGCTTCAAGCCATTTTGCGGAATCTGGGCTCACCATCGCTTCTTCATAGTTCGTAGGTTCATCATGATCTAGTAGCATGACTTCCAGAACAGGGTTACCGTATCACTCTGGTGCGGATCTTACTCTGGTTGATCTACGAGGTTCAGTAGTATCTTGTTCTGAAGTTTCATGAGCATCATCATTAGCTTCCTCACTAATTGGTGTAGGTGTCACAGAAACAGGTTTCTGTGATGTACTATTTTCCAATAAAGGAGTAGGTACAGTTACCTCGTCAAGTTCTACTTTCCTCCCACTCACTTATTTCGAGAGAAACTCCTTCTCCAGAAAGTTTCCGAATTTAGCAACAAAAGTCTTGCCTTCGGATCTGTGATAGAAGGTGTATCCAATAGTTTCCTTTGGATATCCTATGAAGACACATTTTTCCGATTTGGGTTTGAGCTTATCAGGTTGAAACTTTTTCACATAAGCATCGCAGCCCCAAACTTTCAGAAACGACAACTTTGGTTTCTTGCCAAACCACAGTTCATAAGGTGTCGTCTCAACGGATTTTGATGGTGCCCTATTTAACGTGAATGCGGCCGTCTCTAGAGCGTATCCCCAAAACGATAGCGGTAAATCAGTAAGAGACATCATAGATCGTACCATATCTAGTAAAGCATGATTACGACGTTCGGACACACCATTACGCTGTGGTGTTCCGGGTGGCGTGAGTTGCGAAACTATTCCACATTGTTTCAAATGTACACCAAACTCGTAACTCAAATATTCTCCTCCACGATCAGATTGTAGGAATTTTATTTTCTTGTTACGATGATTTTCAACTTCACTCTGAAATTCTTTGAACTTTTCAAACGTTTCAGACTTGTGTTTCATTAAGTAGATATACCCATATCTGCTTAAGTCATCTGTGAAGGTGAGAAAATAACGATATCCGCCACGAGCCTCAACATTCATCGGACCACATACATCTGTATGTATGATTTCTAACAAATCTGTTGCTCTCTCCATAGTACCGGAGAATGGTGTTTTTGTCATCTTACCCATAAGGCATGGTTCGCAAGTACCAAGTGATTCATAATCAAGTGGTTCCAAAAGCCCATCAGTATGGAGTTTCTTCATGCGCTTTATACCGATATGACCTAAACAACAGTGCCACAAATAAGTTGCACTATCATTATCAACTCTGCATCTTTTGGTTTCAACACTATGAATATGTGTGTCACTACTATCGAGATTTAATAAGAATAGACCACTCTTTAAGGGTGCATGACCATAAAAGATATTACTCATGTAAATAGAACAACCATTATTCTCTGATTTAAATGAATAACCGTCTCGCATCAAACAAGATCCAGATATAATGTTCATGCTTAACGCTGGCACCAAATAACAATTATTTAGGTCTAATATTAATCCCGAAGGTAGATGTAGAGGTAGCGTGCCGACTGCGATCACATCGACTTTGGAACCATTTCCCACGCGCATTGTCACCTCGTCCTTAGCCAATCTTCGCTTAATCCGTAGTCTCTGTTTCGAGTTGCAAATATTAGCAACAGAACCAGTATCAAATACCCAGGTGCTACTGCGAGCTCTAGTAAGGTACACATCAATAACATGCATATCACATATACCTTTGTTCACCTTGCCATCCTTCTTATCCGCCAAATACTTGGGGCAGTTCCGCTTCCAGTGACCAGTCTGCTTGCAGTAGAAGCACTCAGTTTCAGGCTTAGGTCCAGACTTGGGTTTCTTCTCCTGAGCAGCAACTTGCTTGCTGTTCTTCTTGAAGTTCCCCTTCTTCTTCCCTTTGCCCTTTTTCTTGAAACTAGTGGTCTTGTTAACCATCAACACTTGATGCTCCTTCTTGATTTCTACCTCCGCAGCTTTCAGCATTGCGAAGAGCTCGGGAATAGTCTTGTTCATCCCTTGCATATTATAGTTCATCACGAAGCTCTTGTAGCTTGGTGGCAGTGATTGGAGAATTCTGTCAATGACGCAATCATCTGGAAGATTAACTCCCAATTGAATCAAGTGATTATTATACCCAGACATTTTGAGTATATGCTCACTAACAGAACTGTTCTCCTCCATCTTGCAGCTATAGAATTTATTGGAGACTTATATCTCTCAATCCGGGCATTTGCTTGAAATATTAACTTCAACTCCTGGAACATCTCATATGCTCCATGACGTTCAAAACGTCGTTGAAGTCCCGATTCTAAGTCGTAAAGCATGGCACACTAAACTATCGAGTAGTCATCAGCTTTGCTCTGCCAGACGTTCATAACATCTGGTGTTGCTCCAGCAGCAGGCCTGGCACCCAGCGGTGCTTCCAGGACGTAATTCTTCTGTGCAGCAATGAGGATAATCCTCAAGTGACGGACCCAGTCCGTGTAATTGCTACCATCATCTTTCAACTTTGCTTTCTTAAGGAACGCATTAAATTCAACGGAACAACAGCACGGGCCATCTATCTACAATCAAACATGAATAAGCAAGATACTATCAGGTACTAAGTTCATGATAAATTTAGGTTCAATTAATCATATTACTTAAAGAACTCCCACTTAGATAGACATCCCTCTAATCCTCTAAGTGATTACGTGATCCAAATCATCTAAACCATGTCCGATCATCACGTGAGATGGAGTAGCTTCACTGGTGAACATCACTATATTAATCATATCTACTATATGATTCACGCTCGACCTTTCGGTCACCGTGTTTCGAGGCCATATCTATATATGCTTGGCTCGTCAAGTATAACCTGAGTATTCCGCGTGTGCAACTGTTTTGCACCTGTTGTATTTGAACGTAGAGCCTATCACACCCGATCATCACGTGGTGTCTCAGCACAAAGAACTTTCGCAACGGTGCATACTCAGGGAGAACACTTCTTGATAATTAGTGAGAGATCATCTTATAATGCTACCGTCAATCAAAGCAAGATAAGATGCATAAAAGATAAACATCACATGCAATCAATATAAGTGATATGATATGGCCATCATCATCTTGTGCTTGTGATCTCCATCTTCGAAGCACCGTCATGATCACCATCATCACCGGCGCGACACCTTGATCTCCATCGTAGCATCGTTGTCGTCTCGCCAATCTTATGCTTCCACGACTATCGCTACCGCTTAGTGATAAAGTAAAGCATTACAGCGCGATTGCATTGCATACAATAAAGTGACAACCATATGGCTCCTGCCAGTTGCCGATAACTCGGTTACAAAACATGATCATCTCATACAATAAAATTTAGCACCATGTCTTGACCATATCACATCACAACATGCCCTGCAAAAACAAGTTAGACGTCCTCTACTTTGTTGTTGCAAGTTTTACGTGGCTGCTACGGGCTTAAGCAAGAACCAATCTTACCTACGCATCAAAACCACAACGATAGTTTGTCAAGTTGGTGCTGTTTTAACCTTCGCAAGGACCGGGCGTAGCCACACTCGGTTCAACTAAAGTTGGATAAACTGTCACCCGCTAGCCACCTTTGTGCAAAGCACGTCGGGAGAACCGGTCTCGCGTAAGCGTACGCGTAATGTCGGTCTGGGCCACTTCGTCCAACAATACCGCCGAACCAAAGTATGACATGCTGGTAAGCAGTATGACTTATATCGCCCACAACTCACTTGTGTTCTACTCGTGCAAATAACATCAACACATAAAACCTAGGCTCGGATGCCACTGTTGGGGAACGTAGTAATTTCAAAAATTTGCCTACGCACACGCAAGATCATGGTGATGCATAGCAACGAGAGGGGAGAGTGTGATCTACGTACCCTTGTAGATCGACAACGAAAGCGTTAGCACAACGTGGTTGATGTAGTCGTACGTCTTCACGGCCCGACCGATCAAGCACCGAAACTACGGCACCTTCGAGTTCTAGCACACGTTCAGCTCGATGACGATCCCCGGACTCCGATCCAGCAAAGTGTCGGGGAAGAGTTCCGTCAGCACGACGGCGTGGTGACGATCTTGATGTACTACCATCGCAGGGCTTCGCCTAAGCACCGCTACAATATTATCGAGGACTATGGTGGAAGGGGGCACCGCACACGGCTAAGAATATGATCATGTGGATCAACTTGTGTCTCTAGGGGTGCTCCCTGCCTCCGTATATAAAGGATCAAAGGGGGGGTGCGGCCGGCCAGGAGAGGGCGCGCCAGGAGGAGTCCTACTCCCTCCGGGAGTAGGATTCCCCCCTTTCCTAGTTGGAATAGGATTCGGGAGGGGGGAAAGAGGAGAGAGAGAAGGAAGGGGGGCGCCGGCCCCCTCTCCTTGTCCTATTCGGACTAGGGGGGAGGGGCGCGCGTCCCAGCCCTGTCCACCTCTCCTCTCTTCCACTAAGGCCCACTAAGGCCCATATACCTACCGGGGGGTTCCGGTAACCTCCCGGTACTCCGGTAAAATCCCGATTTCACCCGAAACACTTCCGATATCCAAATATAGGCTTCCAATATATTAATCTTTATGTCTCGACCATTTCGAGACTCCTCGTCATGTCCGTGATCACATCCGGGACTCCGAACAAACTTCGGTACATCAAAATGCATAAACTCATAATATAACTGTCATCAAAACCTTAAGCGTGCGGACCCTACGGGTTCGAGAACAATGTAGACATGACCGAGACACGTCTCCGGTCAATAACCAATAGCAGAACCTGGATGCTCATATTGGCTCCTACATATTCTACGAAGATCTTTTATCGGCCAGACCGCATAACAACATACGTTGTTCCCTTTGTCATCGGTATGTTACTTGCCCGAGATTCGATCGTCGGTATCTCAATACCTAGTTCAATCTCGTTACCGGCAAGTCTCTTTACTTGTTCCGTAATACATCATCTCACAACTAACTCATTAGTTGCAATGCTTGCAAGGGTTATGTGATGTGCATTACCGAGAGGGCCCATAGATACCTCTCCGACAATCGGAGTGACAAATCCTAATCTCGAAATACGCCAACCCAACATGTACCTTTGGAGACACCTGTAGAGCACCTTTATAATCACCCAGTTACGTTGTGACGTTTGGTAGCACACAAAGTGTTCCTCCGGTAAACGGGAGTTGCATAATCTCATAGTCATAGGAACATGTATAAGTCATGAAGAAATAGCAACATACTAAACGATCGGGTGCTAAACTAATGGAATGGGTCATATCAATCAGATCATTCACCTAATGATGTGATCCCGTTAATCAAATAACAACTCTTTGTCCATGGTTAGGAAACATAACCATCTTTGATTAACGAGCTAGTCTAGTAGAGGCATACTAGTGACACTCTGTTTGTCTATGTATTCACACATGTATTATGTTTCCGGTTAATACAATTCTAGCATGAATAATAAACATTTATCATGATATAAGGAAATAAATAATAACTTTATTATTGCCTCTAGGGCATATTTCCTTCAGGTTCTACATGATGGTTCATAAAGGATTTAATTTCTTCTCGAAGTGTTCATCAAGATTCTTTTCAGAGGAGCTCAAGCATTCTTCATCTTGCAATCCGGAGTGCAATTTCTTTCTACTGTATCTTTGGAGGTGGTATTATGTCATTCTTGATAATTTGAGTTCATGTTTCATGATTCTCATGTTATTAAGATTGAGGTATTTTAAATTCATCAATCTCGTCATTGGAGTTACCTTGGGTTATATTTCACCTAAAGCTTTCCCTAAGGATTGTTGCTATTTATGGTGCTTATAAATGATCCAAGTTCTTCTTTTATCCTTCCGGTGAAATAAGTTTCTCGTCTCCTTGTTCTTATCAATCCAATTCTTTTCCCGTGAGTGGTTGGTTGTCACCTCATAATTTGAGATGTATTCTATAAGACCATATCAAGCGTATTCTTTTCGTTGTTGGTGTTCCAACAACTCCGTTCGACCCTTCTCCTAAAGATGCCTTTTCAAGCTCTTTTGTGGCAGAAGTTGGCATTTTCTTCTCCATTCTTTTCTTTCAATTATCTATCTTCTATTTCTTTCTTCCGAAGGCCTTGTTATGTTGCCCTTTTCAATCATCATCTCGTATTGTGAAGATCATGTTTCTTTCTTTTCTTACCCATTTAACCGGAGTGTGCCCGCTGCTCAAGTTCTTTTCATCTTATAAAGTTTCTTTTCACTTTTCAACCGGAGTGCTGCCCGAATTTGTTCTTCCTTGTTTCTCTTTTCTAACGGAGTGTTTTCAACTTTATTCATCTCTGTTGTATTCTTTTCTCAAAGTTGTTATACCTCTCAAGGTTCTTTGATTTCACTCATTTGTCAAAGAAGCAACTTAGTTTTACATCTTCTCTTTCTCTTTCCCGGTGCCATCCTAGATCTCAGGACGAGATCCTCTCGGAGTGGTGGAGTGTTGTGACATCCCGAGACCGATGCTCCAGTTGCCTTCCATTTATTTTGTTGTTGCCATGTATGGGTTGCCATGATTGTGATAATAAATTGTTGCATCATCATGCTTGTGTTATCTTTTCTTCTCACTTTGTGCATTCTATCTTCATGTATGTTGCCATGTGCATTTGCATCCATCATGTTCATGTTGCCTTGTTTCCATTTATGTGCTTGGGTGTGTTTTTCCTCTTGCCTTCCCTTTTCTTGTCCTCAAGCTCCAATTTGGTTCCACCAAGTTTCATCAAAACCAAGTCAACGCTTCCAATTCTTTCTTTTCTCCCAATTATGGCAAGTGGCATTTTTTCTGTTCCAAAGAAATGTTCACTATCTTTCTAAATTCCATAAACCATACCTACACCATCTCTGCCAATTTTCAGCTAATTTGAAGATGTTTTGGTTGGGTTAAAAAAATGACTCAAGTTAAATGTCGAGACCATTTTATTCAATTTGTGCATAATCCAAGATCTTATAAATATTTCCGTCCCAGCCTACTTCCTTCCTGATCTCCCTGTGCATTTCTGCTCTTGTTATTCTGCCTGAAGAACTAAGGAAAAGAAAGGAGGAGAGAAAGGAAGAGCAGCCCAGCAGCAGACCCCGCAGCCCATATGTTCCTCTCCCCAGCCGGCCCAGCCCAATGCCCCAAACGGCCACCTGCTCCATTTCCCCTTCGTCTCCCTCGCTCCAGACACAGAGCGCTCGCGCCGTGAGCTCACGGACGTCGAGGCCAGCGACGCTCGCGCCCCTTTATAAGCAGAGCCCTCGCCCTAGAGTTCCTCCTCCTCTTTTTCCCTCCGCGCCGACAGCCTCTCCCTTCCCCTGTTTCTTCTTCCTCCTCAGAACAGAGCACCGAGAGGAGAGAAAGAGACCGTCGACGTCCGTCGTCGTCCCCGCGGCCGGCATAGCTCAAGTTCCTCTCCGGCATGTTCTCCGTCGCCCTGTCGAATTCCTCTACCGATCCGCGCCCATAGATGGACGGGATCCTCTCCACGGCGACCCCGTTCCCGCGGCGATCCAAGGCCGGAGACGCCAAGTTCCTCGACGACATCTTCTTCTCCTTCGACTCCTTCATGAACTGGGCACCGTCTCCTCCGATCGGCGCCTCCGCCCTCACCTCTGCTTCCCCGACGAGTCGGTCTTCACCAGCAAGCCCACGGTGACGCCCTGCTCCTCCTCATGCCTTTCTCCTCGTCGTACGCTTCCCTAGGTGCTGATCTCCGTGAGCACAACTCCGGTCACCATGGCCACGCACGCGAGCAACCACACTCAGCGCCTCCACGCACACACGCAGCACCACCCATGCACCTGCGCACACTCCTCGCTGCACACACGCGCACACTGCCGTGCGTGCCCAGCTGGCCAGCCACGGCGCAATCAGCCTCTGTTGGTTGTTCTTCAGGTTGATTCCGTTAAGCTCGACTTGATGGATGATCACGCGCACGCCCACGCCCGCAGCACGCCTCGCTTCTCGCCCCATGGCCGCCAAGCTGCCGCTGCCATCCGCCTCGCCGTGCCATGCTCGAGCCTCTGTACGCATGCGTCGCACAGCGATCTACCTCCCCTGCAAATCCCGCACCCACGCCGGTGCTCTTCAGCTGCAGAAGCCGCCGACTTCGCTCGCTGTCGTCGCCGGAGTTTTGCCGTCTGTGCCTGAAGCCATGACTTGCTGTTCGGATCAGCTATTAGTTATTGCACCACAACTGAGCACAATCCCTTCGCTAGCCTGGTGGTCATCGTCGCGCATGATTATCTGAGGGATCTGGGGTTCAAATCCCAGGCGCCCCTTTTCCCCTTTTGCTGTTGATTCTTCAGTCCAGATCAGTTCAACCAGCCGTGTATTGTAGAGCCGAACGCCTTCCAATCCATAGTTACATCTCAGCGCAGCTGGTCTTCGCGCCGCACCTTCACGTAGGAGGTCGTCGGGTCAAATCCCAGCCGGCCCCAATTTTTTGCTCTGTTTTCCTGTTATTTTACACACTCAACCACCGGGCCAAATCTTCCTGTTATTTTACACACTCAACCACCGGGCCAAATCTTCTCCTCGGCCGCTGCACTGTGTTACAATCCGGCCCATGTATGTTTTTTTTCCTTCTCTGGTTTTAGTATTTTTCCAGTGCATGCATAATTACAGAAATGCCATTATTCTTGCATTGTTCACATCTAATAAACCGTGCATCTTTTGTAAATAACTTATACGTGTAAAATGCTTAGAATTTTGTCTAGTTTCATAATATGCTGCTGTCATACATGCTTAAAATGTTGTTTGCATTTATTTTGCTAAATGACATGTTAAAATGCTTTAATTCATAACTAATTAACCGTAGCTCTGAACTTAACAAACTTTATATGTAATTGGGGTAGAAAAATGCCTAGTTTAACATGGTGGCTTTAATTTGCATGTTTAACGACTCTAAAATATGGTTTAGGGCAGAACAGTACCAAAACCTAAAATATGCACATGAGGAGTTTCCGGACTTGTTGTTTTGTTGTTCCGGCCTCATTTAAACTTGCCTAGATAGGTAGTTTTCATATGCTTCACCCCTTGTCATGATAATCAACATTTAATATTGTTGAGTACATACACAGGAGAGAACTAAATAAGTCATGTGGTGTTTCGTCAATATGCAACTCGTTGCATATTGAGCTCCATTTAATTTATAGGATTGTTTGTGCATTTTGCCATGCCATGCCTCATTAAACCGGACATGCATCATACTTGATTGTGCATCATGCCATGATTATATGGTGGTTGTTTACTGTATTGTTTGCTTTCTTTCCGGTGTTGCTTCTTCGGGTTAGTTCTGATAATGTCGCGTTTGTGAGGATTCGTTCGACTACGTCCGTTTGTCTTCTTCATGGACTCGTTCTTCTTCCTTGCGGGATCTCAGGCAAGATGACCATACCCTCGAAATCACTTCTATCTTTGCTTGCTAGTTGCTCGCCCTTTTGCTATGCCTATGCTGCGATACCTACCACTTGCTTATCATGCCTCCCGTATTGTTAAGCCAAGCCTCTAACCCACCTTGGCCTAGCAAACTGTTGTTTGGCTATGTTACCGCTTTGCTCAGCCCCTCTTATAGCATTGTTAGTTGCAGGTGAAGATTGGAGTTTGTTCCATGTTGGAACATGGATATTATTGTTGGGATATCACAATATCTCTTATTTAATTAATGCATATATATACTTGGTAAAGGGTGGAAGGATCGGCCTTATGCATGGTGTTTTGTTCCACTCTTGCCGCCCTAGTTTCCGTCATATCGGTGTTATGTTCCTGGATTTTGCGTTTCTTACGCGGTTGGGTTATAATGGGAACCCCTTGACAGTTTGCCTTGAATAAAACTCCTCCAGCAATGCCCAACATTGGTTTTACCATTCGCCACCTAGCCTTTTATTTTCCCTTGGGAGTCGCGCTCCCGAGGGTCATCATTATTTTAACCCCCCCGGGCCAGTGCTCCTCTGAGTGTTGGTCCAAACTAGAGCCCTGTGCAGCGCCCCCTCGGGAAAACTCGAGGTTTGGTTTTAGTTGTATGGAGAGCTCATCTGAGTGTGCCCTGAGAACGAGATATGTGCAGCTCCTATCGGGATTTGTCGGCACATTCGGGCGGTGTTGCTGGACTTGTTTTACCATTGTCGAAATGTCTTGTAACCTGGATGCCGAGTCTGATCAGAATGTCTTGGGAGAAGGAATATCCTTCGTTGACTGTGAGAGCTTGTGATGGGCTAAGTTGGGACACCCCTGCAGGGATTTGAACTTTCGAAAGCCGTGCCCGCGGTTATGGGCAGATGGGAATTTGTTAATGTCCGGTTGTAGAAAACCTGAAGTTGATCTTAATTAAAATACATCAACCGCGTGTGTAACCGTGATGGTCTCTTTCCGGCGGAGTCCGGGAAGTGAACACGGTGTTGGAGTTATGCTTGACGTAGGTTGTTCTAGGATCACTTCTTGATCATAGTTTCACGATCGTGCTTTGCCTTCTCTTCTCGCTCTCTTTTGCATACATGTTAGCCACCATATATGCTAGTCGCTTGCTGCAGCTCCACCTCATACCTTTTACCTTACCCATAAGCTTAAATAGTCTTGATCGCGAGGGTGTGAGATTGTTGAGTCTCCGTGACTCACAGATACTTCCGAAACCAGCTTGCAGGTGCCGTTGAACCGTGCAGATGACGCAACCAAGCTCAAGGAGGAGCTCGAAGAAGATCTTGTTCTTTGTGTTGTTTCGTTTTCAGTTGATCAGTAGTGGAGCCCAGTCGGGACGATCGGGGATCTGTGTAGCTTTTGGGGTAGTCTTCTTTTATTTTTGGTTTCGTAGCCGGACCTTGAGTGTATTTGGATGATGTAATGCTTTATTCATGTATTGTTTGAAGTGGCGATTGTAAGCCAACTATGTATCTCTTTCCCTTATGTATTACATGGGTTGTGTGAAGATTACCTCACTTGCGACATTGCTTTCAATGTGGTTATGCCTCTAGGTCGTGCTTCGACACGTGGGAGATATAGCCGCATCGAGGGTGTTACACGAGATCTCTATCGGTGAGACCGAACTGATTAGGGGTTCTGGCTATGGCTATGTCAAATGAACTTGGTGGCGCTAGATAGATCAAATCGGTGGGGCCGAGTTTGACTTTACGTTTAGGACATGCGTGGAAATGAGAAAGTGGTTGAGGGCTTTGGAGCATATCACTAAGCATTTTGAGCAAGCAGGCCATTAACCAACACCTCATCCCCTTTTAATAGTATTGGCTTTGACTCAATGTGATCTTGGATCACTAAAATGAAAATGTAGAGTCTTGAGCTTTTGCCAATATTTGTCCTTAACATTTTGAGGGGTCCACATCTCTAGTCCATGCCATACCAACCATTGAACTTTCTGAAATATTAATCTTGAAAGAATGTTAGTTCATTGAGCTATATGTTGTTATGAATTACCAAAACCACCTAGGGATTAGTTGCACTTTCAATCTCCCCCTTTTTGGTAATTGATGACAACATATAGATCAAAGCTTCGCCAAATGATAATAAGAATTAAATACATCGTCACCTTGAGAAGTATGTGATAAGCAAGAGCTCCCCCTAAATTTGTGCACTATTTAAATTTTGCTTCTGAATGCAAATGCACAATCGATTAGGATCATGGGTTACTCTTCCATGTCACATACATCTTGGTGGAGCGCTCAAAATGATAGAATATGAAATATGCACTCATCACCAAGACAAAAGTGAATGATCATAAATGAGAGATAGAGAATATCATCATCCAAGCACAAACATTAAAGTATGATATGATCAAGCACATGACCATATAAGTATCTCACACACACAAAAGTAGAGTATCAACCAAACAATCAAGCAAATAAAGTAGCAAGAGAGACAAGTAAGAAGCAAAGCACTCTCTCTCTCTCTCTCTCGACGCCTATGATCTATAAACTTTGTCCGCCTTTGGCAACAAGTTACCAAAAAGCTTGAAAATGCATAGTGCTATATGCCACTCTAAGCAAGATCTCCGGGAGCTCCGGAGTGCTGACATGGCGTGGAGAGAACAACATCTGCAAAGACTTCGGCTGACATCTGATGACCCACAAGTATAGGGGATCTATCGTGGTCCTTTCGATAAGTAAGAGTGTCGAACCCAACGAGGAGTAGAAGGAAATGATAAGCGGTTTTCAGTAAGGTATTCTCTGCAAGCACTGAAATTATCGGTAACAGATAGTTTTGCGATAAGGTAATTTGTAACGGGTAACGCATAACGAGTGTAAATAAAGTGCAGAAAGATGGCCAATCCTTTTTGTAGCAAAGGACAAGCCTGGACAAACTCTTATATAGACAAAAGAGCTCCCGGGGACACATGGGAATTGTCGCCAAGCTAGTTTTCATCACGTTCATATGATTCGCGTTTGGTACTTTGATAATTTGATATGTGGGTGGACCGGTGCTTGGGTGCTGTCCTTACTTGGACAAGCATCCCACTTATGATTAACTCCTATTGCAAGCATCCGCAACTACAAAAGAAGTATTAAGGTAAACCTAACCATAGCATGAAACATATGGATCCAAACCATCCCCTTACGAAGCAACGCATAAACTAGGGTTTAAGCTTCTGTCACTCTAGCAACCCATCATCTACTTATTACTTCCCAATGCCTTCCTCTAGGCCCAAATAATGGTGAAGTGTCATGTAGTCGACGTTCACATAACACCACTAGAGGAAAGACAACATACATCTCATCAAAATATCGAACGAATACCAAATTCACATGACTACTAATAGCAAGACTTCTCCCATGTCCTCAGGAACAAACGTAACTACTCACAAATCATATTCATGTTCATAATCAGAGGGGTATTAATATGCATAATGGATCTGAACATATGATCTTCCACCAAATAAACCAACTAGCATCAACTACAAGGACTAATCAACACTACTAGCAACCCACGGGTACCAATATGAGTCTTTGGGACAAAGATTGGATACAATAGATGAACTAGGGTTTGAGAGGAGATGGTGCTGGTGAAGATGTTGATGGAGATTGGCCCCCTCCCGATGAGAGGAGCGTTGATGATGACGATGGCGATGATTTCCCCCTCCCGGAGCGAAGTTTCCCCGGCAGAACAGCTCTGCCGGAGCCCTAGATTGGTTCCGCCAAGGTTCCGCCTCGTGGCGGCGGAGTTTCTTCCCAAAAGCTTGCTTCTGATTTTTCCTCGGACGAAAGACTTCATATAGCAGAAGATGGGCACCGGAGGGCCACCAAGGGGCCCACGAGGCAGGGGGCGCGCCCCCACCCTCGTGGCCAGGGTGTGGGCCCCCTCTGGTATTTTCTTCGCTCAGTATTTTTTATTATTTCCAAAAATAACTTCCGTGAAGTTTCAGGACTTTTGGAGCTGTGCAGAATAGGTCTGTAATATTTGCTCCTTTTCCCGCCCAGAATTCCAGCTGTCGGCATTCTCCCTCTTCATGTAAACCTTGTAAAATAAGAGAGAATAGACATAAGTATTGTGACATAACGTGTAATAACAGCCCATAATGCAATAAATATCAATATAAAAGCATGATGCAAAATGGACATATCAACTCCCCCAAGCTTAGACCTCGCTTGTCCTCAAGCGGAAGCCGATAACGATAAATATGTCCACATGTTTAGAGGTAGAGGTGTCGATAAAATAAAATACGGACATGAGGGCATCATGATCATTCTTATAACAGCAACATATATATATATATTGTCATATGATTTCTTATGCTCAAGTAATAATCTATTCACAATGTCAAGTATGAATCAGAAACTTCACTAAGAACTAGCAAACTATAATCTCAGTCATTGAGCAATTGCAATTTATCATAACATCACAAAGAGTCTATGTAAGATCTTTTCAGCAAGTCCACATACTCAACTATCATTTAGTCTTTCACAATTGCTAACACCCATGCAATACTTGTGGTTACGGAGTTTTAGTCGGACACAGAGAAACATAGGGGTTTATAGTTTCGCCTCCCAACCTTTTACCTCAAGGGTAATGTCAACAATAATAGTTCATGCTAACTTACATCCAATTGGATATATATATCAGGATATTTCCAACACAAGGTGCTTGCCAAAGGATAAAATGTAAAAAGTAAAGGTGAAGATCACCATGAATCTTGCATAAGGGTAAGAGATAAAAGTAAAAGATAGGCCCTTCGCATAGGGAAGCAGAGGTTGTCATGCGCTTTCATGGTTGGATGCATGAAATCTTAATGCAAAAGAACGTCACTTTATATTGCCACTTGTGATGTGGACCTTTATTATGCAGTCCATCGCTTTTATTTCTTCCACATCACAAGATCGTATAAAGCTTATTTTCTCCGCACTAATAAATCATACATATTTAGAGAGCAATTTTTATTGCTTGCACCGATGACAACTTACTTGAAGGATCTTACTCAATCCATAGGTAGATATGGTGGACTCCCATGGCAAAACTGGGTTTAAGGGTATTTGGAAGCACAAGTAGTATCTCTACTTGGTGCAAAGAATTTGGCTAGCACGAGGGGAAAAGGCAAGCTCAACATGTTGGATGATCCATGACAATATACTTTATTTCAGATATAAGAAAACATAACCCATTACGTTGTCTTCCTTGTCCAAACAACTCTTTAGCATGTCATATTTTAATGAGTTCTCATAACCATAAAAGATGTCCAAGATAGTATATTTATATGTGAAGCCTCTCTTTCTTTATTACTTCCTATTAATTGCAACGATGACCAAAGCTATGTTTGTCAACTCTCAAGAACTTTTAATCATCATACTCTTTCTATGTGAAGTCATTACTCTCCATAAGATCAATATGATCTCTTTATTTCCTGTTTATTCTTTCTCTTTTCTTTTATTCCCTCAAGATCATGGCAAAATAATCAAGCCCTTGACTCAACACTAATCTTTATTATATATAGCTCACAGACTCGATTACATAGAGGGATTATAAAAGCAAAACTCAAAACTAAATCATACTAAAACTTTATTCTACTAGATCAAGATATTACTAAAAGGATCGAACTAAAAAAACAGTAAAGATAGGATTGTGATGGTGATACAATACCGAGGCACCTCTCCCAAGCTTGGCAGTTGCCAAGGGGAGTGCCCATACCCATGCGATTATATCTCCTTTGCTTGTGAAGAAGATGGTGGAGTTATTGATGATGTGGGCTTGTCGTCCATCTTCCAAGGCATAGGCTCACCATCGTAGAAGGATGATTGAGTCTCCGGGATCCTCAAATCCGCAGCCAAACTCATCCTCTTCAATCTATATTCATACTCACAGTTTTGGTTTTGCAGGTCATAGATTTGGTCTTGGAGATGCTCGATCTTCTCGTGAAGCTTGAAGATGGTCTCCCCAATGTTCTTGGCATCCAGCTTGTGGTTGTTGGTGAACTCTGCGATCATCATGTGGTTGGCATTGAGTCCACGTTCCACCATCCCCTGGTACTTGAAAACTTGTTGTTCCATTGCTTCGAGCCTCGTCTCCACGCTTTCGGTCCTCCTTGGTCCCTCAACATCGCGGATGTGCAACAACCCATCACGCATCTCAATGGTTTGAGGGTGTTGCGGCACCTCCGCGAGGTAGGGGTTGATGACCTTCTCGAAGAACTTGTCCTTGGGGGTGCTTGGAGACGTCATGGTGATCTAGATCTGTCAGAAAAATAGCTCGAAACAAAAACAGAGGATATTTGCATGATACGGTGGTCAAAACCTTTGGAAGATTATATAATGTTTTTTTACCGACCAAAAGAAGTATCGGGCAGGAAAACGGAGTCCAGAGAGCACACGAGGTGCCCACGAGGTAGGAGGCGCGCCCAGGGGGGTAGGGTGCGCCTCCCACCCTCGTGGAAGCCTTGTGTCCTTCCCAGACTACTTCTTATTTTCCTATTTTCTTAAATATTCCAAAATGAAGAAAATTGCCTTTAGAACTATTTTGGAGTCGGTTTACTTACTGTACCACATACATATTCCTTTTCGGAGTCTGAAACGTTCTAGAATGTGTCCCTTATGTATTCCTCCAGGGTTACAGTTTCAATAATATTAGTTTCAACATTTATGGGGTTACCTGAGATATAATGTTTGATTCTTTGACCGTTCACCACCTTCGGATTTGTGTCTTCGAAGTTGTTGATTTTTATGGCACCGGAACGATAGACCTCCTCGATAACGTAAGGACCTTCCCATTTAGAGAGAAGTTTTCCTGCAAAAAATCTTAAACGAGGGTTGTATAGTAATACATAATCACCTACATTAAACTCACGCTTTTCTATCCTTTTGCCATGCCATCTTTTGACTTTTCCTTTAAGCAGTTTGGCATTCTCATAGGCTTGGGTTCTCCATTCATCAAGTGAGCTTATGTCAAATAGCCTCTTCTCACCGGCAAGTTTGAAATCATAGTTGAGCTCTTTAATGGCCCAATATGCCTTATGTTCTAGTTCGAGAGGTAAGTGACATGCTTTTCCATAAACAATTTTATACGGAGACATACCCATAGGATTTTTATATGCAGTTCTATAGGCCCATAATGAATCATCAAGTTTCTTGGACCAATTCTTTCTAGATCTATTAACAGTCTTTTGCAAAATTAATTGAGCTCTCTGTTACTCAATTCTACTTGACCACTAGACTGTGGAAGATAGGGAGATGCAATTTTGTGATTAACATCATACTTGGCAAGCCTTTTACGAAAGGCACCATGAATAAAATGTGAACCACCATCAGTCATTAAATATCTAGGGACTCCAAACCTCGGAAAAATAACTTCTTTAAGAATCTTAATAGAAGTGTTATGGTCAGCACTACTAGTTGGAATAGCTTCTACCCACTTAGTAACGTAATCAACAGCAACTAAAATATGTATATACCCATTAGAGGAAGGAAAAGGTCCCATGTGATCAAAGCCCCAAACATCAAATGGTTCAATAACGAGTGAATAATTCATAGGCATTTCTTGACGTCTACTAATATTACCAATTCTTTGACATTCATCACATGACAAGACAAACTTACGGGCATCTTTGAAGAGAGTGTTGGAAATATGCCCTAGAGGCAATAATAAAATGATTATTATTATATTTCATTGTTCATGATAATTGTCTATTATTCATGCTATAATTGTGTTATCCGGAAATCATAATACATGTGTGAATACATAGACCATAACATGTCCCTAGTGAGCCTCTAGTTAACTAGCTCGTTGATCAATAGATAGTCATGGTTTCCTGACTATGGACATTGGATGTCATTGATAACGGGATCACATCATTAGGAGAATGATGTGATGGACAAGACCCAATCCTAAGCATAGCACAAGATCGTGTAGTTCGTTTGCTAGAGCTTTTCCAATGTCAAGTATCATTTCCTTAGACCATGAGATCGTGTGACTCCCGGATGCCGCAGGAGTGCTTTGGGTGTACCAAACGTCACAACGTAACTGAGTGACTATAAAGGTATACTACAGGTATCCCCGAAAGTATCTATTGGGTTGACACGGATCGAGACTGGGATTTGTCACTCCGTATGACGGAGAGGTATCTCTGGGCCCACTTCGTTAATGCATCATCATAATGAGCTCAATGTGACCAAGTGTTTGGTCACGGGATCATGCATTACGGTACGAGTAAAGTGACTTGCCGGTAACGAGATTGAACGAGGTATTGGGATACTGACGATCGAATCTCGGGCAAGTAACGTACCAATTGACAAAGGGAATTATATACGGGATTGATTGAATCCTCGACATCATGGTTCATCCGATGAGATCATCATGGAACATGTGGGAGCCAACATGGGTATCTAGATCCCACTGTTGGTTATTGACCGGAGAGTCGTCTCGGTCATGTCTGCATGTCTCCCGAACCCGTAGGGTCTACACACTTAAGGTTGGGTGACGCTAGGGTTGTAGAGATATTAGTATGTGGTAACCCCGAAAGTTGTTCGGAGTCCCGGATGAGATCCCGGACGTCACGAGGAGTTCCGGAATGGTCCGGAGGTGAAAATTTATATATAGGAAGTCCAGTTTCGGCCATCGGGAAAGTTTCGGGGTAATCGGTATTGTACCGGGACCACCGGAAGGGTCCCGGGGGTCCACCGGGTGGGGCCACCTATCCCGGAGGGCCCCATGGGATGAAGTGGGAGGGGAACCAGCCCTGGTGGGCTGGTGCGCCCCCATGGGCCTCCCCCTGCGCCTAGGGTTGGAAACCCTAGGGGTGGGGGGCGCCCCACTTGGCTTGGGGGGCAAGTCCCCCTTGGCCGCCGCCCCCTTGGAGATCCCATCTCCTAGGGCCAGCGCCCCCCCTAGGGGCCCTATATAGTGGGGGAGGGAGGGCAGCCGTACCCAAGTCCCTGGCGCCTCCCTCTCCCCTCGTAACACCTCTCTCTCTCTCTCTCGTTGGAGCTTGGCGAAGCCCTGCGAGATCACCGCTGCTTCCATCACCACACCGTCGTGCTGCTGGATCTCCATCAACCTCTCCTTCCCTTGCTGGATCAAGAAGGAGGAGACGTCTTCCCGACTGTACGTGTGTTGAACGCGGAGGTGCCGTCCGTTCGGCGCTCAGTCATCGGTGATTTGGATCACGACGAGTACGACTCCATCAACCCCGTTCTCTTGAACGCTTCCGCTCGTGATCTACAAGGGTATGTAGATGCACTCCCCTCTCCCTCATTGCCAGATGACTCCATAGATTGATCTTGGTGATGCGTAGAAAATTTTAAAATTCTGCTACGTTCCCCAACAGTGGCATCATGAGCCAGGTCTATGCGTAGTTTCTATGCACGAGTAGAACACAAGTTGTTGTGGGCGTTGATTTTGTCAATTTACTTGCCGTTACTAGTCTTATCTTGATTCGTCGGCATCGTGGGATGAAGCGGCCCGGACCGACCTTACACGTACGCTTACGTGAGACTGGTTCCACCGACTGACATGCACCAGTTGCATAAGGTGGATAGCGGGTGTCTGTCTCTCCCACTTTAGTCGGATCGGATTCGATGAAAAGGGTCCTTATGAAGGGTAAATAGAAATTGGCATATCACGTTGTGGTTTTGGCGTAGGTAAGAAACATTCTTGCTAGAAACCTATAGTAGCCACGTAAAAACTTGCAACAACAATTAGAGGACGTCTAACTTGTTTTTGCAGCATATGCCGTGTGATGTGATATGGCCAAAAGGATGTGATGAATGATATATGTGATGTATGAGATTGATCATGTTCTTGTAATAGGAATCATGACTTGCATGTCGATGACTATGACAACCGGCAGGAGCCATAGGAGTTTTCTTAATTTATTAATGACCTGCGTGTCAACTTATACGTCATGTAATTACTTTACTTTATCGCTAACCGTTAGCCATAGTAGTAGAAGTAATAGTTGATGAGACAACTTCATGAAGACACGATGATGGAGATCATGATGATGGAGATCATCGTGTCATGCCGGTGACGATGGAATCATGACTTGCATGTCGATGAGTATGACAACCGGCAGGAGCCATAGGAGTTGTCTTAATTTATTAATGACCTGCGTGTCAACATATACGTCATGTAATTACTTTACTTTATCGCTAACCTTTAGCCATAGTAGTAGAAGTAATAGTTGACGAGACAACTTCATGAAGACACGATGATGGAGATCATGGTGTCATGCCGGTGATGACAATGATCATGGCGCCCCGAAGATGGAGATCAAAAGGAGCAAAATGATATTGGCCATATCATGTCACTATTTGATTGCATGTGATGTTTATCATGTTTACATCTTATTTGCTTAGAACGACGGTAGCTTAAATAAGATGATCCCTCACAATAATTTCAAGAAAGTGTTCCCCCTAACCGTGCACCGTTGCGAAGGTTCGTTGTTTTGAAGCACCACGTGATGATCGAGTGTGATAGATTCTAATGTTCGAATACAACGGGTGTAAGCCAGATTTACACACGCAATACACTTAGGTTGACTTGACGAGCCTAGCATGTACAGACATGGCCTCGGAACACGGAAGACCGAAAGGTCGAACATGAGTCATACAGAAGATACGATCAACATGAAGATGTTCACCGATGATGACTAGTCCGTCTCACGTGATGATCGGACACGACCTAGTTGACTCGGATCATGTATCACTTAGATGACTAGAGGGATGTTTGTCTGAGTGGGAGTTCATTAAATAATTGGATTAGATGAACTTAATTATCATGAACTTAGTCTAAAAATCTTTGCAAAATGTCTTGTAGATCAAATGGCCAACGCTCATGTCAACCTCAACTTCAATGCGTTCCTAGAGAAAACCAAGCTGAAAGATGATGGCAGCAACTATACGGACTGGGTCCGGAACCTGAGGATCATCCTCATAGCTGCCAGGAAAGCATATGTCCTAGAAGCACCGCTAGGTGAAGCACCCATCCCAGAGAACCAAGACATTATGAACGCTTGGCAGTCGCGTGCTGATGATTACTCCCTCGTTCAGTGCGGCATGCTTTACAGCTTAGAACCGGGGCTCCAAAAGTGTTTTGAGCAACACAGAGCATATGAGATGTTCGAAGAGCTGAAAATGGTTTTCCAAGCTCATGCCCGGGTCGAGAGATATGAAGTCTCCGACAAGTTCTACAGTTGTAAGATGGAGGAAAATAGTTATGTCAGTGAGCACATACTCAAAATGGCTGGGTTGCACAACCGCTTGTCCCAACTGGACATTAACCTCCCGGACGAGGCGGTCATTGACAGAATTCTTCAGTCGCTCCCACCTAGCTACAAGAGCTTTGTGATGAACTACAATATGCAGGGGATGGTGAAAACTATTCCTGAAGTATTTTCAATGCTGAAATCAGCGGAGGTGGAAATCAAAAAGGAACATCAAGTGTGGATGGTCAATAAAACCACTAGTTTCAACAAAGGCAAGGGTAAGAAGAACTTCAAGAAGGACGACAAGGGAGTTGCCGTGCCCGGTAAATCAGTTCCCGGGAAGAAGCCAAAGAATGGACCCAAACCTGAGACTGAGTGCTTTTATTGCAAGGGAAAGGGACACTGGAAGCGGAACTGACCCAAATACTTAGCGGACAAGAAGGCCGGCAACACTAAAGGTATATGTGATATACATGTAATTGATGTGTACCTTACCAGTACTCGTAGTAGCTCCTGGGTATTTGATACTGGTGCGGTTGCTCATATTTGTAACTCAAAACAGGAGCTGCGGAATAAGCGGAGACTGGCGAAGGACGAGGTGACGATGCGCGTCGGGAATGGTTCCAAGGTCGATGTGATCGCCTTCGGCACGCTACCCCTACATTTACCTACGGGATTAGTTTTAAACCTCAATAATTGTTATTTAGTGCCAGCTTTGAGCATGAACATTGTATCTGGATCTCGTTTAATACGAGATGGCTACTCATTTAAATCCGAGAATAATGGTTGTTCTATTTATATGAGAGATATGTTTTATGGTCATGCCCCGCTGGTCAATGGTTTATTCTTAATGAATCTCGAACGTGATGTTACACATATGCATAGTGTGAATACCAAAAGATGTAAGATTGATAATGATAGTCCCACATATCTGTGGCACTGCCACCTTGGTCACATCGGTGTCAAACGCATGAAGAAGCTCCATACAGATGGACTTTTGGAGTCTCTTGATTTTGAATCATTTGACACGTGCGAACCATGCCTCATGGGTAAAATGACCAAGACTCCGTTCTCCGGAACAATGGAGCGAGCAACCAACTTATTGGAAATTATACATACTAATGTGTGCGGTCCAATGAGCGTTGAGGCTCGCGGTGGCTATCGTTATGTTCTCACTCTCACTAATGACTTAGTAGATATGGGTATGTCTATTTGATGAAACACAAGTCTGAGACCTTTGTAAAGTTCAAGGAATTTCAGAACGAGGTAGAGAATCAACGTGACCGAAAGATAAAATTCTTACGATCAAATCGTGGGGGAGAATATTTAAGTCACGAATTTGGTACGCACTTAAGGAAATGTGGAATCGTTTCACAACTCACACCGCCTGGAACACCTCGGCGTAACGGTGTGTCCAAACGTCGTAATCACACTCTATTGGATGTGGTGCGATCTATGATGTCACTCACTGATTTACCGCTATCATTTTGGGGATACGCTCTAGAGACAGCTACACTCACTTTAAATAGGGCACCGTCTAAATCCGTTGAGACGACACCGTATGAATTATGGTTTGGGAAGAAACCTAAGTTGTCGTTTCTAAAAGTTTGGGGATGCGATGCTTATGTCAAGAAACTTCAACCTGAAAAGCTCGAACCCAAGTCGGAAAAATGCGTCTTCATAGGATACCCTAAGGAAACCATTAGGTATACCTTCTACCTCAAATCCTAAGGCAAGATCTTTGTTGCCAAGAACGGGTCCTTTCTAGAGAAAGAGTTTCTCTCGAGAGAAGTAAGTGGGAGGAAAGTAGAACTCGATAAAGTACTGCCTCTTGAACCTGAAAGTAGCGCAGCTCAGGAAGATGTTCCTATGGTGCCTGCACCGACTAGAGAGGAAGTTAATGATAATGATCAAGGTACTTCGGATCAAGTTGCTACTGAACTTCGAAGGTCCACAAGGACATGTTCCACACCAGAATGGTATGGCAACCCTGTCATGGAAATCATGTTGTTAGACAACGGTGAACCTTCGAACTATGAAGAAGCAATGGCGGGCTCAGATTCCAACAAATGGCTTGAAGCCATGCAATCCGAGATAGGATCCATGTATGAAAACAAAGTATGGACTTTGACAGACTTGCCCGATGATCAGCGAGCGATAGAGAATAAATGGATCTTTAAGAAGAAGACGGACACAGATGGTAATGTTACCATCTATAAGGCTCGACTTGTCGCTAAGGGTTATCGACAAGTTCAAGGGGTTGACTACGATGAGACATTCTCACCCGTAGCGAAGCTAAAGTCCGTCCGAATCATGTTAGCAATTGCCGCATAGTATGATTATGAGATATGGCAAATGGACGTCAAAACGGCATTCCTTAACGGCTTTCTTAGGGAAGAATTGTATATGATGCAGCCGGAAGGTTTTGTCGATCCTAAGAATGCTAACAAGGTATGCAAGCTCCAGCGCTCCATCTATGGGCTGGTGCAAGCATCTCGTAGTTGGAACATTCGCTTTAATGAAATGATCAAAGCATTTGGGTTTATGCAGACTTATGGAGAAGCCTGCATTTACAAGAAAGTGAGTGGGAGCTCTGTAGCATTTCTCATATTATATGTGGATGACATACTTTTGATGGGAAATGATATAGAACTTTTGGACAATATTAAGGCCTACTTGAATAAGTGTTTTTCAATGAAGGACCTTGGAGAAGCTGCTTACATATTAGGCATCAGGATCTATAGAGATAGATCGAGGCGCCTCATAGGTCTTTCACAAAGCACATACCTTGATAAGATATTGAAGAAGTTCAATATGGATCAGTCCAAGAAGGGGTTCTTGCCTGTGTTGCAAGGTGTGAAATTGAGCTCAGCTCAATGTCCGACCACGGCAGAAGATAGAGAAAAGATGAGTGTCGTCCCCTATGCCTCAGCCATAGGGTCTATCATGTATGCCATGCTGTGTACCAGACCTGATGTAAACCTTGCCGTAAGTTTGGTAGGAAGGTACCAAAGTAATCCCGACATGGAACACTGGACAGCGGTCAAGAACATCCTGAAGTACCTGAAAAGGACTAAGGATATGTTTCTCGTATATGGAGGTGACGAGGAGCTCGTCGTAAAGGGTTACGTCGACGCTAGCTTCGACACAGATCTGGATGACTCTAAGTCACAAACCGGATACGTGTATATCTTGAATGGTGGGGCAGTAAGCTGGTGCAGTTGCAAGCAGAGCGTCGTGGCGGGATCTACATGTGAAGCGGAGTACATGGAAGCCTCAGAGGCAGCGCATGAAGCAATCTGGATGAAGGAATTCATCACCGACCGAGGAGTCATACCCAATGCATCGGGACCGATCACTCTCTTCTGTGACAACACTGGAGCTATTGCCCTTGCCAAGGAGCCCAGGTTTCACAAGAAGACCAGGCACATCAAGCGTCGCTTCAACTCCATTCGTGAAAATGCTCAAGATGGAGACATAGATATTTGCAAAGTACATACGGATCTGAATGTCGCAGATCCGTTGACTAAACCTCTTCCGCGAGCAAAACATGATCAACACCAGAACTCTATGGGTGTTCGATTCATCACAATGTAACTAGATTATTGACTCTAGTGCAAGTGGGATACTATTGGAAATATGCCCTAGAGGCAATAATAAAATGATTATTATTATATTTCCTTCTTCATGATAATTGTCTATTATTCATGCTATAATTGTGTTATCCGGAAATCATAATACATGTGTGAATACATAGACCATAACATGTCCCTAGTGAGCCTCTAGTTAACTACCTCGTTGATCAATAGATAGTCATGGTTTCCTAACTATGGACATTGGATGTCATTGATAACGGGATCACATCATTAGGAGAATGATGTGATGGACAAGACCCAATCCTAAGCATAGCACAAGATCGTGTAGTTCGTTTGCTAGAGCTTTTCCAATGTCAAGTATCATTTCCTTAGACCATGAGATCATGTGACTCCCGGATGCCGCAGGAGTGCTTTGGGTGTACCAAACGTCACAACGTAACTGAGTGACTATAAAGGTATACTACAGGTATCCCCGAAAGTATCTGTTGGGTTGACACGGATCGAGACTGGGATTTGTCACTCCGTATGACGGAGAGGTATCTCTGGGCCCACTCGGTAATGCATCATCATAATGAGCTCAATGTGACCAAGTGTTTGGTCACGGGATCATGCATTACAGTACGAGTAAAGTGACTTGCCGGTAACGAGATTGAACGAGGTATTGGGATACCGACGATCGAATCTCGGGCAAGTAACGTACCGATTGACAAAGGGAATTGTATACGGGATTGATTGAATCCTCGACATCGTGGTTCATCCGATGAGATCATCGTGGAACATGTGGGAGCCAACATGGGTATCTAGATCCCACTGTTGGTTATTGACCGGAGAGTCGTCTCGGTCATGTCTGCGTGTCTCCCGAACCCGTAGGGTCTACACACTTAAGGTTGGGTGACGCTAGGGTTGTAGAGATATTAGTATCCGGTAACTCGAAAGTTGTTCGGAGTCCCGGATGAGATCCCGGACGTCACGAGGAGTTCCGGAATGGTCCGGAGGTGAAGATTTATATATAGGAAGTCCAGTTTCGGCCATCGGGAAAGTTTTGGGGTAATCGGTATTGTACCGGGACCACCGGAAGGGTCCCGGGGGTCCACCGGGTGGGGCCACCTATCCCGGAGGGCCCCATGGGTTGAAGTGGGAGGGGAATCAGCCCTGGTGGGCTGGTGCGCCCCCATGGGCCTCCCACTGCGCCTAGGGTTGGAAACCCTAGGGGTGGGGGGCGCCCCACTTGGCTTGGGGGGCAAGTCCCCCTTGGCCGCCGCCCCCCCCCCTTGGAGATCCCATCTCCTAGGTCCAGCGCCCCCCCTAGGGGCCCTATATATAGTGGGGGAGGGAGGGCAGCCGTACCCAAGTCCCTGGCGCCTCCCTCTCCCCTCGTAACACCTCTCTCTCTCTCTCTCTCTCTCTCGTTGGAGCTTGGCAAAGCCCTACCGAGATCACCGCTGCTTCCATCACCACACCGTCGTGCTGCTGGATCTCCATCAACCTCTCCTTCCCTTGTTGGATCAAGGAGGAGATGTCTTCCCAACTGTACGTGTGTTGAACACGGAGGTGCCGTTCGTTCGGCGCTCAGTCATCGGTGATTTGGATCACGACGAGTACGACTCCATCAACCCTGTTCTCTTGAACGCTTCCGCTCGTGATCTACAAGGGTATGTAGATGCACTCCCCTCTCCCTCCTTGCTAGATGACTCCATAGATTGATCTTGGAGATGCGTAGAAAATTTTAAAATTCTGCTACGTTCCCCAACAGAGAGTAGGCCAATAAAAACCGGATTGCAATACCTTATGTGCAGTTCTATCTCCAGCGTGGTGTCGTCCATAAGCCTCGAAGTGACACTTGCGTAGGATCTGTTCCTGTTCATGCTCAGGTACACAATGTCTAATAACACCATCTACTCCTTTATAAAGATGTGGGTCATCCCAAAAGTAATGTCTCAAATCATAGAAAAACTTTTTCTTTTGCTGGTATGTGAAACTAGGTGGTATAAATTTAGCAACAATGTAATTAGCATAATTAGCATACCATGGAGCAGTACGAGAAGCATTTATGACAGCTAATTGTTCATCAGGAAAGCTATTATCAATAGGTAGTGGGTCATCAAGAACATTCTCTAACCTAGACAAGTTATCTGCAACGGGGTTCTCAGCTCCCTTCTATCAATAATATGCAAATCAAATTCCTGTAGCAAGAGAACTCATCTAATAAGTCTAGGTTTAGCATCTTTCTTTTCCATAAGGTATTTAATAGCAGCATGATCAGTGTGAATAGTAACTTTAGAATCAACAATATAAGGTCTGAACTTATCACAAGCAAAAACAACTGCTAAAAATTGTTTTTCAGTAGTAGCATTATTTCTCTGGGCATTGTCTAGAGTTTTACTAGCATATTGAATAACATTTAATTTCTTATCAACTCTTTGTCCTAGAACAGCACCTACAGCATAATCACTAGCATCGCACATAATTTCAAAGGGTAAATTCCAATCAAGAGGTTGAACAATAGGTGCAGAAATCAATGCTTTCTTAAGTATTTCAAATGCTTCATCATCAAAGACAAAAGGAATATCCTTTTGTAATAGATTAGTCAGAGGCCGAGAAATTTTTGAGAAGTCCTTAATGAACCTCCTATAAAAACCAGCGTGACCAAGGAAACTTCTTATACCTTTGATGTCCTTGGGACACGGCATCTTTTCAATAGCATCAACTTTAGCTTTATCAACTTCAATGCCTCTTTCAGAAATTTTATGCCCCAAGACAATGCCTTCATTAACCATAAAGTGGCATTTCTCCCAATTCAAGACAAGGTTAGTTTCTTCACATCTCTTCAAAACTCGATCAAGGTTGCTCAAGCAATCATCAAAAGAGGATCCATAAATGGAGAAATCGTCCATGAAAACCTCACAAATCTTTTCACAAAAGTCAGAGAATATAGCCATCATGCATCTTTGAAAGGTAGCAGGTGCATTACATAAACCAAAAGGCATACGTCTATAAGAAAAAGTACCAAAAGGGAAAGTAAAAGTGGTCTTTGCTTGATCATCAGCTGACATAGGTATTTGAGAGAAACTAGAATAACCATCTAGAAAGCAAAAATGTGTGTGTTTGGATAATCTTTCTAGCATTTGATCAATGAATGGCGAGGGGTAATGATCCATTTTAGTAGCTTTATTTAATTTGCGAAAATCAATTACCATCCTATAACCTGTAACAATTCTTTGCGGAATCAATTCATCTTTATCATTAGGAACGACAGTAATACCTCCCTTCTTAGGGACACAATGGACATGACTTACCCACTGACTATCAGCTACGGGATAAATTATACCTGCCTCAAGGAGCTTTAATATTTCCTTTCTTACCACTTCTTTCATCTTAGGATTCAGCCGTCGTTGGTGGTCAATAACTGGTTTGGCGTCTTTCTCCAAATTTATTTTGTGTTGACATAAAGTGGGACTAATGCCCTTAAGATCATCAAAAGTATATCCAATAGCAGCTCGGTGCTTCTTCAGAGTTTTCAATATTTTTTCTTCCTCCTTCTCTGAAAGTTTAGCACTAATAATAACAGGATATATCTTCTTTTCATCAAGATAAGCATATTTAAGAGTATCAGGCAATGGTTTAAGCTCAAACACGGGATCACCCTTGGGTGGAGGAGGGTCCCCTAGGATTTCAACATGCAGGTTGTGTTTCAAAATAGGTCCATGTTTAAAGAATACTTCATCTATTTCCCTTCTTTCATTCATAAACATATCATTTTCATGGTCTAGCAAATATTGTTCTAAAGGATCATTAGGAGGCACAGCAATAGAAACAAGACCAATAATTTCATCCTTACTAGGCAATTCCTCATCACGGGGTTGTCTCCGAAATTTAGAAAAATTAAACTCATGAGACATATCATCCAAACCAATAGTAACAACATCCTTTTCGCAGTCTAACTTAGCATTGACAGTATTCAAGAAGGGTCTACCAAATATAATGGGACAAAAGCTATCTTGTGGGGAACCAAGAACAAGAAAATCAGCAGGATATTTAGTTTTTCCACACAAGACTTCAGCATCTCTAACAATCCCAATTGGTGAAATAGTATCTCTATTGGCAAGCTTAATTGTAACATCTATATCTTCTATCTCAGCAGGTGCAATATCATGCATAATTTCTTTGTATAAAGAAATAGGTATTGCACTAGCACTAGCACCCATATCACACAAGCCATGATAACAATGATCTCCTATTTTAACAGAAATAACAGGCATGCCTACCACAGGTCTGTGTTTATCTTTAGCACCAGGTTTAGCAATTCTAGCAGTTTCCTCACAGAAATAAATAACATGCCCATCAATAGTATCAACCAAGAGATCCTTAACCATAGCAATATTAGGTTCAACTTTAACTTGCTTTGGAGGTGTATAAGTTCTAATATTGCTTTTACGGACCACAGTTGAAGCTTTAGCATGATCCTTTATTCATACAGGGAAAGGTGGTTTCTCAACATAAGCAGTAGGAACAATAGGATCATTATAAGTGATAGTCTTTTCTTCAACTTTAATAGGTTTAACTACTTTTACTTCTATGGGAGGATGATATTTAAACCACTTCTCCTTAGGGAGATCAACATGAGCAGCAAAAGATTCACAAAAAGAAGCTACTATCTTAGAGTCAAGTCCATATTTAATGCTAAATTTACGGAAAACATAGGTATCCATAAAAGATTTAACACAATCAAACTTAGGTGGTATACCCGACTCCTTACCTTTGTCGAGATCCCAATCTTCAGAGTTGCATTTAATTCTTTCCAATAAACCCCATTTGAATTCAATAGTCTTCATCATAAAAGAACTAGTACAAGAAGTATCGAGCATGGAGCGATTGTTGTCAGAAAGCCGAGCATAAAAATTTTGAATAATCATTTCTCTTGAGAGCTCATGATTTGGGCATGAATATAACATTGACTTAAGCCTCCCCCAAGCTTGAGCGATGCTTTCTCCTTCGCGAGGCCAAAAATTATATATATAATTACGATCATGATGAACAAGATGCATAGGATAAAACTTCTGATGAAATTCCAATTTCAATCGCTTGTAGTCCCATGATCCCATATCATCACATAGCCTATACCATGTCAATGCATCTACCTTCAAAGAAAAAGGGAAGACCTTCTTCTTGATAACATCATCGGGCATACCTGCAAACTTAAGTAATCCACAAACTTCATCCACATAGATTAAGTTTAAATCGGGATGCAATGTTCCATCTCCTGCAAAAGGATTAGCTAGTAGTTTCTCTGTGTAACGCCCCGAGACCGACGCTCCAGACGCCTTCCATGTTTTGCGTAACCGTCGTGTGTTTTATTTTGTTGTTGTTGCATTTCATCATGGCATCATGAGCATTGCATCTGCATTTATTTTCGAAAACTTGCATCCGTTCGTAGTGTCGCGTTCCCTCTTGCCGTCGTTGACTGTTCTGAGACCAACCGGGTTTTTGAGTCACTCTTTCACACGACCGCCTTGTCTCTCTCTACACAGCCACGGACCCCCTCGCATGTCCGAAACTGTCCCGAACCCGACCCGCTCTGTCGTTACCAACGGGCCCGGTTCATCCTCAAACATCTATAAAACATCAGTGTTTTCTTATTTGGACTCCCTAGTCTATTTCCCCCGACCGTCCGATTCAAATCGAAGGGACCAAATGCACCTAACCAAATCCACCTGCTATATATAACTAGATCAACCCTAGACCCTAGCCAGACAAACTCCCCCCAATCCCGAGTGCGCCGCCACCCTCCTCGGATCCAGCACTGCACCAACCACCCTCCTTCCTTGTTTTCAGATCCACCAAACCTCCAGATCCATCCATCTGGACCCTTGGATGGAGATCCAACGTCAAGAAGGTGCCCCCTGCAGCTTCGGCAAGCCTCCTCCTTCCTTCGATCCAACCAGCCGCAGCATCGGAGCAGGAGCTCTCACGCCCGAGCCTCGCCGACCCTGCAGGCCGCGCCCTCCGGCGACCCCGCCGCCGGCGGCCACGACTAGGACCGGCCTCGTCCCACTCCTCTCCTCCTCTTGATGTTTCCCTCTCTCTCTCTTTCTCTCACGGTGGCCCTCTCTCTCTCATTCCCAGGAACGAGCAGGAGCTCGCCCAAGCTCCACGGCGTCGCCGCCGTCGTCCTGCTGCATCCGGTTACCTCCAGCAAGCGCCACCCACCAGAACAATTCCTCTTGACGCCCTGCAGCCTGGTGCTCCCTGTCGTCGTCGCATCGCTAGAGAGCCCAGGTCATGGTTGTCCTCTGCTTCAGATCAAGACACCGGCCGCCAGATCCAAACCCAGGCGCCTCCCTCGCCCGCTCCCGCGTCCTGTCGCCGACGTCCTCGCCCTGCTGACCTCGCCGGAGACCTCTTACGCCGCGCCCGCTGGTCTCTGCCCTTGCATTGCGCCCATGCTTCCATCTCCGTCGCCGCCGGCTCCATCGAGCAGGTCGCTCGTCCCGCGCCCGCTCGTGTTGACTGGTCCAGCGCCAGCATGGACAAGTGCCGCATCGACCGAGCGGCCTCTCCTGCTCGCCTGGGCTGCACCCCTCGCCAAGGCCCATGGCCCAATGTGAGCAGCCGCCCCTCTAAGCATTGTTGGGCCAGCAGTTTTGGCCCGATAGTGTTTTTTTTCCTCCGTTGCGATTGTAGCTATTTATCCAGGAGTTTGGCGGTTTTACAGAAAAGTCCCCCTAATCCATGCATTTAATAACTCCACAACCGTGCATCGGATTAAAATGGTTTAAATATGTAAAATGCTTAGAATTTTGTCTAGTTTCATAATATGCAACTTTCATCCTTGTTAAAAATGTTTAAATTGATGTTTGCTTTTAAGTTGCTTAATGACATGTTAAAATGATTTATTTCATAACTAATTAACCGTAGCTCCGACCTTAACAAACTTTATATGTAAATGGGGTAGAAAATTGCCTAGTTTAACATGGTGTACTTGCTTTGCATGTTTAACAACTTTAAAATTGTGTTTAGGGCAGAAGAGCACCAAATCAAATATATGCTCATGAGGTTCTTTTGGACTTGTTGCTTGTTGTTCCGGCCTCATTTAAACTTGCCTAGATAGGTAGTTTTCTTTTGTTTCACCCCTTGCCATGTTAAGAACATTTAATATTGTTGGGTACATAACCGAGAGAGAACTAAATGATTGATGTGGTGTTTCGTCAATATGCAACTCATTGCATATTGAGCTCCACTTAATTTGTAGTATTGTTTGTGCACTTTGCCATCCCATGCCTCATTAAAACGGACATGCATCTTACTTGATTGTGCATCATGCCATGTTCATGTGATGGTTGTTTACCATGTTGTTTGCTTCTTTCCGGTGTTGCTTCTTCTTGATAGTTCCGGTAATGTCGCGTTTGTGAGGATTCGTTCAGCTACATCCGTTTGTCTTCTTCATGGACTCGTTCTTCTTCCTTGCGGGATCTCAGGCAAGATGACCATACCCTCGAAATCACTTCTATCTTTGCTTGCTAGTTGCTCACTCTTTTGCTATGCCGCGATACCTACCACTTGCTATATCATGCCTCGCATGTTGCCATGTCAAGCCTCTAACCACCCTTTCCTAGCAAACCGTTGTTTGGCTATGTTACCGCTTTGCTCAGCCCCTCTTATAGCGTTGCTAGTTGTAGGTGAAGATGAAGCTTGTTCCATGTTGGAACATGGATATGTTGGGATATCACAATATCTCTTATTGAATTAATGCATCTATATACTTGGTAAAGGGTGGAAGGCTCAGCCTTATGCCTGGTGTTTTGTTCCACTCTTGCCGCCCTAGTTTCCATCATATCGGTATTATGTTCCCGGATTTTGCGTTCCTTACACGGTTGGGTGATTTATGGGACCCCCTTGACAGTTTTCTTTGAATAAAACTCCTCCAGCAAGGCCCAACCTTGGTTTTAACATTTTCCACCTAAGCCTTTTTCCCTTGGGTTCTGCAGACTCAAGGGTCATCTTTATTTTAACCCCCGGGCCAGTGCTCCTCTGAGTGCTGGTCCAAATTAGAGCCACTTGCGGTGCCGCCCCTAGGCAACTTGGGGTATCTTCGGTTGCCGTACATAGTGTTCATCCGGTGTGCCCTGAGAACGAGATATGTGCAGCTCCTATCGAGATTTGTCAGCACATTCGGGCGGCTTTGCTGGTTTTGTTTTTACCATTGTCGAAATGTCTTGTAACCGGGATTCCGAGTTTGATCAGGTCATCCTAGGAGAAGGAATATCCTTCGTTGACCGTGAGAGCTTGTGATGGGCTAAGTTGGGACACCCCTGCAGGGTTTGAACTTTCGAAAGCCGTGCCCGCGGTTATGGGCAGATGGGAATTTGTTAATATCTGGTTGTAGAGAACTTGACACTTGACTTAATTAAAATACATCAACCACGTGTGTAGTCATGATGGTCTCTTTTCGGCGGAGTCCGGGAAGTGAACACGGTTTTTGGGTTATGCTTGAACGTAAGTAGCTTCAGGATCACTTCTTGATCACTTCTAGTTCATGGTCGTGCTTTGCTTCTCTTCTCGCTCTCATTTGCGTAAGTTAGACACCATATATGCTAGTGCTTGCTGCAACTCCACCTCATTACCCCATCCTTCCTATAAGCTTAAATAGTCTTGATCTCGCGGGTGTGAGATTGCTGAGTCCTCGTGACTCACAGATACTCCCAAATAGTTGCAGGTGCCGATGATACCAGTGCAGGTGATGCAACCCAGCTCAGATGGGAGCTCGATGAAGATCGTGTTCGTTGTGTTGTTTCGTTTCCTAGTGGAGCCCAGTCAGGGCGATCAGGGATCTAGCATTTGGGATTATCTTCTTTTCATTTGGTTTTGTCCGTAGTCGGACTATGTGTGTACTCTGATGATGTATGTTTAATTCATGTATTGTGTGAAGTGGCAATTGTAAGCCAACTCTTTATCCCATTCTTGTTCATTACATGGGATTGTGTGAAGATGACCCTTCTTGCGACAAAACCTACAATGTGGTTATGCCTCTAAGTCGTGCCTCGACACGTGGGAGATATAGCCGCATCGTGGGCATTACAAGTTGGTATCAGAGCCGTCCCTGACTTAGGAGCCCCCTGCTTGATCGAATCGCTGGCGTTGTTGAGTCTAGAACAAAAATGTTTTGAGTCTTAGGAGTATATATATCAGAGAGTAGGATTATTTTTACTCCTCAGTCCCTTCGCCGCTCTGGTGAGGCCTCCCGATGTAGAAGTTTTGACTCTCCTCTCCTCAGATTTCACTAAAAAAATTTAGGATCACGCGGGTATCTTGGAATCGTTCCGATGGTTTTGTGACGAGAACATTGTACTTGGTGCCTCCTGACATTTAGGGGTTGTGGCAGTGTCCCGGGGAGTTGAGCTCCGAGGTGTTGTCGTCACAATTTTATCGTTGCAGTTCTGGAATACCTGAGTTTCGCCGACATTGAAAATCTCTTTTATGCAGTTGTTGGTGAGATAACCTCGATAACACCCAGTATTGGAGTGGAGTTCGGGAGTATTGCCATAACTCGTATAACGGATGCTTTTTGAAGGTTGAGGTAAACGATTTCCGAAGGTTTCTTGGTTATGTGTTGAAGGATGGATACGGCTGGATGTAGGATTTGTTAGTTTGGGTGAGATATTATGCTTCCCCTGTATCCCCAACACCTGATTGCATAACCAGAAAGTTTCAGGAGTTTATAAGTGGGAATTCAAGTATCTCGTAGGATATCTTTCCAACACACACATGATACGATATGGGATCTATCATATGTTTGTTTCCGGCTTATTCTGCAAGCCAAATCCTTTGTTTTGTTTTGAGTTGTGGTATTTGAGTTGCTTCAATGTCAAGTGTTGAGTCCATACCTTTCCTAAGCGGTGTTCTCATATTTCTATGGGAGTGCTGAAGGAAATATGCCCTAGAGGCAATAATAAAGTTATTATTTATTTCCTTATATCATGATAAATGTTTATTATTCATGCTAGAATTGTATTAACCGGAAACATAATACATGTGTGAATACATAGACAAACAGAGTGTCACTAGTATGCCTCTACTTGACTAGCTCGTTAATCGAAGATGGTTATGTTTCCTAACCATAAACAAAAGAGTTGTTATTTGATTAACGGGATCACATCATTAGGAGAATGATGTGATTGACATGACCCATTCCATTAGCTTAGCACCCGATCGTTTAGTATGTTGCTATTGCTTTCTTCATGACTTATACATGTTCCTATGACTATGAGATTATGCAACTCCCGTTTGCCGGAGGAACACTTTGTGTGCTACCAAACGTCACAACGTAACTAGGTGATTATAAAGGTGCTCTATAGGTGTCTCCAAAGGTACATGTTGGGTTGGCGTATTTCGAGATTAGGATTTGTCACTCCGATTGTCGGAGAGGTATCTCTGGGCCCTCTCGGTAATGCACATCACATAAGCCTTGCAAGCATTGCAACTAATGAGTTAGTTGTGAGATGATGTATTACGAAACGAGTAAAGAGACTTGCCGGTAACGAGATTGAACTAGGTATTGAGATACCGACGATCGAATCTCGGGCAAGTAACATACCGATGACAAAGGGAACAACGTATGTTGTTATGCGGTCTGACCGATAAAGATCTTCGTAGAATATGTGGGAGCCAATATGAGGATCCAGGTTCCGTTATTGGTTATTGACCGGAGACGTGTCTCGGTCATGTCTACATTGTTCTCGAACCCGTAGGGTCCGCACGCTTAAGGTTTCGATGACAGTTATATTATGAGTTTATGCATTTTGATGTACCGAAGTTTGTTCGGAGTCCCGGATGTGATCACGGACAAGAAGAGGAGTCTCGAAATGGTTGAGACATAAAGATTGATATATTGGAAGCCTATATTTGGATATCGGAAGTGTTCCAGGTGAAATCGGGATTTTACCGGAGTACCGGGAGGTTACCGGAACCCCCCCGGGAGGTATATGGGCCTTAGTGGGCTTTAGTGGAAGAGAGGAGAGGTGGCCAGGGCTGGGCCACGCGCCCCTCCCCCCTAGTTCGAATAGGACAAGGAGAAGGGGGCGCCCCCCCCTTCCTTCTCTCTCTCCTCTTTCCCCCCTCCCGAATCCTATTCCAACTAGGAAAGGGGGGAATCATACTCCCGGTGAGAGTAGGACTCCTCCTAGCGCGCCCTCCTCCTGGCCGGCCGCACCCCCCCCCCCCTTGATCCTTTATATACGGGGGCAAGGGGCACCCCTAGACACACAAGTTTATCCACGTGATCATACTCTTAGCCGTGTGCGGTTACCCCTTCCACCATAGTCCTCGATAATATTGTAGCGGTGCTTAGGCGAAGCCCTGCGACGGTAGTACATCAAGATCGTCACCACGCCATCGTGCTGGCAGAACTCTTCCCCGACACTTTGCTGGATCGGAGTCCGGGGATCGTCATCGAGCTGAACGTGTGCTAGAACTCGGAGGTGCCGTAGTTTCGGTGCTTGATCGGTCGGGCCGTGAAGACGTACAACTACATCAACCACGTTGTGCTAACGCTTCCGTTGTCGGTCTACAAGGGTACGTAGATCACACTCTCCCCTCTCGTTGCTATGCATCACCATGATCTTGCGTGTGCGTAGGAAATTTTTTAAAATTACTACGTTCCCCAACAGTGGTATCAGAGCCTAGGTTTTATGTGTTGATGTTATTTGCACGAGTAGAACACAAGTGAGTTGTGGGCGATATAAGTCATATTGCTTACGAGCATGTCATACTTTGGTTCGGCGGTATTGGTGGACGAAGCGGCCCGGACCGACATTACGCATACGCTTACGCGAGACCGGTTCTCCCGACGTGCTTTTCACAAAGGTGGCTAGCGGGTGACAGTTTCTCCAACTTTAGTCGAACCGAGTGTGGCTACGCCCGGTCCTTGCGAAGGTTAAAACAACACCAACTTGACAAACTATCGTTGTGGTTTTGATGCGTAGGTAAGATTGGTTCTTGCTTAAGCCCGTAGCAGCCACGTAAAACTTGCAACAACAAAGTAGAGGACGTCTAACTTGTTTTTGCAGGGCATGTTGTGATGTGATATGGTCAAGACATGATGCTAAATTTTATTGTATGAGATGATCATGTTTTGTAACCGAGTTATCGGCAACTGGCAGTAGCCATATGGTTGTCGCTTTATAGTATGCAATGCAATCGCGCTGTAATGCTTTACTTTATCACTAAGCGGTAGCGATAGTCGTGGAAGCATAAGATTGGCGAGACGACAACGATGCTACGATGATGATCAAGGTGTCGCACCGGTGACGATGGTGATCACGACGGTGCTTCGAAGATGGAGATCACAAGCACAAGATGATGATGGCCATATCATATCACTTATATTGATTGCATGTGATGTTTATCTTTTATGCATCTTATCTTGCTTTGATTGATGGTAGCATTTTAAGATGATCTCTCACTAATTATCAAGAAGTGTTCTCCCTGAGTATGCACCGTTGCGAAAGTTCTTCGTGCTGAGACACCACGTGATGATCGGGTGTGATAGGCTCTACGTTCAAATACAACGGGTGCAAATAGTTGCACACGCGTAATACTCAGGTTATACTTGACGAGCCAAGCATATACAGATATGGCCTCGGAACACGGAGACCGAAAGGTCGAGCGTGAATCATATAGTAGATATGATCAACATAGTGATGTTCACCAATGAAACTACTCCATCTCACGTGATGATCAGACATGGTTTAGTTGATTTGGATCACGTAATCACTTAGAGGATTAGAGGGATGAATATCTAAGTGGGAGTTCTGAAGTAATATGATTAATTGAACTTAAATTTATCATGAACTTAGTCCTGGTAGTATTTTGCAAATTATGTTGTAGATCAATAGCTCGCGTTGTTGCTTCCCTGTGTTTATTTTGATATGTTCCTAGAGAAAATTGTGTTGAAAGATGTTAGTAGCAATGATGCGGATTGGATCTGTGATCTGAGGTTTATCCTCATTGCTACACAGAAGAATTATGTCCTTGATGCACCGCTAGGTGACAGACCTATTGCAGGAGCAGATGCAGACGTTATGAACGTTTGGCTAGCTCAATATGATGACTACTTGATAGTTTAGTGCACCATGCTTAATGGCTTAGAATCGGGACTTCAAAGACGTTTTGAACGTCATGGACCATATGAGATGTTCCAGGAGTTGAAGTTAATATTTCAAGCAAATACCTGAGTTGAGAGATATGAAGTCTCCAACAAGTTCTATAGCTAAAAGATGGAGGAGAATCGCTCAACTAGTGAGCATGTGCTCAGATTGTCTGGGTACTACAATCGCTTGAATCAAGTGGGAGTTAATCTTCCAGATAAGATAGTGATTGACAGAATTCTCTAGTCACCATCACCAAGTTAGTAGAACTTCGTGATGAACTATAGTATGCAAGGGATGACGAAAACGATTCCCAAGCTCTTCATGATGAAATCGATGAAGGTAGAAATCAATAAAGAGCATCAAGGGTTGATGGTTGACAAGATCACTAGTTTCAAGAAAAGGGCAAAGGAAAAAAGGGGAACTTCAAGAAGAACAGCAAGCAAGTTGCTGCTCAAGTGAAGAAGCCCAAGTCTGGTCCTAAGCCTGAGACTAAGTGCTTCTACTGCAAAGGGACTGGTCACTGGAAGCGGAACTACCCCAAGTGATTGGCGGATAAGAAGGATGGCAAAGTGAACATAAGTATATTTGATATACATATTATTGATGTGTACTTTACTAGTGTTTATAGCAACCCCTCAGTATTTGATACTAGTTCAGTTGCTAAGATTAGTAACTCGAAAACGGGAGTTGCAGAATAAACAGAGACTAGTTAAGGGTGAAGTGACGATGTGTGTTGGAAGTGGTTCCAAGATTGATATGATCATCATCGCACACTCCCTATACTTTCGGGATTAGTGTTGAACCTGAATAAGTGTTATTTGGTGTTTGCGTTGAGCATGAATATGATTTGATCATGTTTATTGTAATACGGTTATTCATTTAAGTAAGAGAATAAATTGTTGTTCTGTTTACATGAATAAAATCTTATATGGTTACACACCCAATGAAAATGGTTCATTGGATCTCGATCGTAGTGATACACATATTCATAATATTGAAACCAACAGATGCAAAGTTAATAATGATAGTGCAACTTATTTGTGGCACTGCCGTTTAGGTCATATTGGTGTAAAGCGCATGAAGAAACTCCATGCTGATGGGATTTTGGAATCATTTGATTATGAATCACTTGGTGCTTGTGAACCATGCCTTATGGGCAAGATGACTAAAGACTCCGTTCTCCGGAACAATGGAGTGAGCAACAAATTTGTTGGAAATCATACATACTGATGTATGTGGTCCGATGAATATTAAAGCTCGCGACAAGTATCATTATTTTCTGACCTTCACAGATGATTTGAGCAGATATGAGTATATCTACTTGATGAAACACAAGTCTGAAACATTTGAAAAGTTCAAAGAATTTCAGAGTGAAGTGGAGAATCATCGTAACAAAAATAAAAGTTTCTACGATATGATCACAGAAGTAAAATATTTGAGTTACGAGTTTGGCCTTCAGTTAAAAACAATGTGAAATAGTTTCACTACTCACGCCACCTGGAACACCACAGTGTAATGGTGTGTTCGAACGTCATAACCGTACTTTATTGGATATAGTACAATCTATGATGTTTCTTACCGATTTACCAATATCGTTTTGGGATTATGCATTAGAGACAGCTGCATTCACGTTAAATAGGGCACCATCTAAATCCGTTGAGACGACACCGTATGAACTATGGTTTGGCAAGAAACCTAAGCTATCGTTTCTTAAAGTTTGAGGTTGCAATGCTTATGTGAAAAAGTTTCAACCTGATAAGCTCAAATCCAAATCAGAGAAGTGTGTCTTCATAGGATACCCAAAAGAAAAATGTTGGGTACACCTTCTATCACAGATCCGAAGGCAAGATGTTTGTTGCTGAGAATGGATCCTTTCTAGAGAAGGAGTTTCTCTTGAAAGAAGTGAGTGGGAGGAAAGTAGAACTTGATAAGATAATTGTACCTTCTCCCTTATTGAAAAGTAGTTCATCACAAGAAATCTGTTCCTGTGACTACTACACCAATTAGTGAGGAAGACTAATGATGATGATCATGTAACTTCAGATCAAGTTAATACCGAATCTCGTAGGTAAACCAGAGTGAGATTCGCACCAAAGTGGTACGGTAATCCTGTTCTGGAAGTCATGTTACTAGACCATGACGAACTTGCGAACTATGAGGAAGCGATGATGAGCCTAGATTCCGCGAAATGGCTTGAGGCCATGAAATCTGAGATGAGATCCATGTATGAGAACAAAGTATGGACTTTGATTGACTTTCCCAATGATCGGCGAGCCATTGAGATTAAATGGATCTTCAAGAGGAAGACGGACGCTGATAGTAGTGTTACTATCTACAAAGCTAGAATTGTCGCAAAAAGGTTTTCGACAACTTCAAGGTGTTGACTATGATGAGAGTTTCTCACTCGTATCTATGCTTAAGTCTATCCGAATCATGTTAGCAATTGCCGCATTTTATGAAATCTGGCAAATGGATGAACAAAACTGCATTCCTGAATGGATTTCTGGAAGAAGAGTTGTATATGATGCAGCCGGAAGGTTTTTTTGATCCAAAAGGAGCTAACAAAGTGTGCAAGCTCCAGCGATCCATTTATGGACTGGTGCAAGCTTCTCGGAGTTGGAATAAACGCTTTGATAGTATGATCAAAGCATATAGTTTTATACAGACTTGCGGTGAAGCCTGTATTTACAAGAAAGTGAGTGGGAGCACTACAGCATTTCTGATAAGTATATGTGAATGACATATTGTTGATCGGAAATAATGTAGAATTATTCTGCAAAGCATAAAGGAGTGTTTTTAAAGAAGTTTTTCAAAGAAAGACCTCGATGAAGCTGCTTACATATTAAGCATCAAAATCTATAGAGATAGATCAAGACGCTTGATACGTTTTTTCAATGAGTACATACCTTGACAATATTTTGAAGTAGTTCAAAAATGGAACAGTCAAAGAAACAGTTCTTGGCTGTGTTACAAGGTATGAAATTGAGTAAGACTCAAACCCGACCACGGCAGAAGATAGAAAGAGAATGAAAGTCATTCCCTATGCCTCAGCCATAGGTTCTATAAAGTATGCCATCATGTGTACCAGATCTATTGTATACCCTACACTGTGTTAAGCAAGGGAGTACAATAGTGATCTAAGAGTAGATCACTGGACATTGGTCAAAATTATCCTTAATGGAATAAGGAAATATTTCTCGATTATGGAGGTGACAAAAGGTTCGTCGTAAAAAGTAACGTCGATGCAAGTTTTGACACAGATCTGGATGACTCTAAGTCTCGATCTAGATACATATTGAAAGAGGGAGTAATTAGCTAGAGTAGCTCCGTGCAGAGCATTGTAGACATAAAATTCAAAAAATACTTACAGATCTGTATGTGACAGACCCGTTGACTAAAATTATCTCACAAGCAAAACATGATCACACCTTAGTAGTCTTTGGGTGTTAATCACATAAATGATGTGAACTAGATTATTGACTCTAGTAAACCCTTTGGGTATAGGTCACATGACGATGTGAACTATGGGTGCTAATCACATGGTGATGTGAACTCTTAGTGTTGAATCACATGGCGATGTGAACTAGATTATTGACTCTAGTGCAAGTGGGAGACTGAAGGAAATATGCCCTAGAGGCAATAATAAAGTTATTATTTATTTCCTTATATCATGATAAATGTTTATTATTCATGCTAGAATTGTATTAACCGGAAACATAATACATGTGTGAATACATAGACAAACAGAGTGTCACTAGTATGCCTCTACTTGACTATCTCGTTAATCGAAGATGGTTATGTTTCCTAACCATAAACAAAAGAGTTGTTATTTGATTAAGGGGATCACATCATTAGGAGAATGATGTGATTGACATGACCCATTCCATTAGCTTAGCACCCGATCGTTTAGTATGTTGCTATTGCTTTCTTCATGACTTATACATGTTCCTATGACTATGAGATTATGCAACTCCCATTTGCCGGAGGAACACTTTGTGTGCTACCAAACGTCACAACGTACCTGGGTGATTATAAAGGTGCTCTACAGGTGTCTCCAAAGGTACATGTTGGGTTGGCGTATTTCGAGATTAGGATTTGTCACTCCGATTGTCGGAGAGGTATCTCTGGGCCCTCTCGGTAATGCACATCACATAAGCCTTGCAAGCATTGCAACTAATGAGTTAGTTGTGAGATGATGTATTACGAAACGAGTAAAGAGACTTGCCGGTAACGAGATTGAACTAGGTATTGAGATACCGACGATCGAATCTCGGGCAAGTAACATACCGATGACAAAGGGAACAACGTATGTTGTTATGCGGTCTGACCGATAAAGATCTTCGTAGAATATGTGGGAGCCAATATGAGCATCCAGGTTCCGCTATTGGTTATTGACCGGAGACGTGTCTCGGTCATGTCTACATTGTTCTCGAACCCGTAGGGTCCGCACGCTTAAGGTTTCGATGACAGTTATATTATGAGTTTATGCATTTTGATGTACCGAAGTTTGTTCGGAGTCCCGGATGTGATCACGGACATGACGAGGAGTCTCGAAATGGTCGAGACATAAATATTGATATATTGGAAGCCTATATTTGGATATCGGAAGTGTTCCGGGTGAAATCGGGATTTTACCGGAGTACCGGGAGGTTACCGGAACCCCCCGGGAGGTATATGGGCCTTAGTGGGCTTTAGTGGAAGAGAGGAGAGGTGGCCAGGGCCGGGCCGCGCGCCCCTCCCCCCCTAGTCCGAATAGGACAAGGAGAAGGGGGCGCCCCCCCCCCCCTTCCTTCTCTCTCTCCTCTTTCCCCCCTCCCGAATCCTATTCCAACTAGGAAAGGGGGGGAATCCTACTCCCGGTGGGAGTAGGACTCCTCCTGGCGCGCCCTCCTCCTGGCCGGCTGCACCCCCCCCCCCTTGATCCTTTATATACGGGGGCAAGGGGTACCCCTAGACACACAAGTTGATCCACGTGATCATACTCTTAGCCGTGTGCGGTGCCCCCTTCCACCATAGTCCTCGATAATATTGTAGCGGTGCTTAGGCGAAGCCCTGCGACGGTAGTACATCAAGATCATCACCACGCCGTTGTGCTGGCGGAACTCTTTCCCGACACTTTGCTGGATTGGAGTCCGGGGATCGTCATCGAGCTGAACGTGTGCTAGAACTCGGAGGTGTCGTAGTTTCGGTGCTTGATCGGTCGGGCCGTGAAGACGTACGACTACATCAACCACGTTGTGCTAACGCTTCCGTTGTCGGTCTACAAGGGTACGTAGATCACACTCTCCCCTCTCGTTGCTATGCATCACCATGATCTTGCGTGTGCGTAGGAAATTTTTTGAAATTACTACGTTCCCCAACAAGTGCTAATCCTTCTTGATCATCGAGTTTGTCATCCCAATTTCTTCTCACCGGTGTGCTCCTCTTCAAGTGGATCCAATCATTTTCAACATCCGCAAGATCAACTCTAAATATTCTCAACGGTGTTTGTTTCATTCGTCCCAAGTTGTCTTTGTTTTTCCCACCCTCCCACCCTTTTCATCAAGGACTCAGATGTCTTAAATCAAATATCCATTTTATTCATGAGAAGTCTCTCCATTCTTTTCTTTTAATGTTATTATCCGGTGATTCTCAGGAAGATACTAACGAAGCTTCAAGTTCATCATTCTTCGTTCTATTTCTTCTCCGGTGGATTCAATTCAAGCTTTGTCAATCATATCTTTTCCTTGTTTCAAATGTTTTTCTCGTATCGGTGCACCTCTTAAACATCCACTTCTCACTATTCTATTATTCCGGAGTGATGAAGATATCTCAGAAGATTCAAGTTTCCATTCTCAATTCACTCAAGTTCTTTTGAGGATGCTATCTCATTCAAGACATTTAATTCAACCGGTGCAATCTCTCTTTTCAAGTAATTGTTCAACGGTGTTTCTCTTGAGTGGGCCCTAACCCACAGGTTTTTTTCCGGGAGCTTACCTGACTCTTCTAATTTTTTTGGAGTTATTCTCAAATTCTTTTCAAAGTTTGACGTAAGAATGAATTATCATCAGTCAAATGTCTTTCTCCAAGATCTTTCAAATTCTTTTCATCGTTGGTTCCTCATTTCTATTCTTCATTGTTCCAGGGTGGCTCATCAATTGTCATGGTGGTTTCTCGTCGTCATTCTCGGATTTTGAAGACCGAAGAAGAGTTTCCCTTAAATCTTGTCCATTCTCTTGAAGATTCATGGTTCTAGCTTGATGCCATCCTCTCATAATTTTTTTAGATTGCGAGAATCCTTTTCACCCATCCGGAGCAATTCATGAGTCTTTTCATTCTGATTCTCCAGAGCCCATCATATCAGTATTATTCATTCTCAGCTTTCAGATCTCATTCCCCAAATCTTACCGGTGCATCGTTCAAATATCCTCTAATCAGTTCATGATCTCTTCGTTCTCATGTATCTAAATTCTCTAAAGTATCTTCGTTCTTTTTATAATTCTTCTCGGTGATTCTTTATCTTTTCTTTGATCATTTTCAATTCTTACGGTGGTTCGTTCAAGAGTTCCCTTCCTTGGTTATCATATCAATTCATTCGTTGTTTCCAAATCCCACCGGTGGTTCCATCAATACCTTCTTCAAGTTTACGCTATATCTCTCTTAATCCTTTCTACGAGAATAAGTAGTATGCCAAATCCGTTGTTTGTCATCAATTTAAATTGGTGAAGGATACGCATAACGTAATTCTTATTATTGTTTCATCCAAGTGATTAATTCCTTCTTCTGGAGTTCGTAATGGTATCAATTTCTTAGTTCTATGTTGTTCATATTTCTATTCCGGAGTTCAAAGTTTTCTCATTATATCGTCCTGAAGCTTCATCTAAATCATTGCAAGGCTTCAATCTTATTATTTTCATCCTTCTCTTTCTTTTTATCATCCTTTCATTACCGGAGTTCTTCATGGAGGCTCTACATGGTGGTTCATCAAGGATTTAATTCATTTTTGAAGTGTTCTTCAATATTCTTGTTGGAGGAGTTCAAGTATTCTTCATCTTGCATTCCAAAGTGCAATTCTTTCTACCTTATCTTTTGAGATGTTGTTATATCATTCTTGACAATTTCCATTCATGTTTCGCGATTCACATGTTGTCAAGAATGAGGTATTTTAAATCCATCAATCTCTTTGTTGGAGTTATCTTGGTTTAGATTCCACCTAAAGCCTTCCCTAAGGATTGTTGCTATTTGTGGTGCTTATCAATGATCCAAGTTTTCCCATATCCTCTCGGCGAGAGAAGTTTTCATCTCTTCGTTAATCTCAAGCAAGTAATTGTTTCCGTTAGTGGTCGGTTGTCACCTCATAATTTTGAGATGTTTTACATAAGCCCACAACAAGCTTGTGCTTTTCGTTGTTGATTTCCCAACAACTCCGTTCAATCCTTCTGTTTAAGGCGACTCTTCCAAATTCAATTGTGATAGAAGTTGTTGTTCTCTTCTCTGTTCTCTTGATTCCACTCTTTCATTTGTCCCAAAGGCATTGTGATGTTTTCTTCGACCCATCACCTCATTTTGGAGATCATGTTCTTTTTCCTTGTTTATCCATTTAACCGGAGTGTTGTGTCTATCATTCCTCTTTTAACCGAAGTCTCATCCAAGTGCTTTCATGTTGCCAAGTTCATATTCTATTCCTTCCATTTCCAACCGGAGTATTGTCGTAATTATTCTTATCATTCCTTGTACATCTCGTTTCAACCGGAGTGCTTGCTTGTACTTCTTGTCCATTGTAACCGTTTTCTCATGTCTTTCAACCTACAAGGTTCTTGGAATGTTCCTTGTTACTCTTTGGTAACGGAATGTTTGCAATCTTGTTCATCTCCATTGTATTTTTTTTCTTTCAATTTGTTCAACCTCTCAAGGTTCATGGTTTCACTCGTTTGTCAAGAAGCAACTTGGTTTTTCCTATTCCTCCTCCGTTTCTCTCCGGTGCCATCCTAGATCTCGGGATGAGATCTCTTGTAAGTGGAGGAGTGTTGTAACGCCCCGAGACCGACGCTCCAGACGCCTTCCATGTTTTGCGTAACCATCGTGTGTTTTATTTTGTTGTTGTTGCATTTCATCATGGCATCATGAGCATTGCATCCGCATTTATTTTCGAAAACTTACATCCGTTCGTAGTGTCACGTTCCCTCTTGCCGTCGTTGACCGTTCTGAGACCAACCGGGTTTTTGAGACACTCTTTCACATGACCGCCTTGTCTCTCTCTACACAGCCACGGACCCCCTCGCGTGTCCGAAACTGTCCCGAACCCGACCCGCTCTGTCGTTACCAACGGGTCCGGTTCATCCCCAAACATCTATAAAACATCAGCGTTTTCTTATTTGGACTCTCTAGTATATTTTCCCCGACCGTCCGATTCAAATCGAAGGGACCAAATGCACCTAACCAAATCCACCTGCTATATATAAACAGATCAACCCTAGACCCTAGCCAGACAAACTCCCCCCAATCCCGAGTGCACCGCCACCCTCCTCGGATCCAGCACCGTACCAACCACCCTCCTTCCTCGTTTTCAGATCCACCAAACCTCCAGATCCATCCATCTGGACCCTTGGATGGAGATCCAACGTCCAGAAGGCGCCCCCTGCAGCTTCGGCAAGCCTCCTCCTTCCTTCGATCCAACCAACCGCAGCATCGGAGCAGGAGCTCTCGCGCCCGAGCCTCGCCGACCCTGCAGGCCGCGCCCTTCGGCGACCCCGCCGGCGGCGGCCACGACTAGGACCGGCCTCGTCCCACTCCTCTCCTCCTACTAATTTTTCCCTCTCTCTCTCTCTCTCATGGTGGCCCTCTCTCTCTCCTTCCCAGGAACGAGCAAGAGCTCGCCCAAGCTCCACGGCGTCGCCGCCGTCGTCCTGCTGCGTCCGGTTACCTCCAGCAAGCGCCACCCGCCAGAACAATTCCTCTTGACGCCCTGCAGCCTGGCGCTCCCCGTCGCATTCGCATCGCTAGAGAGCCCAGGCCATGGTTGTCCTCTGCTTCAGATCAAGACGCCGGCCGCCAGATCCGAACCCAGGCGCCTCCCTCGCCCGCTCCCGCGTCCTGTCGCCGACGTCCTCGCCCTGCTGACCTCGCCGGAGACCTCTTGCGCCGCGCCCGCTGGTCTCTGCCCTTGCATTGTGCCCCTGCTTCCATCTCCGTCGCCGCCGGCTACATCGAGTAGCAATGAGCAGGTCGCTCGTCCCGCGCCCGCTCGCGTTGACCGGTCCAGCGCCAGCATGGACAAGTGCCGCATCGACCGAGCGGCCTCCCCTGCTCGCCTGGGCTGCACCCCTCGCCAAGGCCCATGGCCCAATGTGAGCAGCCGCCCCTCTAAGCACTGTTGGGCCAGCAGTTTCGGCCCGATAGTGTTTTTTTCCTCTGTTGTGGTTGTAGCTATTTATGCAGGAGTTTGGCGGTTTTATAGAAAAGTCCCCCTAGTTCATGCATTTAATAACTCCACAACCGTGCATCGGATTAAAATGGTTTAAATATGTAAAATGCTTAGAATTTTGTCTAGTTTCATAATATGCAACTTTCATCCTTGTTAAAAATGTTTAAATTGATGTTTGCTTTTAAGTTGCTTAATGACATGTTAAAATGATTTATTTCATAACTAATTAACCGTAGCTCCGACCTTAACAAACTTTATATGTAAATGGGGTAGAAAATTGCCTAGTTTAACATGGTGTACTTTCTTTGCATGTGTAACAACTTTAAAATTGTGTGTAGGGCAGAACAGTACCAAATCTAATATATGCTCATGAGGTTCTTCCGGACTTGTTGCTTGTTGTTCCGGCCTCATTTAAACTTGCCTAGATAGGTAGTTTTCTTTTGTTTCACCCCTTGCCATGTTAAGAACATTTAATATTGTTGGGTACATAACCGAGAGAGAACTAAATGATTGATGTAGTGTTTCGTCAATATGCAACTCGTTGCATATTAAGCTCCACTTAATTTGTAGTATTGTTTGTGCACTTTGCCATCCCATGCCTCATTAAAACGGACATGCATCATACTTGATTGTGCATCATGCCATGTTCATGTGATGGTTGTTTACCATGTTGTTTGCTTCTTTCCGGTGTTGCTTCTTCTTGATATTTCCGGTAATGTCGCGTTTGTGAGGATTCGTTCGGCTACATCCGTTTGTCTTCTTCATGGACTCGTTCTTCTTCCTTGCGGGATCTCAGGCAAGATGACCATACCCTCGAAATCACTTCTATCTTTGCTTGCTAGTTGCTCGCTGTTTTGCTATGCCGCGATACCTACCACTTGCTATATCATGCCTCCCATGTTGCCATGTCAAGCCTCTAACCACCCTTTCCTAGCAAACCGTTGTTTGGCTATGTTACCGTTTGCTCAGCCCCTCTTATAGCGTTGCTAGTTGCAGGTGAAGATGAAGCTTGTTCCATGTTGGAACATGGATATGTTGGGATATCACAATATCTCTTATTGAATTAATGCATCTATATACTTGGTAAAGGGTGGAAGGCTCGGCCTTATGCCTGGTGTTTTGTTCCACTCTTGCCGCCCTAGTTTCCGTCATATCGGTATTATGTTCCCGGATTTTGCGTTCCTTACACGGTTGGGTGATTTATGGGACCCCCTTGACAGTTCTCTTTGAATAAAACTCCTCCAGTAAGGCCCAACCTTGGTTTTAACATTTGCCACCTAAGCCTTTTTCCCTTGGGTTTTGCAGACTCAAGGGTCATCTTTATTTTAACCCCCGGGCCAGTGCTCCTCCGAGTGCTGGTCCAAATTAGAGCCACTTGCGGTGCCGCCCCTAGGTAACTTGGGGTATCTTCGGTTGCCGTACATAGTGTTCATCTGGTGTGCCCTGAGAACGAGATATGTGCAGCTCCTATCGGGATTTGTCGGCACATTCGGGCGGCTTTGCTGGTTTTGTTTTACCATTGTCGAAATGTCTTGTAACCGGGATTCCGAGTTTGATCGGGTCGTCCTGGGAGAAGGAATATCCTTCGTTGGCCGTGAGAGCTTGTGATGGGCTAAGTTGGGACACCCCTGCAGGGTTTGAACTTTCGAAAGTCGTGCCCGCGATTATGGGCAGATGGGAATTTGTTAATGTCCGATTGTAGAGAACTTGACACTTGACTTAATTAAAATACATCAACCGCGTGTGTAGCCGTGATGGTCTCTTTTCGACGGAGTCCGGGAAGTGAACATGGTTTTTGGGTTATGCTTGAACGTAAGTAGCTTCAGGATCACTTCTTGATCACTTCTAGTTCACGACCGTGCTTTGCTTCTCTTCTCGCTCTCATTTGCGTAAGTTAGACACCATATATGCTAGTGCTTGCTGCAACTCCACCTCATTACCCCATCCTTCCTATAAGCTTAAATAGTCTTGATCTCGCGGGTGAGATTGCTGAGTCCTCGTGACTCACAGATACTCCCAAACAGTTGCAGGTGCCGATGATACCAGTGCAGGTGACGCAACCCAGCTCAGATGGGAGCTCGATGAAGATCGTGTTCGTTGTGTTGTTTCGTTTCCAGTTGATCAGTAGTGGAGCCCAATTGGGGCGATCAGGGATCTAGCATTTGGGGTTATCTTCTTTTCATTTGGTTTTGTCCGTAGTCAGACTATGTGTGTACTCTGATGATGAATGATTAATTCATGTATTGTGTGAAGTGGCGATTGTAAGCCAACTCTTTATCCCATTCTTGTTCATTACATGGGATTGTGTCAAGATGACCCTTCTTGCGACAAAACCTACAATGCGGTTATGCCTCTAAGCCGTGCCTCGACACGTGGGAGATATAGCCGCATCGTGGGCGTTACACTCTGTCATACCCGAAGGAATTTCAAAGTAAACATTTTCAGTGGGTTCAGTAGGTTGAGGAGCAACTATTTGCTCTACCGGTCGAGGTGAAGATACCTCGAACAAGCCCCTCAGAGGATTATTTTCCATAGTAACAAGTAAATTTCAGCACACTATATATATTTTTTCTTACCAAATTCCACCTACCAAATGTGCTTCACTCCCCGGCAACGGCGCCATAAAAGAGTCTTGATGACCCACAAGTATAGGGGATCTATCGTAGTCCTTTTGATAAGTAAGAGTGTCGAACCCAACGAGGAGCAGAAGGAAATGATAAGCGGTTTTCAGTAAGATATTCTCTGCAAGCACTGAAATTATCGGTAACAAATAGTTTTGCGATAAGGTAATTTGTAACGGGTACCAAATAACAAGTGTAAATAAAGTGCAGCAAGATGGCCCAATCCTTTTTGTAGCAAAGGACAAGCCTGGACAAACTATTATATAGAGAAAAGCGCTCCCGAGGACACATGGGAATTATCGTCAAGCTAGTTTTCATCATGTTCATATGATTCGCGTTCGATACTTTGATAATTTGATATGTGGGTGGACCGGTGCTTGGGTGTTGTCCTTACTTGGACAAGCATCCCACTTATGATTAACTCCTATTGCAAGCATCCGCAACTACAAAAGAAGTATTAAGGTAAACCTAACCATAGCATGAAACATATGGATCCAAATCATCCCCTTACGAAGCAACACATAAACTAGGGTTTAAGCTTCTGTCACTCTAGCAACCCATCATCTACTTATTACTTCCCAATGACTTCCTCTAGGCCCAAATAATGGTGAAGTGTCATGTAGTCGATGTTCACATAACACCACTAGAGGAAAGACAACATACATCTCATCAAAATATCGAACGAATACCAAATTCACATGACTACTAATAGCAAGACTTCTCCCATGTCCTCAGGAACAAACGTAACTACTCACAAATAATATTCATGTTCATAATCAGAGGGGTATTAATATGCATAATGATCTGAACATATGATCTTCCACCAAATAAACCAACTAGCATCAACTACAAGGAGTAATCAACACTACTAGCAACCCACAGGTACCAATCTGAGGCTTTGGGACAAAGATTGGATATAAGAGATGAACTAGGGTTTGAGAGGAGATGGTGCTGGTGAAGATGTTGATGGAGATTGGCCCCCTCCCGATGAGAGGAGCATTGGTGATGACGATGGCGATGGTTTCCCCCTCCCGGAGGGAAGTTTCCCCAGCAGAACAGCTCTGCCGGAGCCCTAGATTGGTTCCGCCAAGGTTCCGCCTCGTGGCGGCGAAGTTTCTTCCCAAAAGCTTGCTTATGATTTTTTTCTCAGACGAAAGACTTATATAGCAAAAGATGGGCACCGGAGGGCCACCAGGGGGCCCACGAGGCAGGGGGCGCGCCCAGGGGGTAGGGCGCGCCCCCCACCCTCGTGGCCAGGGTGTGGGCCCCCTCTGGTATTTTTTTCGCTCAATATTTTTTATTATTTCCAAGAATAACTTCCGTGAAGTTTCAGGACTTTTGGAGCTGTGCAGAATAGGTCTCTAATATTTGCTCCTTTTCCAGCCCAGAATTCCAGCTGCCAGCATTCTCCCTCTTCATGTAAACCTTGTAGAATAAGAGAGAATAGGCATAAGTATTGTGACATAACGTGTAATAACAGCCCATAATGCAATAAATATCAATATAAAAGTATGATACAAAATGGACGTATCAACATCTGTGGAGCTGGAGGGGTTGCCACTGGAGGGGCAACTGAGGTGGTAGCTGCGGGTGCTGATACTATTGGTCTGGGATCAGTAGCAGCTGGCACAGGTGTGGACCTTTGTCCCCTTGGCACTTGCTGAAAAGCATCTGTTGTAGGTCCCTCATCCCTGTCTTCAAGCTCTTCTTGAATCTTCTCAACTGAAGACTGAATCTCAGTGACTTTGACATCCAAGTCATGTAGCTTTGTCTCAAAGATCCTCTCAAGACTCTCTTGATTTTGAGTTAGGGTGGCCAAACCTTTCTCAATCCTTAAAGTAACATGAATGAGATAACCAAGTTGATCTTGTTTGGACTTGAGAAATATTTGGGATGCCTCTTCAGCACTTGGCATCTTGGCTGCCTTCTCTGCTTTTGCTTTTTCTTTCTTCTCCTGAGCCTCTACTGATGTAGGGTCTGAATCATCCATGACAACTGTGTTATCCTCAAAATCTAACTTCAAGGGAAGGTGCACTTTGTGTTGGGGAACATAGCATGCAATTTCAAAAAAATTCCTACGATCACGCAAGATCTATCTAGGAGATGCATAGCAATGAGAGGGGGAGAGTGTGTCCACGTACACTCGTAGACCAAACGTGAAAGCGTTAGTTAACGTGGTTGATGTAGTCGAACGTCTTCACGATCAAACTGATCTAAGTACCGAACGTATGGCACCTCCGTGTTGAGAACACGTTCAGCTCGATGACATCCCTCGAACTCTTGATCTAGTAGAGGGTCGAGGGAGAGTTCCGTCAGCACGACGGCGTGGTGACGGTGTTGATGATGTGATCCGTGCAGGACTTCGCCTAAGCACTACGACGCTATGGCCGGAGGAGTAAACTGTGGAGGGAGGCACCGCACACAGTAAAGAGAACAATTGATGTGCTTTGGGTACCCCCTGGCCCCCGTATATAAAGGAGGAGAGGGAGAGGATGACCGGCCCCTGTAGGGTGCGCAAAGAGAGAGGAGTCCTACTAGGACTCCAAGTCCTAGTACGATTCCCTTTGGTGGAAGGGGAAAGAAGGAAGGGAGAGAGAGAAGGAGAGGGAAAGGGAGGCGCGCCCCCTCCCCTTGTCCTATTAGGACTCCCCATGGGGGGGCACGCCACCCCCTTGTGGGATGTCCTCTCTCCCCCCCTATGTCCCATGATGGCCCATTGTTTCCCCGGGGGTTTCCGGTAACCCCTCCGGCACTCCGCTTTTACTCGGTACCTCTCGGAACTCTTCCGGTGTCTGAATAACATCGTCCAATATATCATTCTTTATGTCTTGACCATTTCGAGACTCCTCGTCATGTCTGTGATCTCATCCAGGACCCCGAACAAACTTCGGTCATCAAAAACACATAACTCATAATACAAATCGTCATCGAACATTAAGCGTGCGGACCCTACGGGTTTGAGAACTATGTAGACATGATCGAGACTCATCTCTGATCAATAACAGACAGTAGAACCTGGATGCTCATATTGGCTCCTAAATATTCTACGAAGATCTTTATCGGTTAAACCGCACAACAACATACATTGTTCCCTTTGTCATCGGTATATTACTTGCCCGAGATTCGATCGTCGGTATCATCATACCTAGTTCAATCTCGTTACCGGCAAGTCTCTTTACTCATTCCATAATGCTTCACCCCGCCACTAAATCATTAGTCACATTGCTTGCAAGGCTTATAGTGATGAGCATTACCGAGAGGGCCCAGAAATACCTCTCCGATACATGGAGTGACAAATCCTAATCTCGATCTATGCCAACCCAACAAACACCTTCGGAGACACCTGTAGAGCATCTTTATAACCACCCAGTTACGTTGTGACGTTTGATAGCACACAAGGTGTTCCTCTGGTATTCAGGAGTTGCATAATCTCATAGGCAGAGGAACATGTATAAGTCATGAAGAAAGCAATACAATACACTCTGGAACCCAATACACTCTGGAACCCTTCCGGTGTCCGAAAACCACCTTCCAATATATCAATCTTTACCTCTCGACCATTTCGCGAATCCTCGTCATGTCCGTGATCTCATCCAGGACTCCGAACAAACTTCGAACGTTAAGCGTGCAGACCCTGCGGGTCCGAGAACTATGTAGACATGATCGAAACACATCTCCGATCAATAACGAATAGCGGAACCTAGATGCTCATATTGGATCCTACATATTCTACGAAGATCTTTATTGGTCAAACCGCACAACAACATACGTTGTTCCCTTTGTCATCGGTATGTTACTTGCCCGAGATTCGATCGTAGGTATCTTCATACCTAGTTCAATCTCGTTACCGGCAAGTCTCTTTACTTGTTCCGTAATGCTTCATCCTGCAACTAACTTATTAGTCACATTGCTTGCAAGGCTTATAGTGATGAGCTTTACCGAGAGGGCCCAGAGATACCTCTCCGATACATGGAGTGACAAATCCTAATCTTGATCTATGCCAACCCAACAAACACCTTTTGGAGACACCTGTAGAGCATCTTTATAATCACCCAGTTACATTGTGATGTTTGATAGCACACAAGGTGTTCCTCCGGTATTCGGGAGTTGCATAATCTCATAGTCAGAGGAACATGTATAAGTCATGAAGAAAACAATAGCAATAAAACTTATCGATCATTATGCTAAGCTAACAGATGGGTCTTGTCCATCACATCATTCTCTAATGATGTGATCCTGTTCATCAAATGACAACACATGTCTATGGTCAGGAAACATAACCATCTTTGATTAACGAGCTAGTCAAGTAGAGGCATACTAGGGACACTTTGTTTTGTCTATGTATTCACACATGTACTAAGTTTCTGGTTAATACAATTCTAACATGAATAATAAACATTTATCATGATATAAGGAAATATAAATAACAACTTTATTATTGCCTCTAGGGCATATTTCCTTAAGTCTCCCACTTGCACTAGAGTCAATAATCTAGTTCACATCGCCATGTGATTTAGTATCAATAGTTCACATCTGTATGTGATTAACACCCATAGTTCACATCGCCATGTGACCAACAACCAAAGGGTTTACTAGAGTCAATAATCTAGTTCACATCGCTATGTGATTAACACCCAAAGAGTACAAAGGTGTGATCATGTCTTGCTTGTGCGAGAAGTTTAGTCAACGGGTCTGCTAAATTCAGAGCCGTATGTATTTTGCAAATTTTCTATGTCTACAATGCTCTGCATGGAGCTACTCTAGCTAATTGCTCCCACTTTCAATATGTATCCAGATTGAGACTCAAAGTCATCTAGATTGGTGTAAAGCTTACATCGACGTAACTCTTTACGACAAACTCTTTATCACCTCCATAACCGAGAAATACTTCCTTAGTCCTCTTAGGTAACTAAGGATAACTTTGCCCGCTATACAGTGATCCACTCCTGGATCACTATCGTACCCCCTTGCCAAACTCATAGCAATGCACACAACTGATCTGGTACATAGCATGGCATACTTTATAGAACCTATGACTGAGGCATAGGGAATGACTTTGATTCTCTTTCTATCTTCTGCTATGGTCGGGCTTTGAGTCTTACTCAACTTTACACCTTGTAATACAGGCAAGAACTCCTTTGACTGGTCCATTTTGAACTCTTTCAAAATCTTGTCAAGGTATGTACTCATTGAAAAATCTTATCAAGTGTCTTGATCTATCTCTATAGATCTTGATGCCCAATATGTAAGCAGCTTCACCGAGGTCTTTCTTTGAAAATCTCCTTTCAAACTCTCCTTTATGCTTGCCAGAAAATTCAACATTATTTTCGATCAACAATATGCCATTCACATATACTTATCAGAAAGGTTGTAGTGCTCCCACTCACTTTCTTGTAAATACAGACTTCACCGCAAGTCTGTATAAAACTATATGATTTGATCAACTCATCAAAGCGTATATTCCAACTCTGAGATGCTTGCACCAGTCCATAGATGGATCGCTGGAGCTTGCACACCTTGTTAGTACCTTTAGGATCGACAAAACCTATTGGTTGCATCATATACAACTCTTCTTTAAGAAATATCCATTTAAGGAATTCAGTTTTGACATCCATTTGCCAGATTTCATAAAATATGGCAATTGCTAACATGATTCAGACGGATTTAAGCATCGCTACAGTTGAGAAAATCTCATTGTAGTCAACACCTTGAACTTGTTGAAAACCTTTTGCGTCCGTCTTCCTCTTGAAGATCCATTTATTTTCTATGGCTTGCCGATCCTCGGGCAAGTCCACCAAAGTCCACACTTTGTTCTCATACATGGATCCTATCTCAGATTTCATGGCCTCAAGCTGTTTCGCGGAATCTGGGCTGATCAGCGCTTCCTCATAGTTCGTAGGTCATCATGTTCTAGTAACATGACTTCCAGAATGGGATTACCGTACCACTCTGATGCAGACCGTACTCTGATTGACCTACGAGGTTCGGTAGTAACTTGATCTGAAGTTTCATGATCATCATCATTAGCTTCTTCACTAATTGGTGTAGGAATCACTGGAACTGATTTCTGTGATGAACTACTTTCCAATTCGGAAGAAGGTATAATTACCTCATCAAGTTCTACTTTCCTCCCACTCACTTCTTTCAAGAGAAACTCCTTCTCTAGAAAGGATCCATTCTTAGCAACGAATATTTTGCCTTCGGATCTGTGATAGAAGGTGTACCCAACATTTTTATTTCTCCGATTTGGGCTCAAGCTTATCAGGTTGAAGCTTTTTTACATAAGCATCGCAGCCCCAAACTTTAAGAAACGACAGCTTAGGTTTGTTGCCAAACCACTGTTCATACATTGTCGTCTCAACGGATTTTGACGGTGCCCTATTTAACATGAATGCGGCTGTCTCTAATGCATAATCCCGAAATGATAATGGTAAATCGGTAAGAACTATTCCACATTGTTTTAAATGAAGGCCAAACTCATAACTCAAATATTCTCCTCCACGATCAGATCGTAGAAACTTTATTTTCTTGTCACAATGATTCTTCACTTCACTCTAAAATTCTTTGAACTTTTCAAATGTTTCAGACTTGTGTTTCATTAAGTAGATATACCCATATCTGCTTAAATCATCTGCGAAGGTCAGAAAATAACGATACCCGCCACGAGCATCAACACTCATTGGACCGCATACATCGGTATGTATTATTTTCTTTAAGTCACTAGCTCGTTCCATTGTTCGTGAGAATGGAGTTTTAGTCATCTTGCCCATAAGGCACGGTTCGCAAGCATCAAATGATTCATAATCAAGTGATTTCAAAAGTCCATCTTTATGGAGTTTCTTCATGCGCTTTACTCCGATATGACCCAAACGGCAATGCCACAGATATGTTGCACTATCATTATCAACTTTGTATCTTTTGGCATCAATATTATGAATATGTGTATTACCACGATCGAGATTCAATAAAATATCGACATTGGGTGTATGACCATAGAAGATTTTATTCATGTAAACAAAATAACAATTATTCTCCGTCTTAAATGAATAACTGTATTGCAATAAACATGATCTAATCATATTTATGCTCAACGCAAACACCAAATCTTTACCTAATAATAAAGCAAATTGGGTTTCTTTCGTCCGTCATGGCATTTTTCAGAAAAGTCCCTCTATTTCAGAGAATTCAATCCTAGTCATGTTTTAAGTTAAAATGAATCGTTATTTTCGTGTTTTACACAAAAGTCCCTATCTTTTCCTGAAATCAACCCGTCGTCCGGATTTAAGTCACACCCGAACCGTTATTTTACATTTTTCGAAACCCCCCTGATGTTTTAGGTAATTCATCCGCGGATCATATTTAAGTCAAACAAATGCTTTTTAAAATCATCCATATCTTTTAAACCGTAACTCCGAATTGAACATGTTATATATGAAATTTGATTAAAAAATATGTACAATATGAATATGAGATTATTTTTACCTGTTAAGTATTTTTAAATATTATTTTGGAATATATTTGAGTCAAACCAAATGATTTTCTAAATTATCTGTATCTTTTAAACCGTAACTTCGATTTTAACATATTATATATGAAATTTTATTAAAAAATGTGTGGAACCTAAATATAATGTTAATTTTACCTGTTAAATATTTTAAAAATATTATTATGGAAGCAAACTTATAATTTATAGCACAAGATTCTTTTTTTTCATACCAGTGGCGATCCGGATTGCAAATAAACACCCCACTATGACCATATACGGAAAAGAAAACATCGATAACTACACATGCATACCTCTAAAAAATGTCGCAGGGGAAAACAACAGATTTCTCATCGCGAGAGTGAGAGAAAGCGAGCGAGAGAGAGAGAGGAAGAGAGGGAGAGAGGGAGGGAGAGAGAGAGACGCCTTAGCATTAACCATATTCAACACACGTTTTTTGTTGTTTTGTGTGAACACTGAGGCCATCCCCGGCGAGAGTGAGAAGGAGGATAAGCGGCAACACAAATATGATGCCTTGCAAAAATAAAGGAGATGGACCTATTGTGGTCTTGAGTGATGGTTGTTGAGTTAAGAGCATGTGTTATGTTTTCTCTCCCGTTGCAACGCACGGGCTCTTCTGCTAGTAACATTTATTTAGGTTCAACACTAATCTCGAAAGTATACGGAGTGTGCGATGATGATCATATCAATCTTCGAACCACTTCCAACACACATCGTCACTTCACCCTCAACTAGGGTTTTCCCTAGTAGTGGCCAACTGTTTTTTCGGCCCAAACCGTCGGTAAACAAGATCCTGAGGGTGCGACTGGTCTTTTTTCTGGGCGCCGACGCTAAAAGAAGCCTTTGGGGGGTGGGGGTGGGGCGCGGCTAAAAAAGCCTTTGGGGGTTGTTTGGATAGGAGGAATATAGAGAACCGGATCTATATAAAACAGAAAAATGGTTTAATAGACTAAAAGCGTTTGGCTCTCATAACTAATGCACAGATATGCAAAACTAGATTCCCATAAACCAGGAATTTTGGGTTTGTAGATAGTTGTTTTTCTAAAAACGCGATCTGTACATCTCTCTGGCCCGTCCTGCGATTCGTGCACCGATGACCGACGCAGCCGCAATAAGCTCTCACTGGTGTGCCGCACCTTGAGGCCGTCCTCCTCTAGCCGCCGGCCGTCGCTTCTACCACGTAGTCCGTCTTGCTCGTTGTGGCCACGCCGAGTTCAGCTCCTTGAACATGCGTCTGCAGCCGGCGCGTAGCTAGCTTCTACATGCACATGTACGGCCGTCGTTTTGTGCGTTCTGCAGCCGGCCGATGGAATAGATCCAGAAGCTTTGCTCTCAAGAGCTAGGTTCTCCATTAGTAAGCAAATTTCAGGTTAACGAGACAGAGAGTAAACATATATCTCTCTTCACAGAACCCACGATGAGCGGTCCCTCTCGCCCGCATGCACCCCGCGGCGGCGCAGCTCCCCTGGATCGGACACTCGGGTCTGCCTCTCGGATAGCGGATCTAGGGATGGGTTCTCGCCTTCACCACCTAGGTCCTACGCTGAGGCCGTTGCGCAGGGGATGGGCGAGTCCTCGCTGTCCGCGGCCATCAATGCCACGGCTGCAGCCATGGCAACGCCTTCCGCGGCCATCGCTGTCGTTGGCATGGGCGCGGTGCCTTTGGCCGCCGGGTCTCCTGCCACCGCGCCTGCCCCGGCCATTGACGCTGGCAACGGGTCAGCTGTGGCATCCAATGCCGAAGCCCCGAACCTTGGCTGGCAGCTGGTCTCGCACAAGCGCGGCCAGAACCAGCTCCCACCTCCCCAAGCCAAGACTGCCACTCCCCACCACTTCCACTACTCCTATAAAGATGACCTCGTCGGCCGCTGCTTTAGATGCCTTGAAGCTTCCCATCGTGTTGGGTCCTGCCCGAATCGCCTGCGCTGCATTCACTGTGTCCACTTTGGCCACCTCCGCAAAGACTGTCGTCGCAAACACCTCCCCCGTCAGCCACTACCGCCGCTTCACCTTCCCACCCGCCGGCCTGCTCGACCGACGGCTCCACCCATCACCGTGCCCTACCTCGCGCTCCAAGATCGTCTCGTTTTCCCGCCGCCAGGCACGAATCACCCTCGACCCTCGCTCGACATGGCTTCCTCGGCTGTCGTGGGTTCGCTGCCAGGTGCCGCGAACAGACGGCCGCTGGGCACCACGGTGCTCCTGGACTTCACCCAGGAGATGGCGGATGAGGAACTCCAGCTGCGGGCCACGGTTCTTGTCATCTCGGCGGCGGCGGAGGACATGTTCCCGGCCAGGGTGAGAGCAGCCATCCTGGCGGAGTTCCCCGACATCCCGCCTGGGGCGGTGAGCGTCTCGCTCTTCGGGAGCTCCTTCACCGCGCGCTTCTCCGACGGCCGCTGGCGCGACGTGGTCCTCAAGTGTGGCCTCTTCCACGACAACCAGGGCATGCCGTTCCGCGTTCAAGAATGGTCCAGGCGCTCCAACTCCAAGCTCAAGACGTTGCGCTACCGGGCGAGGATCTTCCTGGAGGGTGTTCCTCTACAGGCTTGGTCTGTCCAGGTTGTGGCGGAGATGCTGAAGATGGTCAGGATCGATGTCGTGGAGCTGGATTCGCTGCACAAGACCGACACCTCCTACTTCGTGATGTATGCATAGATCGAATCACCGGACAAGCTACCCCGCTGGATCGACCTGGGCACCCATGAGCCCCGGCGCAGCATCGACTCGGTGGATCATCCCCGGCAGCCGTTGGGCTTCGTCCATGCGGTGGGCCCCGACACGCCTCTCCCTGCGTGCCCGCGCATCCATGATGGCCTAGTGCTTGTCCATCTCGACGAGCTGGAGGAGTTCGCGTCAGAGGGCGAGCTGCCAGGACGAGGGGGACCGCATCAGCGTCAGGCCGCTCCCCTGGGCACACGCCCGCGTTGATGGTGCCCGCTCGGCTCCAACAGCGCCGGGACGTCCTTCGGTGTTCTCCCGCCTAGCCACCGGCGGAGCAATGTACCACAGCCACAAGGTGGCACTCGTCAGCGGGAACAAGGTGATTGGGTTCTCCTTGGGCGGCGAGCGCCTGCAGGAGCAACCGGCATTGGACACTCGTGCTCAGGAGAGCCCTAGCACCAGGCTCAAGGCGCACGGGGTGGCGCCATGCGCCCACTCCCTGACGGCCACGGCCACGCGGGACGACCCAGCGCTCGAGCCGATGCTCACCACACCGCTTCAAGCAAGCCAGGCTGTGCAACCCCCATGGGAGCAGTCTGTGCCTTTCCCTTCCCAGGTTTCTTCTGGGGCGACAGGGCACGGGCTTGCACCCTCGGCCTGCGACCTGGGCTACGGTGCGAGACAGTTGGTCCTGGCCCCTGTCCTGAGTCTCCTGACCCCTTTGGTGGCTACCGACGCGTCAATGGTGCAGCCTGAGGGGGACCCGGCTGTGCCAACCCCACGCCCTCGGTCGGCCCACCCGTCTCCGCATGCTCAGTCACCGCTGGGGCCAGGCTAGTCCAGCGTTGCCACTGTGGACCCACTGCAGCCCGCATCGGCGCTGCTCTCGCCAACGCCCACGCCACAAGACCTGATCGGCACTCTACAGGCTGTCGACTACCTGATAGCAGACGTCACTCGCGACACGCCCCCGGCCATCCTGCCGCGCCCGGCGGCAGCCAAGACAAGAGCGGTGAGGCGCCGTCGCTCTCTGGTCTCCAACCCACACCGAAGCGGGCGGCTCGCCTCGAAGACAACTGCTATGCTTAACGCGGTGGCTAGGGCCCAGCAGCTCGTCATGCAGAAGCTGGGAATTGGCTCGGATGAGGCCGACGCCATGCAGCGCTACGAGCTCGTCTTTGAGAGGCCCCTAACTGAAGCCCAGGTCAATGCACTCCAAGCCCTCGCTGCAGCTCCAGGAACTAGGGCGACGCCGTTGAGGTCCCAGGCCACCTCCAATACGGCCTGATGGTCTCGGACTGCTCCCCCGATGATTAGTTTTCTATGGATAGTTGTCCTGTACTGTGTTGGAATGAACGAGGACTGAACTCATCGGCGAGAAGGGGCGTGCATCAGCACAATGTATCCTTAGTCTGCTTGCAAGAATCAAAGCTATCAGCGGTCTCTAGTGCTATGATCTCTGAATGTTGTGGGACGGCTTTCACTGAATTTGTCTTCCAGCCGGCGGATGGCACTAGAGGAGGTATAATTGTGGCATGGAAAGGAGATGAAATTGAGGTTTCCATGGCAACCTGCAATACTAGCTTTGTGACAGTGCTCTGCTCCCATAAAAAATCAGGCAAATCTTGGAGATTGATCGGGGTATACGGGCCACAAGAAGACGATGCTAAGCTTGATTTCCTTCATCAGCTTAGACAGTTACTGTCCAGTTCTTCCTGCCCAACGATCTGTGCAGGAGATTTCAACCTGATATGCTCTGCGGCGAACAAATCAAACACAAGAATCAACAGGCGGCTCATGAATGCTTTCCGCAGCTTCATCTCGGATATGGAGCTCAAAGATCTGTACTTGCATGGCAGAACCTACACCTGGACAAATGAGCAAGAGAGGGCGACACAGGTAAAGTTGGACCGGGTGCTCTACAACGATCTTTGGCACGACATGTTCCCCTCCTATCAGTTGCAAGCCATCAACACGGCGGTTAGCGACCATTGCCCCCTGCTGCTAACCTGTGACACTGAGTTCAAACACTGCCATAGGTTCAGATTTCACAACTACTGGGTAAAGATGGACGGGTTCGATGCAACGGTCACCATGGCTTGGAACCAGTGGGTAGATTCACCGGATGCCTTTGTTGTGCTCCACACCAAACTATCAAGGACGGCTCGGGCGCTCACACGATGGAACAGCAAGACCTCAGATCAAATGAGCCGCGCCATGGACGTCGCCAATGAGATTATTTTCAGGTTCGATAAGGCAAGAGACTTGCGCGATCTGTCCCAGCATGAGCATCAGCTGCGCAATAACCTGAAGATGAAATTGCTAGGGTACAGTTCACTCCAGCGATCAATTTGGAGGCAGAAATCTCGCGTAAAAGGAATCAGCGAGGGTGATGCATGTACCAAGTTCTTCCACGTGAAAGCATCAGCCTGAAGGAGGAAGAATAGCATCCAATCAATTCAGCACCAGGGGCAATTTTTCACCGGCCAAGAGGACAAATTGCAGCTAGCTTGCGATTTCTGCTCTGAACTTTTTGGAAGACCTGCAGATCGAACCAAAAGCTTCAACTTCCAAGCCATGGGGTACTCTCAGGACCCGGCCACCCTTGCACAGCTGAGAGCGATTTCACCGAGGAGGAGGTGCTAGCGGCTATAAATGACTCCCACGCAGACAAGGCGCCTGGGCCAGACGGTTTTACAGGGCTTTTCTTCCAGAAGTGCTGGCCTCTCATCAAAGATGATCTCATGAGAGCGCTGAGGAAGTTCAGTAACCAGAACATGTCCAACCTTCAGGCATTGAACACTGCAACTCTCATTCTGATCCCAAAGGTGGAAGGTGCTACCAAGCTGGCCGACTTTAGACCCATTAGCCTAATCCATAGCATCGCGAAGCTTATCGCCAAGCTCCTCGCGCGAAGACTACAGCCGCTAATGAACAAGCTCGTCGCCCAATGCCAGAGTGCGTTTATCAAGAAGAGGTCCATACTTGACAATTTCATGTATGTTCAAGATATGATAAAGACTCTGAAGATGAAGAAGACACCTGCGCTGCTCCTCAAAGTGGATATCGCAAAGGCATTTGACAGCCTATCTTGGGAATTTTTGCTGGAACCGCTACGGGCAAGGGGTTTTGGTACCAGGTGGACAAATTGGATCGCAAGCCTGCTCGCCACCTCTAGTACCAAGCTGAACATTAATGGCGACCTCTCAGATACCATATTCCATCACCGAGAACTTGTTAGAATATGTATAGGATAGTTTCATTCAAATTGTAATCTATCTCTATCTCCTTTCTTTCCTCTCCTCGTTAACCTCCTGTACCGAACCACCTGAGATCGATCTTCTTGATCTCTTCTTGTACTCCAAGGCATAGCCAATATATATAAACATGCGGCCCGAGACAAAGGTTTCAACGCTTCCAACCCAATTTACATGGTAATCAGAGCATCTTCCTCTTAGATCGAAGATCGCATCTAGCTACCTTCCCGCGGCCGAGATCATGTCCTCCTCCGCAGCCCTATCTTCCACCACGAGCGCGCTTTCCTCCTCCACGGCCTCCACCTTCGCATCATCATCTAGCAGCAGCTCTATTCCTCTCGGACTGCCCCCATAGGAGAAGCTAACAAGGGGAAACTTCCTCTTATGGAAGGTCGTCGTGTTCCCGCAAATCCGAGGCGCACAGATGGAGAGCCACCTTGATGGGACGAGCCAGGAACCACCGGCCACCCTCACCATCACCAAAGATGGAAAAGACGAACAGATCGTCAACTTCGCCCGAACCCTCTGGTACACGCAGCAGCAGCAACTCCAGGGATATCTGATGGGATCTTTGTCCCATGAGATTCTCGCTCAAGTTGCCACCCTCCAGACGCCAGCAGAGGTCTGGAGCGCCATCAATGCCATGTTCGCCGCCCAAAGCCAGAGTCAGGCCATCAACACCCGCATCGAGTTCACAAACTTGAAGAAAGGTAACATGTCCATGGCAGAATATCTTGGCAAAATTAAAACCCTTACAGATGAAATTGCATGCTGCACCGGAGTTCCTCTTCCCGATCCAGGGATAGTCTCCAAGATCATGGCTGGCCTCGATCTGGACTACAATCCAGTCGTGTCCGCTCTGTCTGCTAGGGTTGAGCCGGTCTCGGTTCAAGAGCTGTACAGCCAGCTCTTGAGCTTTGATGCTCGCCTCGCCCTCCTCCACGGCACCAACATCAGGCAGTCCTCCGTCAACTCGGCGGCTCGCGAGTGCGGCCATGGGCGCGGTCACCAGGGACAAAACCGCAGCTCCAACGGCGGCGGACGCGGCCGCGGCAACTACCAGGGCGAGGGTGCTCGTTCTGGTGGTGGCAACAACTCCGAAGGTGGCGGCTTCAACAACAACAACAGCCGCCGCCCCTCCTCCTCAAATCGCCACCCTCGTTGTCAGCTATGCAAAAAGTCAGGCCATGAGGTCATGGACTGTTGGCACGGGTATGATGAAGACTTCGTCCCCGGCGCTCGTCATGTTGCTGCTGCCATACGTGAAGAAGGAGGAGGAGACGGCGTCTGGTACGTGGACTCGGGTGCAACAGATCATGTCACCAGCGAGTTAGAGCAACTTGCACTTCGTGAGAGATACCATGGTGGCGATCAGATTCACACTGCGGCAAGTGGTGGAGGTATGGATATTTGTCATATTGGACAAGCTTACATTAATTCCCCCAACCTTAAACGTGATCTAGTTCTTAAAGACGTTCTTCATGTCCCACAAGCTGATAAAAATCTTGCATCCATGTCTCGTCTAGCCACTGACAATAACGTCTTCTTTGAAACTCACCCTCGTTACTTTTTTATAAAGGACCGGGCAACGAGGGAACTTCTTCATCACGGTAGATGCGTTGGAGGGCTCTACCCCATTACATCCGGAGCACTCGGTCGCAATCGGCGTCAAGTTTATTCTGCCACTAAGCCCTCCTTGGAAAGGTGGCATCAAAGATTAGGACACCCATCATCAATCATAGTTAAACAAGTAGTCAATAAAGACAAACTTTCTTTGTCACATAGTCAAACTAGCGAGTCCGTTTGTGAAGCTTGTCAGTGTGCCAAGAGCCACCAACTTCCTTATCCCAAGTCAAATTGTGTGTCTCATGCTCCTTTAGAGCTTATTTTCAGTGATGTATGGGGTCATGCGAGAGATTCCTTTGGGAAATAAATACTATGTTAGTTTTATTGATGAGTATAGCAAGTTCACTTGGATTTATTTACTCAAATATAAATATGAGGTTTTCTCTGTCTTTCAAGAATTTCAGAAACTAGTTGAAAGACACTTCAACAGAAAAATTCTAACAGTCCAAAGTAACTGGGGAGGGGAGTACGAAAAACTCAACTCTTTCTTCCGTAGCATAGGAATTCAGCACCATGTGTCTTGTCCTCATGCTCATCAACAGAACGGTTCTGTCGAGCGCAAACACCGCCACATTGTTGAAGTTGGACTCTCTCTACTTGCTCATGCGTCTATGCCTCTAAAATATTGGGATGAAGCTTTCATTACAGCAACATATCTCATTAATCGTCTTCCAAGTAAAGTTATTGGCAACTCCACTCCTTTGGAACGTCTCTACCATCAAAAACCAGACTACAACTCTCTCAAAAAATTTGGGTGTGCTTGTTATCCCAACCTACGTCCATATAATCATCACAAACTTGAATTCTGTTCCACTCAATGTGTTTTTCTAGGCTATAGTAATCTTCACAAGGGATACAAGTGCCTAGAAACTTCCACCGGACGTATATATATCTCTCAAGATGTAATTTTTGATGAAACTCTCTTTCCGTTTGCCAAGCTTCATCCCAACGCAGGCGCTCTTCTCCGTGCTGAAATAGCACTTCTTCTGGATCTTGACACACTATCTGATCACGGGGGTGAATTATCTGTAGCTGACCATGTGAACAAATCCGTAGAAAATTGCAGTTCTAATGATGTATGTACAAATGCAGCTCATGATTTTATGTGCCCAAAAACAGACAATACAGGTGTTGCTGATCACGAGGAGGATTCTGGCGGGCGATCTGGCGCGCGATCCCAGGCGGATCCTGGCGCCAGCGCCAGCGCAATCATTGGCGCACGATCCGAGGAGGATCATGTCCACCTGCATGCGGAGACAGCGTGCGACCCGGTGGCCGATAGCGACCGCGCGGAGCCCACCAGCGCAGGCGGGGCTGGAGGCGAATCCCCGCTTGCCACGAGCCCATGGTTCGCGGGGGTGGCAGACCAGCCGCCCGACCGGGCGACCGCGGCTGGGTCCAGCCCATGGGCCCCGATGCGCACGTCCACCCGTGTGGAGTCCTCAGGCGACACGCGGCCCACTTCTGCTGGTGAATCAATCTCGAGGCCGATTCTGTCTGCAGAAGAGACGGCGCGCGATCCCGTGGCGGTGTGTGATCCTGTGGCTGCTGGATCTTCTGTGGACGCCTCTTCTGCTGCACAAATTGTTCCTCGGCGTCACACACGGTCACAATCAGGTATTACCAAGAAAAAGGAATACAAAGATGGTACCATCAGGTATGATAAAAAACATGCTTTTCTCACTACTACTAGTGAACCAGTTAATCTTGCTGATGGTCTTGCTCACAAAGATTGGAAAGAGGCCATGGATAGTGAGTATGATGCACTTATGAAAAATAAAACATGGCACCTAGTACCATCAAAAAGTGGAATGAATGTTATTGATTGTAAATGGGTGTACAAGATAAAAAGGAAGTCAGATGGAAGCATAGACAGGTACAAGGCTAGATTAGTTGCTAAAGGTTTTAAGCAAAGGTTTGGGATTTACTATGAGGATACTTTTAGTCCAGTTGTTAAATCGGGCACAATTCGACTTGTCTTGTCTATTGCTGTTTCCAGAGGTTGGAGCTTAAGACAGCTAGATGTTCAGAGCGCGTTTCTGCTTGGTGTTCTTGAGGAAGAGGTGTTCATGCGGCAGCCACCAGGTTATGAAAACAAAGGTACACCACATTATGTCTGTAAGTTGGATAAAGCTCTATATGGTTTAAAACAGGCGCCAAGAGCTTGGTATTCACGATTGAGCATGCAACTACAACAACTTGGATTTGTACCATCCAAAGCAGACACATCCTTGTTCTTTTACAATAAAGGAAATGTCACTATTTTTGTGTTGGTTTATGTTAATGATATTATTGTTGCTAGCTCGAGTTCAAGTGCCACCACTTGTTTGCTTAAGGATCTTAAGTTAGAATTTGCCTGCAAGGACTTGGGAGATCTTCATTATTTTCTTGGTATTGAGGTCAAACAGATAAGAGATGGTATACTTCTGACACAGGAAAAATACACAGCTGGCATACTCAGGAGAGTACGTTTGGAAAAATGTAAACCTGTGAGTACACCTATCTCAACTTCTGAAAAACTCTCTGTTGAAAGTGGAGAGCCACTTGGGTCAGAGGATGCAACAAACTACAGGAGTGTTGTGGGTGCATTGCAATATTTGACACTTACACGCCCTGACATTTCTTATGCTGTCAACAAGGTATGTCAGTATTTACATGCTCCTAGCACTACTCATTGGACTGCAGTTAAGAGGATTTTGAGGTACCTTAAGTTTTCAGAGGGACTTGGACTTCAAATTACCAAGTCTTCTTCTATGCTTGTTACTGCCTACTCTGATGCAGACTGGGCAGGATGTATTGATGATAGAAGGTCAACTGGTGGATTTGCTGTATTTCTGGGATCCAATCTTGTGTCATGGAGTGCAAGAAAGCAGGCTACAGTCTCTAGATCAAGTACTGAGGCTGAATACAAAGCTTTGGCAAATGCCACAGCTGAAGTAATGTGGATACAGATATTGCTTTATGAACTTGGAATTAAGACCCCAAAAGCAGCCAGATTGTGGTGTGATAATATTGGTGCAACCTATCTGTCAGCTAATCCTGTTTTTCATGCACGCACAAAGCATATTGAAGTTGATTTCCACTTTGTCAGAGAAAGAGTAGCTAGAAAGCTCCTCGAAATTCAGTTCATTCCTACTGGAGATCAACTTGCTGATGGATTCACAAAGCCTCTCACTATGAGGAAGTTAGATGAGTTCAAGTACAATCTCAACCTTGGTCGAAGTTCATGAGGTTTAGATTGAGGGGGAGTGTTAGAATATGTATAGGATAGTTTCATTCAAATTGTAATCTATCTCTATCGTTAACCTCCTGTACCGAACCACCTGAGATCGATCTTCTTGATCTCTTCTTGTACTCCAAGGCATAGCCAATATATATAAACATGCGGCCCGAGACAAAGGGTTCAACGCTTCCAACCCAATTTACAGGACTGAGATAGGGCAATCCCCTCTCCCCCTTACTCTTTGTCCTCGCCATGGATACCCTTGCGGCACTCATTGATGCGTCATGCAGATACAAGGTACTAGCAGATATTGGGAGGCAGAGCATGCCCTTCCGAGTGTCGTGTACGCCGACAATGTCGTGATCTTCATCAACCCCTCCCGAACAGAGGTTCACGTGAGCATCGGGTTGCTTCAGGCTTTCCAAGGGGTGACCGGCCTACGGACGAACTGGGCTAAAAGTGTTGTGACACCAATCAGATGCAGCAACACACAGGTTGAGGCTGCCGTGGCGGGAACTGAATGTGCTACAAGGGCGTTCCCAATAACTTACCTGGGTTTACCGCTGACTGATGTACGCTTGAGGAAAGATGACCTGCAGCCTATCATTGATGTGCTTGCAAAGAGGTTGAGAGGATGGAAAGCCAAACTGATTGCGCTGTCAGGAAAAATTGAGCTAGTGCGCACGGTGCTGTCGGCCATGGCCATTTACCGGATCATGGCACTGGCTCCTCCCAAGTGGTTTATCAAGATGGTGGACAGATTGCGGAGAGGTTCCCTTTGGGCGGCGGACGAGACTTCGCCGGGCGGCAGATGCCTCGTGCGGTGGCGTGATGTGTGCAAACCAAGGGAGCTGGGCGGGCTGGGAATCAGTGATCTGCAGCTTCTTGGGGCTGCGTTACGGGCGCGTTGGCAGTGGAGGAAGTGGTCAGATGACGGCAGGTCATGGCAACAGCTCATCCTACCAACTAACCTGAGGGCTGAATGTGTATTCAGAGCCTCTACATCAATCATCATCGGCGACGGCTGCAAAGCAAATTTTTGGCACTCTCACTGGGTGGACGGTTGCCGACCTGTCGATCTATGGCCGAACATCTTCGACCACTGCAATGGGCGACGGCTCTCCCTGCGTCTGGCTATCAACGAGGACAAATGGATGCAGTACGTCAAGGCCAACCCCTCCCCGGTTGTCCTTCACGAGCTTTGCCAACTGTGGGAGGCCACGCAAGCGATCACCTTCCAGGACGGCACGACGGACTCCCTGCGTTGGAAATGGACTGCATCAGGTGAGTACACGGCGACTTCAGCATACCACATGTTGTTTCAGGGATCCATCCCCTCCAACGACAACGCCGTCATTTTGAGGGCCAAGGCGGCGCCGCGAGCCAAGGCTTTCGCCTGGATTCTGCTGAAGGGGAAGTGTCTGACAGCGGACAACCTGTCTAAACGACAGATTCCGCATGACCCCTTGTGCCCCTCTGCCAGCAGACCCCGGAAACGGCCGTGCACCTCATTGCAAACTGCACATTCTCGGCTCGGGATTGGGAGAAGACGGCGAGCTCTCTGGGAACTCCGTATGCAAGCATCCAGATGCAGGCAACCGGGCGTCTCCGAGATCGCTTTCAAAGGCAGGTGGCCTCGCTGCCAAAGTTAGACAGACCCACCTGGTGGGCATCGTGCCTCCTGGTCGCATGGTGCTTATGGAAGGAGCGAAACGCAAGGATTTTTGACGCCACAGCAAGCTCGGTGAACCAGGTCCACTCCAGAATCCTAGATGAGGCATGGTGTTGGCTGCACGCTGGGCTAAAGCCAATGTCCAAGTTTTTTGATCCGCCTTGAGTGTGTCAAAGCCGGTCTGTATAGTTGGTCGCCGGTGCCGAACCCTGTCTATGTAACCATCAGCTACTCTATGTTTCTTCTTCATCAATGAAAATCAGCTCTAGCTGCTTTTTCGTCAAAAAAAGAGCTAGGTTCTACTTCTGCGTGCGTGTACGGCCGTAAATTCGTGCATTCGGCAGCAGGCGGATAGAATTGATTCAGCGCTTTCCTTGGCAGCGTGTGTATACAAGCTTCTATGCGCGTGTATGCGGCCGTCCGGCGAGATCGATGGACCTGCTCGCATGTACTTATGTACCTCGACTGAATGTGATGGGAGAATGAGAAGATCGGGAGAGATTAGGAACAGTCTGAATCATTATCCTAATTGGGAACTGACAAACACACTTTTCAACCCAAACGTAGTCTTATATAAACTGATTCTCAATAAAAAAAAAGTAAAACAGGTTTTGCTAAAAAATCAGGTAAAAACTTGTTTTCTATAAACCAACGCCTAATACTTGCTGCTTCAACTCCTCTTTTTTAGGTTTTGGCTTCGACTCGTTGTAATTACGCAACGTGCGTGCAGACCAAGGTTAACGTGTGTTTGTGAGGGGTTGGGAGATATAGATATAGACTAGACCATAAAAGCGTGCGTTGCCGCGCCCGCCATCTTAAGTACTCCCTCCGTCCCATAATATAAGAACGTTTTTGACACTACACTAGTGTTAAAAACGTTCTTATATTATGGAACAGAGGGAGTATATCTTAACAAAACAATAGGGCATCTTAACGAAGCAATTACATAAATATTTGGAAAAAATATAGTCACTTGTACCACTTGGAACAATCGAAAACTCCATAGATCTCATTTATGATAATAAAGTGCTGGTACCTAAGTACTCCTAAAAAGAACAAACAACAATGTTGTCTATCCACATCGAGCAGGCATTCTGCAATCAACAACCACAAAATTAGAAGCAATTTTTCAAACAACAACTCCTAAAAATCTACAATTGAAGAAATGATTGTAAATATGACAGTGGATAAATATAACAATTTAAGGAATTGAAGAGAGAAATGGATACCATATTCAACTTTCCCTATTAACTTGTGATAAATAGAAAGGTGGTCTTTGGAACTGGAAGTCACAGATTAATGTCACAATGATGATTGTGGTAAAGCTCCACCAACCATAAAGATATCATATTGTGTAGCAGGATTCCTAAATTTGGGGGATTGGGGGCAAGTAAGGGTTTCTTTTTAGGAATAAGCAACTTGTATTCCCATGAGGCCATAGGCCGATATATATATATACATGTACAGGTGTGGAACATATGCAGGAAACCCCTTATACAACGGGATAAACACAAAGGGGTACATGACTTATATTATAACTCTAACACCCCCCCCCCCCCTCAAACTCATGATGGATGAACAACACTGAGTTTGGAGAGATAAAAGCCATGTTGTGCTCTAGTCTGGGCCTTCGTCAGGAAATCCGCCAACTGTAACTCGGAAGGCACATACTGAAGAGCAATAACCTGATCCTGCACACCAGTGCGCACATAGAAAGCATCAACGCCAATATGCTTGGTGAGCTCATGCTTCACAGGATCGCGGCAATGCTAATAGCACATGTACTGTCAGATAGGAGCAGAGTCGGTGTAGTCATAGAAACACCAAAATCTTGAAGTAACCACCGTAACCAAGTCACCTCTGTCGTCAAAAGAGCCATGGCTCGCAACTCAGCCTCAGCACTCGAACGGGAAACTGCAATTTGTTTCTTCGTCTTCCAGGCAATGAGAGAACCGCCAAGAAAAACACAGTAAGCAGAAAGTGAACGGCGATCGGAAGGATCACTAGCCCACGTAGCATTCGAATAGGCCTGAAGTTGTAAAGAACTGGAGCTAGGAAAGAATAGACGGTGGGAGATCGTGCCCCGAAGATATCGGAGAACACGAAGGAGATGACTATAGTGAACCGATGTGGGAGCAGAGACAAAGTGACTCAGGATATGAACCGGATAAGAGATGTCCGGACGAGTGACAGCTAGATAGACAAGACTGCCAACGAGATGACGATAACGCGTCGGGTTAGGGAGAGGATCACCATCAGTAGCACAAAGGTGAACATTGAGCTCCATAGGAGTCTCAACAGTGCGCTCGTCAGTAAGAGCAGCACGAGCAAGAAGATCCTGGATATACTTTTCCTGGGATATAAAAAAGCCATCAGAGGTAGAAGAGACTTCAATCCCAAGAAAGTAGTGAAGAGGTCCAAGATCAGACATAAGAAATTGCTCACTAAGACGTGCCTTTACAAAGGCAATATACTCGGGGTCATCCCCAGTGATGATCATGTCATCAACATAGAGAAAAAGAAGAGTCCGACCATGAGAAGAGAGGTGAATAAACAATGCTGGATCATGAGCACTGGCTGAAAAACCAGCAGTAGTGACCACAGAGGCAAAACGCTCAAACCAGGCGCGGGGGGGCTTGCTTAAGGCCATAAAGAGAGCGACGAAGACGACATACCATGCCATCAGGAACAGAATACCCAGGTGGTGGCTGCATGTACACCTCCTCACGCAGCTCACCATTAAGAAAAGCATTCTTAACATCAAGCTGAGATATAGACCAGTGGCGTGCAGAGACAACGGCAAGAAGTGTACGAACAGTGGTTATATGGGCCACAGGAGCAAAAGTCTCGTCATAATCACGACCATGCTCCTGCTGAAAACCACGAGCCACAAGACGAGCTTTGTGACGCTCAAGAGAACCATCGGAGCGAGTCTTAACCTTGTAGACCCACTTACAAGTGATGGGACGGACTCCGGGAGGAAGAGAAACAAGATCCCAGGTACCAGTGCGTTCAAGAGCAGCAATCTCCTTTGCCATCACAAACTGCCATTCAAGATGAACAACAGCCTGATGATAAGAAGTAGGCTCAAGAACAGCAGCACCAGCGGTGGGAAATCCAAAGCGAACAACAGGCGGATGAGGATGAGAACGCAAGCCATAAGTAGGCTGAGAGGAAGATGACGACTCATCCAATAAGGCATCCACAGGTCGTGAACGACGAGTGTAATGCTGAGGAAAAGATGGAACAACAGAAGGAGGAATCGCCAAGGTAGAATCGGGGGGTGGCTACGAAGAAGTCACTGGAGATGAAGGTGTAGAATCTGGTGACATGCTAGGCGAGGAGACTGGAGAAGATGGTGGCTGCAAATCGACTAGAGGTGGAGAAGCAGAGGGAGTGGAACGAATAGGCACAGGCGCGGCGGGGGTGATAGGTGAGTCGGGAAAAGTAAGGAAAGAGATATCCTCCACTGAAAAAATCAAGGAAGATGGGCGTGGGTAGAAGGTACGAGACTCATCAAAAGTCACGTCTCGAGAGATACGCATCCGACGACCGATAGGATCCTAACAACGATAGCCCTTATGCTCATCACTGTAGCCTAAGAAGACACACTCAACAGACTGAGCAGTCAGTTTGGTGCGTTCGCGAGGGGCAAGAAGAACATACCAAACACAACTAAACAAGCGAAGCATCGAATAATCGGGAGAACGGTCAAAAAGACGCTCGAAAGGAACACCACCCTGTAGAGCAATGGAAGGCTGTATATTGATAAGATAGGTGGAGGTGGAGACGGCCTCAGCCCAAAAACGAGGCGGGAGAGAGGCAGCAATCATCAATGCACGAGCCGCCTCAAGAAGATGTCGATGCTTTCGCTCAGCCACACCATTCTGAGCATGAGCACCAAGACAAGAGAATTGAGAGAGAGTTCCTTGCTCAGCAAGAACACCACGCAACATCTTAGAGATATACTCGCCAGCGGAGTCAGCACGAAAAACACGAATAGGTGAAGAGAACTGAGTATGAATCATGGCAGCAAAACGCTTATAAATAGACAACACCTCACTACAAGAAGTCATGAAATAAAGCCATGTGTAACGAGAGAAATCATCTATGAAAATAATATAGTATTTATGACCACCTTTCGAAGCGAAAGGAGCCGGACCCCATACATCAGAATGGACTAAATCAAAAGGACGCTTAGACACCGACTCACTATGTGAATATGGTAACTGGATCTGCTTGCCAAGACGACAACCCTGACACTCTAAAGAGACATCTCCTGAGACAGACCCCAGAAGACCTCGACGAACTAAAGACGACAACCGAGAACCACACAGATGACCAAGTCGATGATGCACTGCTTGAAGGAACCAGTAACGGAGGTGACTGAAGCGGAGGAACTGGCGATGGTGGTGGCAGCGGAAGGAACATGAAGCCAGTCCAACTCCCAAAGACCCTGAGAATCACGGCGGCGAGGGCTAGCCCCAACCAGAGTGTGCGTGCGACGGTCCTGGACAGAACAAGAGTCAACTTCAAGGATGACGCGACAACCAGAATCGATAAGTTGACCAGCAGAAAACAGATTCATGGTAAGTCGAGGAACATGAGCAACATCAGGAACAAAATAAGGAGTGGTAAGATTGCCCCTACTAGCAACAGAAAGTGGAGTACCATCAGCAGTGAAGACATGAACAGGAGAATCCAGCAATCGAAGAGAGGACAAAGTGGAAGAATGAGAAGACATATGAAAAGAAGCTCCAGAGTCCAGAACCCATGGGGATGTACCTAACTGTGTAGAGGGCGGTTGCTCAGTGCGGGAAGCATCAGTCACAGAACCAGCAGTACCCGTCGAGGAAGAACCTGAAGCCGCGAGCAGACGCTTAAGTCTCAGAATATCCTGCTCAGTCAAAGCAATGGCTGAAGCTGTCGAGGTAGATGACGAAGTCCCTGAAGAGGATGATCGTGCCTTGCGCAGGTGTTTCCTCTTCGTGTAGCACTGGGACTCAATATGACCATCATTGTTGCAGTAATAACAATGTGGACGGGGGCGACCTGAGCCTCCAGAAGGAGTGGGCAAGAGCGGCGCAGCACTCGAGCGAGAAGGGGTCGATGCAGCAGGTGGCGTGGAAGAAGACCGAGTAGCGAGCACAGAGGGAACCTCCAGCAAACCAGCACTAAGTAAGCGAGTCTCCTCAGCACGAATCTCAGAAAGCGCCTCCATGAGAGAAATACGACCACGAGCAAACAACTGAGCACGCCGGGGCTCAAACTCCTTACGAAGCCGAGACAGGAACTCGTAGACGCGATGAAACTCCAAATTGGCCTGGACAGCCTGGCAACAGGGGCAAGTACGACAACCAGCACTGCAGAGAGAATCAAGCTGGCGCCAGATAGCAGAACTCTGTGCATAGAAGTCATCAACAGTAGAGTCGCCCTACTGAAGAGCATGCTCCTGACGGACCACAGAAAGGTATAAGGCATCACCAGAGGGCTGATGGCGCTGACGAAGACGGGTCCACATCTCAAAGACAGTAGGAAGACCCAGAAACTCAGAAGCAAACTGAGGCAGAACACTAGCAGTGAGAACAGCTGCAGCACGAGCATCATCATCAAGCCACTGGGTGTAAACAGACAGAGCACCATGATACGTCTGAAGAGTCTCCTCATAAGCCAAAACCCTCTCATCATAAGCACGAGCAGCAGCCTCATCAGCAAGCTTAGCCGCATCCTTGGCGGCCTGATTAGCATCCGTAGGAAGAACAGGTGGAGTCGGCGGAGTAGGGGCCACCGGAGGAACTGGACGTGGCGGACAGCAGACCTCACCAGAAAGAACACCCCAGAGACGGATGCCACGCATGTGAATGCGCATGAAGCCAGTGAACTCGATGTAGTTAGTACCATCAAAAATCACCGGACAGCGAGGGACAGCAACATAGCCCGATGCAGCAGACTTTTTTTGGAGATCCGACGAGAGCACTAGCGACAGTAGAATCTGGAACAGCAGACCACCAGTAGCGGAATCAGGCGCGGGCAGGGAGTAGCGACTTCAGAGAACGGGCGACTGGATCGGGCGGGCGCTGGCGGAACGGGCGACTGGATCAGGGCGTCGGGCGTTGGCTTCGAGCGGGGGGGGGGGGCGACTGGATCAGGGCGTCGGGCGCTGGCTTCGAGCGGGAGCAGCGTCGATCCGATCGGGAGATCGGGGCTTCTAGAGCGGAAGCAGCTTCGAGCGGGAGTAAGACGAGCCGGACTCGATCGATCAGATCGAGAGACTCCGGGAGATCGAGGCCGACGCCTTCGATCGGGGAGGAGAGACGGATCAATAGCACGAGTTGCAGCGTGCAAAAAAATTGACCTAGCTCTAATACCATGTTAGGAATAAGCAACTTGTATTCTCATGAGGCCATAGGCCGATATATATATATATATACATGTACAGGTGTGGAACATATGCAGGAAACTCCTTATACAACGGGATAAACACAAAGGGGCGGGTACATGACTTATATTATAAGTCTAACATTTCTCACATAATAATCGATGCAAATTGATATAATATTATTGGTCTCCCAAATAATACGATCTTCAGACAATTTATGTGTGTTCCATGTGTCAAAGGGCTGGCTTCTCACTCTTTTCACAATAGAAATAGCTTTCCCGGAGCTCAAACCCTCAGGCTTAGGAGAAAAAAATACAGATAAATCATGTTCTATGGTCAACGAAAGAAAACAATGTGCATCCATAATCCTGCAACTTCAGCATGGATCTTTTAGAAAATAATCTACCTTGTTAGACCATCATAAACCCTATGGAATACAGGTTCTACTGTGTTGGCATCCGATGCATTTCATCCTTCCAACAAAGAAGGGAAGAACCGCCAGTAGAGAATTTAGACACCAAACATCATAAATGTGAGAATGTAAAAAATTATTGCTATTTGAAAAGTAATTAAGAACAGTTGAACTAAGCCTAAAGCAAGGTCTCTCAGCATTCACGTTTTTGGCCGTCCATTTTCACGATGTGGGCATTTCTGGTCGCCGGATCTCGTGTGGAAAGCATCCCTCTTGCAACTGGCCCAACTGTTTTTTGAGCAGCTGCTCCCGAGGCCAAAAGGAAACCACGTGGTTAACTGCCAGCAGGCAGCCCATTTCAGCTGACGAGTCATCCAGTCCCAGTGCGTTTTTCTCAGCCGCCGCACTCACAATCCTGTCGTCGTCATGCTACAAGCAGCACCGCTGCCTCCCAGCCCTCGACCTAGACCCCCACTCAGGCCATCTCCACCGCGCGACTCCAAAACATTTGGGTCTGTCCGTTTGGCTCTAAACGGACAAATGAAACGGCCCAATGCGCAATCCCATCCGTAAAAAAACGTTCTTGCGAGCGGGCTAGCGAGCCGCCACCTTGCGCTAGCTAGCGTGCGGCTTGCCGGCACAAGCGCAGGTGTGCAGGTGGTCGGAGGCGCGTGCAGGGACGGCTACTGCGGTAGCTGCGGGCGCGGCGGTGGGCGGCGCTGCGAGCGGGGCGCAGCCACGGTGAGCAGGCTACAGCGCGGGCGACCCCATGGACGGCGGCGGCCACGGCGAGGGAGAGCTCGCGCGCGCGGCTCTTCAGGGACGGCCACGGCGGGCGCAGGCGGGGAGCAGGCGTGCTGGCCACAGCGAGCTGGCGCGGGCACGGCGCAGCGCGAGCTGTGGACGGGCCAACTGCATACACGGATATTTTGGGATTGGTGGCCATGTTGGGCGCCTCCAATAAAACTCGGATACACACGTCTATTTTAACACTCATTGCCATCCTAAATGAACGAAATTCGAGCAAAACGGACCTCCGTTTGCGATCGTGTGCTGGAGTTGGCCTCAAGTCGCCGCCCAGTGTCGTCGCCCCCGCATCCCCCACCCATGCCGACGTCTTCGCATCACCCATCCACGCCGCCACTGGAATCTGGAGGTCCGGACCAATAAAGGCAAAGTGAGCGGGGACGACGGCAAACCACTCCCTCCCCTCGATGCGGATCAAGCCAAGAAAGAGATGTGATGGCCAGACCTTCACATCCTTTCTTTCCTTCCTCATATGGAGGATGGGCTGAAGCGGCGACGCCCCTGGCGGTAGAGAACAAGGGTGTGAACCCAACTCAATACTGCAGCTGGCAAGTGACACGGGAGGTGCAGGCGAAACCCTAGCCGGTGGAGGCGGCCATGGTTACATCCCTTCTGATTGATTCTGTTTTTTCCTTCCAATCCGCCACAGGGCGTTAGTTCTGGTGTATTTGTTTATAGGAAATCCTATAAGGACTAAGGCCGGTTTGCAAAAAAATTCCATACCATCGGGTTCGGGCTCTGTAATTTTTCTGCGGTTGCTCTTAGATCTCAGTTGAGGTATTCGAATCCTAAAGCTCACGATTTCCAATGTCTACTGGCCACGTTAGCTTCCATGTTCTCACACATGTCATCTTATTATCCAAGCATCTGCCTTCATGATTTACGGTTGATGCTACTGGCTATGTATATACAGTTTTGACTATGGCCGTCGAATTAAATCTTACCCAAATGGTATGTAAAACTAAGCCTGACTATGTTCTCACCGTGCAACGTGCGGACCTCACTCTGTTCGCCAGATCATCGCCGAAATCGATGCACAGATGACCGGCACCAGGGAGGAGTTCGACAGCGAGGCGGTGATCTGCGCTGCCATGGTCAATGAACAAGCCCAACGAGGTGGGAGACCACGCTACTCATCGTCGCTGATAAAGGGTTCATCAACATCGTCGTCAGGTTGCTCAAGCACTCTGACAAGGAGAGCCTTGCGAGGAAGAACAAATCAGGATTCAATGCTCTGCACATCACTGCAAAGGAAGGCCACGGAGGTGAGCACTGACAAACACTTCAATACTAAACCACTTCTGATTGGTCATATTTTTACATGGGAAGAGGGTAGCTTTGGACCTTGTGTCTAGACTAGAATCTCATAGTTTGCATGAAGAAAGGGGTTTATGGATTTCTAAATTAATTGATTGCCATGGTTTTTTGGGTCTTTGATCAATCTCCATGGATCCGATTGTATTAGTTTTGCAGTGCTGAAATTTACCTGATCTGTATGATAACTACAGTGTGCCATTGCCTACACAAGCTAATGAGCAAGAAAGATGGTCATCTGACACTGCTTGTAGATATTGTGAAGGTACTCCTGGACCATGATCGATCCCTTGGGAAAACATCTGGCCAATCAAAATGTGACTCCTCTGATAATTGCGTCGATTAGAGGCCACCACAATGTAGCGAACCTTCTGCTGGAGCAAGATTCTGGATTGCTTGCACTATCAAAGGCAAAGGGAACAACAATTTTTATTTTCCTGGTACAGGGAATTTCCCTACACAACAAAGTATGTGTTATGGCACTGCTAGAAGGAGGGCGCGAGAGGGCCGGCCGGGGGCCTTTTGCCCACGGCCGGACAAGATGGAAGGGATTTCCTTTTTAATTCTTGCTTGATTAGATTGATACATCTCCTCTCTTTATATAGAGAGGTTTACTTGACTCCCAAGCAAGCGATCCTTATCTCTAATTAACCCTAAGACTAATGGGCTATACCGCCAGCCCAGGCCCATTAGGCCCATTACGTACTCTAACAGTATGTATTTACATCAGAAAAATTCCTTAGCTTTTGCAGAAACATGATTTGGTTTAATTATTTATTAGCACTACCCCAATTTACATTGGATTTGTATGCACACTTCTGAAAGTTACCACAATAACAATTCTAAGTTTATTATTTAATTTAATATTTCTATTGGCAATTAGTTTTGTTTATTTCACCTCACTGCATTAAACTCCACCGGTTTGAATTTCTTGATTCTACAGACCCTACTTGTGCCATTGTGTGTTCCTCCACTTCTGGCCTCCTCCATTACCAGTGACTAACACTACAATAAATATGCAAATAATGTAAGTTTGCAAGCTGCAATCCAAATTATAGTCAAAACTAAGAACTGTATTCCTTCTAATTTCGGGAAAAGGTAGTTCGTCAATTTGCTTAGAATTTACAAGAACTGAGTAGTTGTCACCCGCTTGCATAAAATAGACGGTCTAATTTATGACATGCTTAGGTTTCTTGTTATACATTTTAATTTGGTAAGAAAATTCGCATGTAGTTTTAAATTGACTCGTTCTTGGAGCTAGCAATGGATATTTCCTTTGGCGATTGCCAGTTTTAATTTGAGCATTATATATAGAGATTGAGTGGGAGCTAAGATGCCTAGAAGTTTATTATCGTTTGATCCCCCATTTCGTTTGACTAGATCTGTGACAAACAATAGTATAATGGTTTTTTCTTCCTCTATATGCCCTATATAGGCATTTCCTATTTTGTGCTAGAGTAAAAATAATATTTAACTTTGTGCTTTGCATGTCAGTAGTTTTGCTACACTATAGTAGCAACAATCCTTGCGTGACAATTATTGTACCGATTACATCATAGCAAATCATAGCAAAGGGACAATATGAGGGGCCTTCAAACTGCAGTTTGAGAGACAATCTGTTTGTCCTATGGAGGTGCTCAATGGACTTAACATCAGAATAGCCTGGCTTTCAGAAGAAAAGATGACAGCTTTATTTTGTTGTTGTAGTGTGCCTATTCGGAAACAAGAAGTGAGTGCTTTGTTTTTTTAATAATATAACTAGAATGAATGAAATATGTAAGGGTTGAGCTCCTGAGTTGTGTAATTGGTCTAAACCTTTTTGGTTCTTTTTGTTGTTCCTGTGAAAAGTGTGATGACGGAGGCAAAGTTATGAGAACACCCAGATCATGTATGCTTATGTACCAAGGACTTTGCTCATAAACATCCCAAGTTGATCATTTCTACATACATACAATATTATCAAGAAGCATTCTTGTGGCTAGAAGCTCAACAAAATTGAAATTCTCAAGTCAATCATGCATGGTCATGTATGTGGTATGTCAGGCTTTGTTCATATATATCCTCCCGAAGATGCTCTTAAGTTGAATGTCGGTTCTAAATAAGAAGTTTAGGAGAACAGCAATGTGGTACAGATTTACAATATATGGCTTTCATGATTTATGCCTAACAAGTGATAAGATTCTGTAAGTCATGCCACTTAATTACTTTTTTCCATCATATATATCATTATTATTTCGTGCTGATTTTGGTAACATTCTACATTACTCTACAAATAGAGATAGTTGTAAATATAGACTGAGAGATAGTACTGAACTACTAATTTTCTAGACTAATTTGAGCTGATGAAAAAATAACCATGCTAACGAAAGTACTTGCAGCTAATGATACATGGGGTCGTAATACAGAAAACACAATCTATTTAAATGAGGTGTACTGTTACCATATTAGCAGATCTTCTCCTTTTGTTAAACATGCTTCACTTCCCAGGATCCAAAATTTCTTCATTCACTTTAACGGCAGAGCAGAGCCTCCTTGGTAACTGAATCATAGTAAATTATTCTTCTATGCCAACAATGGCTTGATAAAATAAGTGGCGCAATCAACCACAGAAAAATCTCTACTGGGGTACTGGTCGTTGCTGCTGGCTTGCTGCTCCTTTGTGTGATCAATGTCAAACATCTATTACTTTCTTAGGAAGCAATTTCAACCAGTAATTATCTTGCAACCAAAAGATATTTAGTTTCAATTAGCTTTCTTATTAGACAGGACATGCATGGGGTACAACTCCACCAAGGACGCGTGGTACAGCTCCAAGGGCATGCATGTCGATGCAGGAGGGGTACAGCCGGTGATGGCCGCGCTGCAACCGCCATCGAGGACGCTGCAAGACACGACATTAAAAAACAGCAAAGCAGGGGCTTGCAGAGGAAGTGTACATGGCGAATGGAAGGCACCGATGCGCAGGTAGACGCGCAACAGAAGCTCGCCGACGGGACGGAGGACGGCGGCGACGCATCGCCGATGAAGGAACGATGGCGTCGCGGATGATGGAACAAAGAAACGAGAAGTTGAGGGGATAGCACTGGCAACACACTGGATGACCTAGCCCGTACGAGGGGAAGGGAAGCCAATCTTCGTCGCCGGCGGGCGAGCGATCGGCGTCGGCGCATAGCGGACGAAGGAACGGCGGCGCATCAGGTACCGAGGAATAGGAAACGAGCAGTCGGGTGACCAATCGCACACCCAGTCGATAGAATGGGCCAGCCCATATGAGCGCGCGAGGAGCATCGATTTTGTGAACCTTCTGGAATGTTCCTGACGGACTTTCGGACATTCTGGCCGGTTCCTAAGCCGATTTTATTCTTCTTTTGCTGGTTTTCTGTTAAAAAAATCATTTTCTCGTCTATCTGTCACTTTTTTTTGTTTTCTGTTTATTTTTCTCTTCCCCTTTTGTTTCGTTTTTCTTTTCTTTTTTCATTTTTCAAGTTGAACATTCTTGTAACATTTTTCGAAATTTTCCACTCTTCTTCATATGTTCAAAAAAATGTTCCTCTTTAAAAATTTGCTCACAAATTGAAAAATGTCCGAGTTTAAAAAATGTACACGACTTTCAAAAAATGTTCCTGTTTCAAAATTTTGGTCAAAACTTCGAAAAATGTTCAGGAATTCCAAAAATTGTTCCTCTTTTAAAATTTGTTCACTAATTGGAAAATTTACAATGTTCAGAAAAGGTTCAGGAATTTCAAACAAATGTTCATGGTTTCAAAATTTGGACAGAAATTTAAAAAATATTCGCGTTACATAAAATGGTCAGGTATTTCAAAAAGGTTCGCAGTTTCAGATTTTTGTGCGCAAATACATGAAACATTCCAATTTTTATTTTTACTCAGCAATTGAAAAAATGTTCGGTTCCAATTTTTTGTTCGGACTATCATAAAATGTTCCATTTTCAAATATTTGTTCACAAGTGCAGTAAATGTTTACAGTTTCAAATTTCGTAATTTGTTCACAAATTCAAAAATAGTTTGACATTTTCAAAAACAATTCTGCTTTTTTCAATTTTTTGTTCACATAATGAAAAAAGTTCATATCTCCGAAAATTTGTTTAGAAATTCAAAAATCGTTCACACTTTTTCAGAATAGACACTTTTATAAAAGCGTTCACTACAGGAACTCAGTGGCGGAGCCACGTTTAGAGGAGTGTGGTCAATTGACCACACATGTTTTTGGCAAATTCTTTGTACAAAAGTAGAAATCATGTATTTTTTTTATAGAATGAGTGAAAACACATGTATTTGACATTACATATCTGAAATGACATCACAAACTTCTGATCCTGGCACCGCCACTGCAGGAACTATGTCGAGTTCGCTATAGTATTCTTATTCGCTAGAATAGGGCGGTCGGATTTAGTTAAGTTATGCGCTGCTTTAGTTTGAACAATACTGCTGGACTAGACTGGTTGTGCGTGCGCGATCCTAAGCAGTAGGTCGGTTGTTCGAATCCCAAAAATCGCGCGCTGTCTCTGTTTTCTGCCATCTTTTTTCGTCCCGCGGTACTGCTTGATGGGCCGGCCCAGTCGGGCTGCCACCCGTGCGTGCGGCCGCAAATTTGACGCAAAGAGCGTCAAGTAGGGGCTCCCCAGTCGTGTGGGGTGTCGGGCGAAATAGAGTTGTGAATATCGAAATCACTAATTAAGGAGTACTTGTTGCAAAAAACAGTCCACTTTCCAGGTTGCAATAAAATGACGCACATGCAGCGCGTCACTTGTCGCAACCCGGGAGTTTTCTCTTTTTTCATAGATTCGTTTATTCAAAACATTTTATCTTTTAAATCGTGCGCCCAAATCTCGAACCGTTTTCATCATTGGATTCCTCGTGTCGAGATCTTCAAAACTAAATCCCATGTTGATAGGTTTGACGAACTTTTTTTTCACGAAAACTCGAACAAAAAAACCGGGCGAAAAAACCGAAACCGGGAGCACGGTTTTTTCCCTTTCCGAAAGAGGCACGCCCATGCCTCTCACGAAATCACATTCGTGCCTCTCGTGGAATCAAAACCGTGACTCGTGGAAGGAAAAAAAACAAAAAACACGTTTTTTTCGTTTCCGAGAGGCACGGACGTGACTCTCACGAAAGCACAATTGTGCCTCTCGCGGAAGCAAAACCGTAACTCTCGTGAAAGAAAAAAAAACAGAAAACACGTATTTTTTTCTCTTTCTGAGAGGCACGGCCGTGACTCTCGCGAAAGCACAACCGTGCCTCTCGCGGAAGCAAAACCGTGACTCTCGCGAAAGAAAAAAAAACAGAAAACGCGTTTTGTTTTTCCCTTTCTAATAGGCACGGCTGTGACTCGCGCGAAAGCACAACCGTGCCTCTCGCGGAAGCAAAACCGTGACTCTCGCGACAGAAAAAAAAACAGAAAACGCGGTTTTTTCGCTTCCGAAAGGCACGGCCGTGACTCTCGCTAAAGCACAACCGTGCCTCTCACGAAAAAAAAATCATGACTTTCGCGAAAGAAATAAAAAGAAAATGCGCTTTTTTCATGAAAAAAAGATTTCGAAAAAAAAAATTGATCGAAAAGCTAAGGAAGACCGGGGAAAAACCAAACGTCGAAAAAAAACCATTTAAAAAACCGAAAACGCGTGCGAAAAAATAAAAAAATAAAAATTAGAGGGAGCGTCCAGAGCGCGACACGTGGCGAATGGCTGAGAGTGCGCCAAGTGGCGCTGATCATTGCGAGGCTCCCGAAGGAGCGCTCGTTAACTAGTTGCTCCCTGCGAACATAATGGACGACCCCCTGCTTTGACTGGACTTGGGCCTTTGCGGCCCAATTACGGACAGAAATGGGCGCTCGCTCTGCGGAGCAGCGGCCCGTGAAAGCGGGCAGCGCGTGAACGACTTGTGCACGCCTGAGCAGATCTAGACCGTACATTAGCGGGATCTGACGGTTGAGAGCCTCAAAACGTTATGGTGGCTCGTAGCTAGCTGAGTTATACTGTTTTTCAATGGGCCCAACGATTTATGTAGAACTATGAATCTTTGATAGATGCCCCCCACGACTTATGACAGGCAACGTGAGAGGATTCGGATACGCTATGTAGACCTACTTTTGAATCTCGGTCGTCAATGATATTTAACATAAAATCAACGGATATAAAAGAAATGACAGAAGAAGAACCATGAAATATTTCGTCCTTTATTATTAGCTATAAAGACTAAAGATATACATGGAGGTACATTTCTGGACGTAAGAAAAAGGCTTTAAATAAAATAGCAAAATAACTTTTAAAATAATATTTTTGTGGTTTTGGGAGTCATATATCTAATAGGAGTCAAACATACTTTTTGAAAGATTTCTTATACCCTAAATTAAGTATTTGTAGTTCAAGTCTCAATTCAGGGGGTTTTAAAAAACCTAATTTAGAAAATATTTGTTTGGTCAAATTATTTTTACAAGGAAATATTTTATGTCCTATATACACGGCATGATCATTGGGCAAGTTTTTGAAGCAAGGGAAACAAGTATGGGGGTGGAAGGAAGAGCAAACGTCCTGAACGCAGCGGCAGCTGAACGCAATACACGTGAATGCAGTGTTCACGTCGTCTGGAAGCTGCTGTTCTGACATGCTCTCGATGTGCTTTTTGACCGCGCTGGCCACTACCAAGGACGCCAGTGCACGCCTCGCTCTGCAGTTCATCGGTGATTAATGCATAAAAGTTAAATTGACCGTGCGGCAGCTGCAGGGGCCTTGCCGGAGTGGAGCGCTGCAAGGGGCGGCGGCGGAAGGCCGGAGGCGGCAATATCTGGTGGAGTGGAGTCGGAGGGCGCCATGGGCGTCTCAGACTGGTGTGTTGTTGGGGCGGGGGTGAAAGGACGGAGTCGGCAGTAGCACGTGCAGTGGAGGCAGGGGGGCATGGACGTCGCAGACGTCGTTGCTTCCTTGTGGAGTAGCGTGCCGGTTGCAGCTGAGGGCGCCATGGCGGGTGGCAGAGCAGCAGCGGCCGTCACCAGAGGGAGCTAGTCACGGGGGCGCGGTGGGCGGCGAAGCCTAGGCGACACCGTTCCCGGGTGCGTTTCGGTCATAGGCGTGGGCTCGCCGGAGATGCAGCCGTTGGATCAGGGCCAGTCGCTGCAGGGGCGGGGGTGCGGCATGCCTGTTGTTGAGTCCTCCGGGGCGTCATGTACGACGTTTAGTTCTGGGGGCGGTGGTGTGGCGTGGGCAGGCTCCGGCGACGGGGCGCGCACCGTCGACTTGTGCAGCGCGGTTCAATCATGCCGCCCCGGTGTCCAGGCAGCGGCAAACACCACCATCCTCTAGCCTGCGCAAGTACTGGTCATGTCAGATTCATGCTGTCAGATGGTGTGCACTGAGTACGCGTATACGCTGCATTTCGCTCTTCAAAAGTTTGCCTATACTCTAACTAGCATGCTCGCCGCTTCGAATCTCGATGCCACGCGTGTCGTTGATGCGCTGCGTGCAGATGCCACTGCGTGCATCGATGCACTTATGGGGTAGAAGTTACTATATAACTTTTAAGCACTTGAAAATAGCACAAAAATCCAAATCAAAGAAAAGACCAAAACACTCAAAAGTTTTTATTAAACCACATTTCTTCATGTTTTATTAGCTTATAAGTGTTGTGGCATGAAAATTAGGGTGTGACACGAGCAGCAGCTGCGCACAGAGACCAAGGGGAAAGCCGCCGTCCATCACGACGGCGAGCACTGGATGCGCTCTCCACTTGCGACAGCCGCAGCCTGGTGCCCTCGTCGGATGCCGCCCTCCCGCAGGTCAATAGATTGCTGCCTGTCGGTCGCCGCCCTCCCGCAGCCTCGCCACCCGCGCATCTCTCCTACCACCGGTTGGCGTTTGCCTCTGTCCCCGCCTTTCCTTTGATTCCGACGACGAGCATAGCGGATAAGCAATAATCCTACACTCACAGGCATATAACGGACTTTTACGGAGGCCTTAGTGCTAATTAACCTCTTTCCTTTCCTTAATCCCAATCAAACGATGCCACATGTGACAGTCCCTGAAACCTGTAAAAACCCGTCCCTGTGTCTAGCAAAGCCCGCATTGGGAAGTGAGGGATGGGGTGTGGAGCAGTGGAGTTAGGCTGGTTATAGTGGGGAGTAACTTAGACTAGTGTCTAGTGTCATATGCATGACACTAGTCTAAGTTACTACCTTCATAATGCAAAGTAACATAATAGTAGTGTCATAGATGACTTTATTTATTAGCTTGTAGACTCATCTTGTCTTGGGAAACGCTATGTTACAGTAACATACTCTCTCCATTCCAAAATATAGTGCGCCCGCGCTTTCCAAGGTCAAACTTTGACCATAAATTTAACGAACAAGACCGACTGCGGCGAAAAAAAAGTTACATAATTAAAAACTTATTTCGAATACGAATTCACTGATATAACTTTTGCTCCCGCCGCAATCGGTCTTGGTAGTTAAATTTACGGTCAAAATTGAAGCACGAGCATAGAGGAAGCACTACATTGTGGAATGGAGGAAGTATTATGTTACTACCTCACATTAAATACTTGCCACATAAGCAAAAATTTCTTGAAGTGCGCTATATTACTAGCTAAGTTACTCCCACTATGACTAGCCTAACGGTGCGCGAGGCGTTCTGGCGAACTTCAGCTCGGACCAGTACAATACCGGCTGATGACGTGGCAAGGATCGTGCGCCTAGATTCATGCTCTCGATCCAACAAATAAAAGCGTTCATGCTCTCGATCCAACAAATAAAAGCGTTCATGCTCTCAATCCAACAACAATTAGGCCTCCTTTAGTTTAAAGGAATTTCATAGGAATTCTAGAGGATAGGATTTTTATAGGATTTTTTCCTTTAGAGCCCTTTGGTTCATATAAATGGATTCCTATTCCTATATAGGATTGATTTCTATCCTCCACATTTCGGCCTTCTTTGGTTTAGAAGAATTTCATAGGAATTCTAGAGGATATGATTCTTATAGGATTTTTTCCTTTAAAGCTCTTTGGTTCATAGAAATGGATTCCTATTCCTACATAGAATTGGTTCCTATCCTCTACATTTCATAGGAAAATAAAAAAGAGCCTAGACTATGGAAAAAATCCTTTGGTGTCAACCAAATGACATCTTGTTTCATATTCCTACTCGTAGGATTTGAGATACATGTCATCTCATTTCCTACAAGATTTCTATTCCTATGATAATCATATATCCTATGAACCAAAAGTGGCCTTCATAGGAAAATAAAAAAGAGTTTAGACTCAATGGAAAAATTCATTTGATGTCAACCAAATGACATCTTGTTTTCTATTCCTACTTATAGGAGTTGAGATACATGACATCTCATTTCCTACAAGATTCCTATTTCTATGATAATCCTATCATATGAATCAAAAGAGGCCTAAAAGCGTTCGGGATGAGAGCACCTAACATGGCACATTCAGTTTAAATGAGATGGGCTAAGTTAAGTTAGTTCCCCTATTATCCACTCACACCGGAGTATGAACTGTCTAACAAATAAGCACATACTCCCTCCTTTCAAAAATACTTGTCATCAAAATGAATAAAAAGAGATGTATTTAGAATTAAAATACGTCTAGATACATCTTTTTTTGTTCATTTTGATGACAAGTATTTCCGGACGAATGAAGTATTTAATTATTTCGTACTCATTGCAACAGGCTCTTTTGCTAGTGTACGACAAAAGATGCATCCGAGTATGATAACCTTTCAAGTATGGGCTTAACACGTACAAAGCAAAATTTCAGGAAGACGAATGGAAAATATGATGTAAGTAACGAGCTGGAAGAGTGAGACAGAGATGTGTTAACCGGCTAGGACTAAAGAGGATTATGCATGGTGCTATATATACTACTCCTGGAGGACATGGACAACAAGACATAAATATTTAGCACTAATGTCAATAATGAGGTCATGCCAGAAAAGCTCCAAGGGTATTGTTACAAGGAAGATCAGAATTGTTTGTAAACAACAATGAGGTCATGCCAGAAAAGCTCCAAGGCATTGTAACACTAATGTCAATAAGAATAAGAAGCACCTTCTCACCAACCAGTCATCAGATGAAAGGTCCCCCTGAGGAAGCGCCACCAGGTTGACTCGGAAAGAATGTGTGACGAACCAGGCTTTGTTTGAGCTTATACGGCGTAATCGACAGATTCGAGCCACTCCATATAATATCTGACCTCACACTTCCCAGAGTGTCAACTTGAACAAGACGGCTATGCATTGAGATGAGCACACCACCCTTCTCATACAAGACCGGCGATATATAACCACGTGATCGAGCTGACAGACGAAGGTCTGCCACTGGAAGCTTGATCTTGTACTTGAACTCCCAGACCTCATTATCATAGTCCTGTAGCACACAAATATCAATCATGGTGATGTCCTCATCGATGTAGTAGAGGACGAGCTTGCCATCCATCTCAAACAAAGTGGCCGACTCAGGGGTAGCCGGAGCAGACATCCAACGGAATGACTCGGCAGTGGTATTGAATACCATCAGCATGTTGCTGCCCTGTTTCTTCACAGGGTAGAAGTGCAGGTCTTCCTGGAACAGGACCGACGGGCGGTAGGATGTTGTATTGACACTGCCCTCCGCCAGTGCGTCATCTTCGGACGCCGACGCCGCTGGCCGGCCGATGCACCTCTGCTCCGAAGAACCCAACGTGAAGATGTAGTAGGAAGGTTTGTCATCCGAATGAGGGTCCAGGGACTTGCTGCTCCTGCAAAGTACCCTGTACTCTCCGGAAGAGCGGTGGGGATAGAACCCCAGGAAGTGCGGAAGGAAGCACTTGGAAAGCCATTCCCTGGTGGTCGGGTTGCAGACGTAGAAGCACCGTGGCCTAGAGAGGACGAGGAGGCCGTCGCAGGAGGCCCTGACCATGAGGCAGGGGTCCCAGAGCTGAGCAAAGGGTGAGAGCACGCCGGCCCACGGGTCGAAGGCGCAGAGATCGTAGAGCATGCGGTCGGAGCGCTCCATGCAAGAGGCAATGGGGTGGGAGGGCTGGGCGCAGTGGTGCTTGAGGAGGAGGTCACCGTTGGAGGTGAGGACGTGGCGCCACAAGCGGCAGATGGCGCGGCAGCGGGCAAAGGCCTTCGCTGGCAGGCGGGGGATTATCTCCCAGATGATGATATCCTCTGGGATGCTGTCGCAGGGCTGCGCGGCCCTCCAAGAGGTAGGGTACTGATTTTTACTCACAGTGGTTGGAGGATAGCCCTGCACGTTCAGTTAATATGGTTAATTAATATAAATGATAATCCCTAGCAGCAACTCAAATCCGCATAAAGTAACCAGCCACTGCAAGTATGAAATAATATAGAAATCAAAACCCCTCAGAAGTCTGGACATGGTTGTGATTCTAAGGCCCTGTTCGGCAGCTGTCCGCTCTGCAGCTCCGCGCCGGAGCGGAGCGGCCCGCAGCCTATTTTCTAGGAGTCGCCCAAGCATCGCTCCGCGCGCTCCCAGAGCTGGATGACTGCCGAACAGGGCCTAAGAATCCCATGTGGAGATACCAGACTGAACTAAGCGGTGGTTAAGCCCACAAAAGTCCATAATTATTTCAGCTTTGTGCTTGATGAACCATCCCCAGGCCCATCCACCACTTCACCAATCTAACAATTTCGTTTATGAAAAGATAAGTCACAGCTGAATTCAAAGTAACAACTATACAAAGAACAATGCCACTGCCAGGTCAGGCATGGTAAAAGTATATCGAGTGCTAAATGAGGTTTCATTTTATGTGTAACAAATACTCCCTCCGTCCGAAAATACTTGTCATCAAAATGGACAAAAAGGAACGTATCTAGAACTAGAATACATCTAGATACATCCCTTTTTATTCATTTTGATGACAAGTATTTCCGGACAGAGGGAGTATGTGTCATGAACCCTATCATATTCGAAGATTGTATGTGTGAATTTGAACCATTACTGTGGGCATGCAGTGATGCCTCACGGGTACCTCAAATTGCATAACAACTTGCATATAGGTTAAATAACTCAATCAGCATCAAGCAGTTACAAAAAGCAACACACTAATATCCTCAGCTTTGCTGATTCTTTGATGTAACAACTTAATATAATACTCTGGAAAGGTCTAATGTACAAAGGTACTTACTTTGTCCCATTTTAGCTCTTTTGAATTCCATGAATAAGCAACACCGGTGTGTCCCTCTCTAACAATTAGCGTTTGTGCAACGATTCCTGCTTAGAGGGGGAAAAGGTTACAAACATTGCACTACTGTGCAAAAATAACACGCACGGCAATGACTAGATATTGTCACAGTTACTTTACATACACAAGTCCACGACACTAAAGAATTTAGAGAAAAAAATGTTTTTATATTGTTATCTCCTTGACGAAGGAAGGTTTATTGGAAACTAGAAAGATATGAATATTTTCAAAAGCTCAAAATTATTTCAGTGTGCAATAGTGCATCTTCAATCCGATTTTAATTTTCAGCTCCATAATAAGCTGACCTGCAAAATTCACTACAAATAGTTGGAGCATCATGGAATCAACACAATACACGTGTACCGTATCAGAAAAATGAGATTTATGACCTTGTTGTGTCATTCCCGCAGCTCCTGATGGATCCATCAGCTTCAGTCCACCAACAGTCTTTCTGTAGAGAAAAAAATAGGCATAAATATAATTTGATTAACACCATGATTCCGGCTTTTTTTGGACAAGAAAAAGTGTCGCCTAAAAATTAAAAAGTTAAAATAACAATTACAGGAGTAATCTGACAACAAAACTGATCCTTTAAGCAGAAGATGTTAAAACCTCAGAAATATGAAAAAAGAAAATCAGGAACCAACCTATATGCTGCAAGTTCCTCATCATGGCAGAGCCTATTATTGCCAGTTGTCCATATCCTCACAATTCCATCACAACATGCAGTTACAACATCGCCATTATCCAAAAATTTAGCATCCCATATACGGCCTGGGTGTTCAATGCTCTGAACACAGATTCCATCTGCATTATATTACTTACAGTCATATAACCAGGTACATGAAGAAAATTCTGCATTCTGCTACGTACTAACAACCAAAACCAAAAAACTGCACTGTACTGCACCTCCAATATAATTTTCATTTCTACAATGGTTCATATTATGAATCCAAACATACTATCCCAAAAAACAAGACAGATATATCCTAGCTGCATCCATGAAACACACAAATCAAATCAGCAGCCCAAGAACAAGCACGGCTTTACATCATAGATACAAGTGTGAAAGAAGGCGGGTAGTGTGGGTATTGAGATTCTTATTTTCAATATGGAAGAAAAGAAGACTCGAACTGCTCATGGACTAGCCAAAGGAGGAATCAGCAATACAGATGCTTAACGACAACCAGCAGATCTCTTTTTACTGATTGTCACAGTTTCCATTATATTGCTAAATACGAACTACCTTTCCCATATGCCACTGCCCAATATGTTTGATGTCAACGTATTTACAATCTTTTGCCTATAATGGAATTCCGTGCAATATTTTGCCTGTAACAGAATCCCACTTAACAGGAAGTACTATCATAGACTGGATTATTTTTGTTTGGAGAAAACATTAGACAGAGGCATAGGGAGACAAACCATCTGAGGAATCGATAGCAACCCCAATGGAACGGTCAGGGTTTAAAGAGTCATTCAGTACAGATGTCAATAAAAAAAAGCAAAAAACAAACCCAAACAAAGACAAGAGAAATATATAATGTTAAATCAGCTTGGGTCCATAGATCAGTTGTCACATATAGAAAACCGAATTAATATCAGTCAGTTCGGTTTTAGGTTCAGGTTAACAAAATGCACTGAAAGAACCGGCTCGTCCTATGGCCCCATTTCCTAGGGCCATGCTACCATCCTTATAGCTTAGCAAAAAAAAACAAGTACATCAAAATCTCAACTAAAGCCCGGCATGATCTCCACCAAGTCAGCTAGGCGCCTAGGCCCATCTCTTGCTCTCTCGTACCAATGCAATCACGACAGGCCACAGGGAAACAAAGTTACCAGCCGACATGCGTGCAATCCATCCCGACAACCAACAGCACTGCCCTCGGCAGGCCCATCAGCGGACTAGCACTCCTGCCAGTCTGTCACCATCAACAAGACGATTCAAAGGATTCAAAGAGAAGCAGCGCCATGTTGATTCAACAAGATTCTAGATTTCAATCATGGTCTGTTGATAAGATTCAAGTATTTGACAGCATGCGCACCCTGTTCTGCTATTGAATTACCTGCTAACATTACATTTCGGTTTAAACCGAAAAGCAAGCCGGAGTTTGGGTGAACCCAACTTCCGGTTTGTAGAACTTTCCAGGCTAGCTCGGTTGTCAATTTTAGTAAACCGAAATACCAAAAAAAGAGGAAGAACGAATGCCTACACCTAGATTAAAGTATAAAAAGAAATTATATCCTATAAACAAGTGCCACTGCATTTTAACAAGAATTCTCTAAAGCATACAAAATAAATCACCTTTCCATATCTTGACCGAGCGATCTCGACTGCCACTAGCAATAAGACCAGATGAATGAGCATCCACAGAATATACAAGAGAGGTATGGCCAATCATCTCCAACAGGGGTTGGCCAGTTAATGCCCATAACTTTATAGTTCTGCGACAAAACAAAATATTATATGTGATCATGTAAATGAGTAGCTGTAAACTGAAAGAATAAATTTGATGCACAAAAAATGTAAGACGATAATGAAAATGATGAAAAGCCAAATAGATGAGCATTTTATTTCAGCAAACCACTGGCAGGATATTAGTACGAATATCCAAGATTAAACGAGAAATTTTGATATCTTCATTTACAATTTTAGAACAAATAATAGCAGCTTCTACTATACTGCACCATCCTTTCGTTCAAAAGCAAGTGGAAATAGTCAAGTGATAACTTACCCATCATGTGATGCAGAGAGTATACCCATTCCTGGCATCTGTGCTAAACAACAAACAGTGTCTGCAATGGAACAACATTCTGTCAACCGATCAAGTATGTGTGGATGAGCACAACAAAAGTCAAAAGCACCAGTGCACATCAGGAGTTAACAAATAACCTGCATGCCCAGAGAATGTATGTAGACAAATCCTTCCTTTCCAAAGTTTAATGGTGGAATCACTTGAACCTATACAAAAGGGGAAAGGTGTAAAGTATTAATCAACCATTTGACCATTACTCCCTCCGTAAAGAAATATAAGAGCATTTAGATCACTAAAGCAGTGATCCAAACACTCTTATATTTCTTTACAGAGGTAGTAATAGATATCCAAGGACAGTCATAATTGCTCTTGAATATACTTCCCGTAAAGTAATAGATATACAAAGCGGAAGCTCTACCCGTAAATAGTTCTCCCGAGGGCAACTTAAGAACAGTTTGCACTGCGGCTTCATGGGCCACCAAGATCTCTACAGCATTGCCATCTCTCCACCTTCTCAAAGACTGTGCATAATACAAGTGTCAGGGTACAGCAAGGAACCATCAGATACAATGGGGAAACTTCATAATTTATTAGCCCAATATGTCATCACATGCCCAAAACACCAAATACGCCGCAGCCTTAAACACAAGTAGCATTGGAAACCGTTTCTAACAGGGGACTCAGAGTGTAGAAAGAAACAGAAGTACAATATGTGCATTTGTACAAAAAAAATATAAGAAATATAAATTATCAAAGAAGGTACTGAATTTATGCATATTAGTACAAAGTTAGTACAAAGTTGAGTAACTTACTTTGGGACAGAGGGAGTATATTACATTCATGTTACATCACCACATCTGCCAAACAACTACCCCATGAACAAATTGTCTGCATTTGCAGTGTGATTACATCATATACAAGAAAGACCCTCAGGATGAAATCAGCACAAGCAAGCAATCAACAAGAAGTACGTGAGCAAGTTCTGCACAGGAATTACACTGGTTGGGAAAAAACATACCAATCCATCGATGAAGATATAATGTCACCGTTGTCATCGATAGCAAGACCAGTCACCTGTGAGGTGTGACCCTTCATTGTTCCAACAACTTCTCCTGTATGCAAATTCCACAGCAATACTAGTGTATCCATGCCACCAGAAACAATTGCTCCTTCCGGAAAGCGATCAGAAGGAGGGGCCCAAACCATTGCACCAACAAAACTAAAATGTCCTGCAAGGGTTTTCGAGAGGACATATTCGCACTTCTTTTCCGGGTGCTGCGTCCAGAATCTCACGGTTCCATCGCTTGATGAGGTTGGAACACCCACATCACCACAGATACATATCCTAGAAACCTATTGTAAAAAGAGCAAGGACAAGTTAGCAAAGAATCAAATGTGCAGCAAATGTAGCAATTATGAAAGAACTTGATTATAAGGATCTAACTTTATTGGTTGAATACATGCCAGTACTCAAAGTCTAAAACTACTTACTGATGTAGATATGCGTTCCACATATGCAAAATAACCTTTGCCTAAGCTCTTAACAGTTTGAGCAGAATAATCGGTTAATACACGGGGATCACCTTTATCTCCAAATTTGGTTGATCATATAAGCACTTCTTTATTTTCAACACTAACATGTTTCTCTTTTACTATCCTTTGGACAGACATGGGCTTGCATAAAGGGGTATTTGGTATTTACATGCTAAATGCAGGTTATAATTTGAACCATAAGTCCATCGTTAGAAAAACAGAATGTGGCATTCTGGATGAGCATGGATTCCTCAAATAAGCACAACAATTTGTTGAGTTTCTGGTGGAACATAACAGGGAAGTTACAATCTGATTACAAGTGTAAAAATAACTCAAGCAAAACCAAGTAACTGATCATTGCTTGATCCACGAATCCACTACAAATATAATATCAAAAGGAAGTCAAACTGCAATGACTAATCGCGCCAGATCCACGCCGCCCCGACCAAGGCCGCCCCAGCACCAGCACCACAACACCACGGCGGCCCGCCCCGCGCCGCACACCGGCCACCCAGCAGCACATCCGTCCGGATCTGGCTGGAGGCGGCCTGCACGCAGCCACCAGAGGATGGACGACGCGCGGCCAAAACCGTACGGCCGCCGCAGCACCGACGAGCGCCCCCGCCACCTGCGTCGCTACCCGCAGCCCCGCCACCGCGCCCTGCACACAGCGCCTCGCCCGCGCTGTTCCCGCAGCACCCCGCGCCGCCGGGGACAGACGAGGAGGGCAACGAAACTAGCTAGGTCAAATTACACAAACCCGCGCCGCCCTTACAGGGGACGCCTCCAACTAGCAGATCGCGCGCCCGCCGCAAACCCTCCGCCGATGGTTCGTCGGGGCCAGCCTGGTGGGATCGAATCGCGTACATACTTGCAGGGGAAACAAAGCGGAGAGCTGAGGCGACGGACGCGGGGCGAGTAGTACAGGGGGAGGGAGGAGAGGCTTACATCGCCACCGTGGCCGTGGAGCTGCGCGCTGAGGTGGTACGCTGCCATGAGCGGCGCCGGACGGCGTACGTCGGCGAGGGGAGAAAAATTGGCGAATGAGGGCATCTACAACGCGGGCTCTTAGCCCATGCGCCAGGGTCTCTTTCCCCGCAGTTTCGCTCGATTCCTGGTCGATCCCAGGATTTCCGTTGGCATCGATGCCTCTCCTGTCGCCGGGCGCTTGCGCCGTTATTTCCCGCATGCACCTGTTTTCACGAGAGTATGGAGCTAGATCGACGCTAAAAAAATCAGCTAAGCGCTCAACCTGGAGGTCCTGAGTTGGAAAGGCAGACTCCTCCACCTGTGCTTCTTAATTAATCCTTTTCTTTAATGGTGCAAGCGCCTAAGCAAGCGCCTCTGCGTTGAAAATGCCCTGAGGAAGACGGCGAGCGGCCTTGTACAATGGAAGGTGCTTAATGAGATGCTTAGAAAAATAAACTGGATTTTTCTGATGCATCGGTGCCTATTTCTACAGAAGAGACGCTTAGTTAAGTGTCTATCCTGTACAAATAAGCACTGGTGCTTAAAGAAAGCCTGGTCCTCCCCTAAGCATCTCCTATTGTATAAGGCCTTAGGGGTCCACGCCAATATTTGGCTTGGCAGCCTGAGGCGTCAATCCAAATAGCCTCGTCGGGTCGCGAAGTCGTGTGACTGGCACGATGCCAACTACGAGCAAAGTTTTGTGGGTTGTTGGGCATGTTTGGTTTCCACATTGACTACATTCACTTTTTTATTACTTATTACTCACTTTCTTAGGCCCCCCGAATCCCGGTTGTACACAAACCAGCCATCTAGCAAGTGCGACCGTTGCGTGTTCTCTCTCCTAGGGCTCCTGCGACTCTCTGGCGATGGGCGGTTCCTAGGGTTTGATCTTCGTTTGGGTATGTGATTCTGCATCCCAGATCCGATTCCTTCTTCTCTATCCACTCATTCCCTTCTGTCTCATCTGGACGCGGGTGTTCCTTCGTATGTCGTTGTTCGGGGTGATCAAGGGGCGCGTGTTGGACCGCTACCCACCCTTGGCAGCGTCGGGTTGAAGGTGGCTCGCGCTCCGATGGCGGAGGCGCATGACGGAGCAAGGACTGATGCCAATTTGGGTGTTCTGCCTGTGCTGGGTGGCAGCGGGGATGCTCCCGTACCGGTGCTATCCAGCAAGGGGGCGGCGGCGGAGACCGATGGGGTGTCCCGTTCGGGGGCGGCTCTATCTGTTGGGGAACGTAGTAATTTCAAAAAAATTCCTACGCACACGCAAGATCATGGTGATGCATAGCAACGAGAGGGAAGAGTGTTGTCTACATACCCTCGTAGACCGAAAGCAGAAGCTTTAGCACAACGCGGTTGATGTAGTCGTACGTCTTCACGATCCGACCGATCAAGTACCGAACGTACGGCACCTCCGAGTTCAGCACACGTTCAGCCTGATGACGTCCCTCGAACTCCGATCCAGCCGAGTGTTGAGGGAGAGTTTCGTCAGCACGACGGCGTGGTGACGATGTTGATGTTCTACCGACGCAGGGCTTCGCCTAAGCACCGCTACAGTATTATCGAGGTGGACTATGGTGGAGGAGGGCACCGCACACGGCTAAAAAATCAAACAATCAATTGTTGTGTCTATGGGGTGCGCCCTTGCCCCCGTATATAAAGGAGTGGAGGAGGGGGGAGAGGGCCGGCCCCTATGGCGCGCCCTGGAGGAGTCCTACTCCCACCGGGAGTAGGATCCCCCCCCCCCTTCCAAGTAGTAGGAGTAGGAGTCAAGGAAAGAGAAGAGGGAAGAGAAGGAAGGAGGGGGCGCCGCCCCTCCCCTAGTCCAATTCGGACTAGTCAATGGGGGGGCGGCCTGCCTCTCCCTCTCCCCTAAAGCCCAATAAGGCCCATATACTTCTTCCCCCGTATTCCCGTAACTCCCCGGTACTCCAAAAATACCCGAACCACTCGGAACCTTTCCGATGTCCGAATATAGTCGTCCAATATATCGATCTTTACGTCTCGACCATTTAGAGACTCCTCGTCATGTCCCCGATCTCATCCGGGACTCCGAACTCCTTCGGTACATCAAAACTCATAAACTCATAATATAACTGTCATCGAAACTTTAAGCGTGCGGACCCTACGGGTTCGAGGACTATGTAGACATGACTGAGACACGTCTCCGGTCAATAACCAATAGCGGAACCTGGATGCTCATATTGGCTCCCACATATTCTACGAAGATCTTTATCGGTCAGACCGCATAACAACATATGTTGTTCCCTTTGTCATCGTATGTTACTTGCCCGAGATTCGATCGTCGGTATCTCAATACCTAGTTCAATCTCGTTACCGGCAAGTCTCTTTACTCGTTCCGTAATACATCATCCCGCAACTAACTCATTAGTTGCAATGCTTGCAAGGCTTAAGTGATGTGCATTACCGAGTGGGCCGAGAGATACCTCTCCGGTGATCGGAGTGACAAATCCTAATCTCGAAATACGCCAACCCAACAAGTACCTTTGGAGACACCTGTAGAGCACCTTTATAATCACCCAGTTACGTTGTGACGTTTGGTAGCACACAAAGTGTTCCTCCGATAAATGGGAGTTGCATAATCTCATAGTCATAGGAACATGTATAAGTCATGAAGAATGCAATAGCAACATACTAAACGATCGTGTGCTAAGCTGATGGAATGGGTCAAGTCAATCACATCATTCTCCTAATGATGTGATCCCGTTGATCAAATGACAACTCATGTCTATGGTTAGGAAACATAACCATCTTTGATCAACGAGCTAGTCAAGTAGAGGCATACTAGTGACACTCTGTTTGTCTATGTATTCACACATGTATCATGTTTCCGGTTAATACAATTCTAGTATGATTTGCAGCTTCATCGAGGTCTTAATCTATCTCTATAAATCTTGATGCTCAATATGTAAGCAGCTTCATCGAGGTCTTTCTTTGAAAAACTCCTTTCAAACACTCCTTTATGCTTTGCAGAATAATTCTACATTATTTCCGATCAACAATATGTCATTCACATATACTTATCAGAAATGTTGTAGTGCTCCCACTCACTTTCTTGTAAATACAGGCTTCACCGCAAGTCTATATAAAACTATATGCTTTGATCAACTTATCAAAGCGTATATTCCAACTCCGAGATGCTTGCACCAGTCCATAGATGGATCGCTGGAGCTTGCATATTTTGTTAGCACCTTTAGGATTGACAAAACCTTCTGGTTGCATCATATACAACTCTTCTTTAATAAATCCATTAAGGAATGCAGTTTTGTTCATCCATTTGCCAGATTTCATAAAATGCGGCAATTGCTAACATGATTCGGACAGACTTAAGCATAGATACGAGTGAGAAAATCTCATCATAGTCAACACCTTGAACTTTGTCAAAAAAACCTTTTTCCGACAAGTCTAGCTTTGTAGATAGTAACAGTACTATCAGCATCCGTCTTCCTCTTGAAGATCCATTTAATCTTAATGTCTCGCCGATCATTGGGCAAGTCAATCAAAGTCCATACTTTGTTCTCATACATGGATCCCATCTCAGATTTCATGGCCTCAAGCCATTTTGCGGAATCTGGGCTCATCATCGCTTCCTCATAGTTCGTAGGTTCGTCATGGTCAATTAACATGACCTTCAGAATAGGATTACCGTACCACTCTGGTGCAGATCTCACTCTGGTTTACCTACGAGGTTTGGTAGTAACTTGATCCGAAGTTACATGATCATCATCATTAGCTTCCTCACTAATTGGTGTAGTAGTCACAGGAACAGATTTCTGCGATGAACTACTTTCCAATAAGGGAGCAGGTACAGTTACCTCATCAAGTTCTACTTTCCTCCCACTCACTTCTTTGGAGAGAAACTCCTTCTCTAGAAAGGATCCATTCTTAGCAACGAATGTCTTGCCTTCGGATATGTGATAGAAGGTGTACCCAATTTTCTCCTTTGGGTATCCTATGAAGACGCACTTCTCCGACTTGGGTTTGAGCTTATCAAGATGAAACGTTTTCACATAAGCATTGCAACTCCAAACTTTAAGAAACGACAGCTTAGGTTTCTTGCTAAACCACAGTTCATACGATGTCATCTCAACGGATTTAGATGGTGCCTTCTTTAATGTGAATGCAGTTGTCTCTAATGCATAACCCCAAAACGATAGTGGTAAATCGGTAAGAGACATCATAGATTGCACTATATCCAATAAAGTACGGTTATGACATTCGGACACACCATTACGATGTGGTGTTCCAGGTGGCATGAGTTTGTGAAACTATTCCACATTGTTTAAATTGAAGACCAAACTCGTAACTCAAATATTCTCCTCCACGATCAGATCGTAGAAATTTATTTTTTTGTTACGATGATTTTCCACTTCACTCTGAAATTCTTTGAACTTTTCAAATGTTTCAGACTTATGTTTCATCAAGTAGATATACCCATATCTGCTCAAATCATCTTGTGAAGGTCAGAAAATAACGATACCCGCCGCAAGCTTCAACACTCATCGGACCATATACATCAGTATGTATTATTTCCAATAAGTTTGTTGCTTTCTCCATTGTTCCGGAGAACGGAATTTTAGTCATCTTGCCCATGAGGCATGGTTCGCAAGCATAAAGTGATTCATAATCAAGTGATTCATAATCAAGTGATTCCAAAAGCCCATCAGCATGGAGTTTCTTCATGCGCTTTACACCAATATGACCTAAACGGCAGTGCCACAAATAACGTGCACTATCATTATTAACTTTGCATCTTTTGGGCTTCAATATTATGAATATGTGTATCACTACGATCGAGATCCAATGAACCATTTTCATTGGGTGTGTAACCATATAAGGTTTTATTCATGTAAACAGAACAACAATTATTCTCTAACTTAAATGAATAATCGTATTGCAATAAACATGATCAAATCATATTAATGCTCAACGCAAACACCAAATAACACTTATTTAGGTTCAACACTAATCCTGAAAGTATAGGGAGTGTGCGATGATGATCATATCAATCTTGGAACCACTTCCAATATCCATCGTCACTTCATCCTTAACTAGTTTCTGTTCATTATGTAACTCCCGTTTCGAGTTACTACTCTTAGCAACTGAACCGGTATCAAATACCGAGGGGTTGCTATAAAAACTAGTAAAGTACACATCAATAACATGTATATCCAATATACCTTTGTTCACTTTGCCATCCTTCTTATCCGCCAAATTCTTGGGGCAGTTCCGCTTCCAGTGACCAGTTCCTTTGTAGTAGAAGCACTTAGTCTCAGACTTAGGACCAGACTTGGGCTTCTTCACTTGAGCAGCAACTTGCTTGCCGTTCTTCTTGAAGTTCCCCTTCTTTCCTTTGCCCTTTTCTTGAAACTAGTGGTCTTGTCAACCATCAACACTTGATGTTTTTCTTGATTTCTACCTTCGTCGATTTCAGCATCACGAAGAGCTTGGGAATCGTTTCCGTTCTCCCTTGCATATTATAGTTCATCATGAAGTTCTACTAACTTGGTGATGGTGACTAGAGAATTCTGTCAATCACTATTTTATCTGGAAGATTAACTCCCACTTGATTCAAGCGATTGTAGTACCCAGACAATCTGAGCACATTCTCACTGCTTGAGCTATTCTCCTCCATCTTTTAGCTATAGAACTTGTTGGAGACTTCATATCTCTCAACTCAGGTATTTGCTTGAAATATTAACTTCAACTCCTGGAACATCTCATATGGTCCATGACGTTGAAAACGTCTTTGAAGTCCCGATTCTAAGCCGTTAAGCATGGTGCACTAAACTATCAAGTATTCATCATATTGAGCTAGCCAAACGTTCATAACGTCTGCATCTGCTCCTGCAATAGGTCTGCACCTAGCGGTGCATCAAGGACATAATTCTTCTGTGCAGCAATGAGGATAAACCTCAGATCACGGATCCAATCCGCATCATTGCTACTAAACATTTTTCAACTTAGTTTTCTCTAGGAACATATATATAACATAGGGAAGCAACAACGCGAGCTATTGATCTACAACATAGATATGCTAATACTACCAGGACTAAGCTCTTGATAAATTAAAGTTCAATTAATCATATTACTTAAGAACTCCCACTTAGATAGACATCCCTCTAATCTTCTAAGTGATCACGAGATCCAAATCAACTAAACCATAACCGATCATCACATGAAATGGAGTAGCTTTCAATGGTGAACATTACTATGTTGATCATATCTACTATATGATTCACGCTCGACCTTTCGGTCTCAGTGTTCCGAGGCCATATCTGCATATGCTAGGCTCGTCAAGTTTAACCTGAGTATTCCGCGTGTGCAAAACTGGCTTGCACCCATTATAGATGGACGTAGAGCTTATCACACCCGATCATCATGTGGTGTCTGGGCACGACAAACTTTGGTAACGGTGCATACTCAGGGAGAACACTTTTATCTTGAAATTTAGTGAGAGATCATCTTATAATGCTACCGTCAATCAAAGCAAGATAAGATGCATAAGAGATAAACATCACATGCAATCAATATAAGTGATATGATATGGCCATCATCATCTTGTGCTTTTGATCTCCATCTCCAAAGTACTGTAATGATCTTCATTGTTACCGGCATGACACCATGATCTCCATCATCTTGATCTTTTATCAATGTGTCGTCACATGGTCGTCTCACCAGCTATTGTTTTTGCAACTATTGTTATCGCATAGCGATAAAGTAAAGCAATTACATGGCACTTGCATCTTATGCAATAAAGAGACAACCATAAGGCTTCTGCCAGTTTCCGATAACTTCAACAAAACATGATCATCTCATACAGTAAAATTTAGCATCATGTCTTGACCATATCACATCACAACATGCCCTGCAAAAACAAGTTAGACGTCCTCTACTTTGTTGTTGCAAGTTTTACGTGGCTGCTACGGGCTTAGCAAGAACCGTTCTTACCTACGCATCAAAACCACGACGATAGTTTGTCAAGTTGGTGCTGTTTTAACCTTCGCAAGGACCGGGCGTAGCCACACTCGGTTCAACTAAAGTTGGAGAAACTGACACCCGCCAGCCACCTGTGTGCAAAGCACGTCGGTAGAATCAGTCTCGCGTAAGCGTACGCGTAATGTTGGTCTGGGCCGCTTCATCCAACAATACCACCGAACCAAAGTATGACATGCTGGTAAGCAGTATGACTTATATCGCCCACAACTCACTTGTGTTCTACTCGTGCACATGACATCTACGCATAAAACCAGGCTCAGATGCCACTGTTGGGGAACGTAGTAATTTCAAAAAAATTCCTACGCGCACGCAAGATCATGGTGATGCATAGCAACGAGAGGGGAGAGTGTTTTCTACGTACCCTCGTAGACCGAAAACGGAAGCGTTAGCACAACGCGGTTGATGTTGTCGTACGTCTTCACGATCCGACCGATCAAGTACCGAACGTACGACACCTCCGAGTTCAGTACACGTTCAGCCCGATGACGTCCCTCGAACTCTGATCCAGCCGAGTGTTGAGGGAGAGTTTCGTCAGCACGACGGCGTGGTGACGATGTTGATGTTCTACCGACGCAGGGCTTCGCCTAAGCACCGCTACAGTATTATCGAGGTGGACTATGGTGGAGGGGGGCACCGCACACGGCTAAAAGATCAAACGATCAATTGTTGTGTCTATGGGGTGCGCCCTTGCCCCCGTATATAAAGGAGTGGAGGAGGGGGGAGAGGGCCGCCCCCTATGGCGCGCCCTGGAGGAGTCCTACTCCCACCGGGAGTAGGATTCCCCCCTTCCAAGTAGTAGGAGTAGGAGTCAAGGAAAGGGAAGAGGGAAGAGAAGGAAGGAGGGGGCTGATACGTCTCCAACGTATCTATAATTTTTGATTGCTCCATGCTATATTGTCTACTGTTTTGGACTATGTTAGGCTTTATTTTCCACTTTTATACTATTTTTTGGACTAACCTATTAACCAGAGGCCCAGCCCAGAATTGTTGTTTTTTGCCTATTTCAGTGTTTCGGAGAAACAGAATATCAAACGGAGTCCAAACGGAATAAAATCTTCGGGAACGTGATTTTCTCACCGAACGTGATCCAGGAGACTTGGACCCTACTCCAAGGAGACAAAGAGGAGGTCACGAGGGTGGGGGGCGCCCCCCTAGGGCGCGCCCCCTGCCTCATGGGCCCCTCGGTGCTCCACCGACGTACTCCTTCCTCCTATATATACATACGTACCCCCAAACGATCAGAACAGGAGCCAAAATGTTGGGGAACATAGTAATTTCAAAAATTTCCTACGCACATGCAAGATCATGGTGATGCATAGCAACGAGAGGGGAGAGTGTTGTCCACGTACCCTCGTAGACCGAAAGCGTAAGCGTTATAACAACGCGGTTGATGTGGTCGTACGTCTTCACGGCCCGACCGATCAAGCACCGAAACTATGGCACCTCTGAGTTTTAGCACACGTTCAGCTCGATGACGATCCCCGGACTCCGATCCAGCAGAATGTCGGGGAAGAGTTCCGTTAGCACAACGGCGTGGTGACGATCTTGACGATCTTGATGTTCCGTCAGCACCGCTACAATATTATCGAGGATTATGGTGGAGGGGGGCACCGCACACGGCTAAGAGATCAATGATCAATTGTTGTGTCTTTGGGGTGCCCCCTGCCCCCGTATATAAAGGAGTGGAGGAGGGGGAGGGCCGGCCCTCTCTATGGCGCGCCCTAGGGGAGTCCTACTCCCACCGGGAGTAGGATTCCCCCTTTCCTAGTAGAACTAGGAGCCCTTCCAAGTAGTAGGAGTAGGAGGGAAGGAAAGGGAAGGGAAAAGGAGAAGGAAGGAAGGGGGCGCCCCCCCTCCCTAGTCCAATTCGAACCAGCCCATGGGGAAGGGTGCGGCCACCCTTTGAGGCCTTTCTCTCCTTTCCCGTATGGCCCATTAAGGCCCAATACGAATTCCCGTAACTCCCCGATACTCCCAAAAATACCCGAATCACTCGGAACCTTTCCGATGTCCGAATATAGTCGTCGAATATATCGATCTTTACGTCTCGACCATTTGGAGACTCCTCGTCATGTCCCCGATCTCATCCGTGTTGGAAATATGCCCTAGAGGAAATAATAAAAGGATTATTATTATGTTTCCTTGTTCATGATAATTGTCTTTTATTCATGCTATAATTGTGTTATCCGGAAATCGTAATACATGTGTGAATACTTAGACACCAACATGTCCCTAGTAAGCCTCTAGTTAACTAGCTCGTTGATCAACAGATAGTCATGGTTTCCTGACTATGGACATTGGATGTCATTGATAACGAGATCACATCATTAGGAGAATGATGTGATGGACAAGACCCAATCCTAAACATAGCACAAGATCGTATAGTTCGTTTGCTAGAGTTTTTCCAATGTCAAGTATCTTTTCCTTAGACCATGAGATCATGTAACTCCCGGATACCGTAGGAGTACTTTGGGTGTACCAAACGTCACAACGTAACTGGGTGACTATAAAGGTATACTACGGGTATCTCCGAAAGTGTCTGTTGGTTTGACACGGATCAAGACTGGGATTTGTCACTCCGTATGACGGAGAGGTATCTCTGGGCCCACTCGGTAATGCATCATCATAATGAGCTCAAAGTGACCAAGTGTCTGGTCACGGGATCATGCATTACGGTACGAGTAAAGTGACTTGTTGGTAACGAGATTGAACGAGGTATTGGGATACCGACGATCGAATCTCGGGCAAGTAACATACCGATTGACAAAGGGAATTGTATACGGGGTTGCTTGAATCCTCGACATCGTGGTTCATCCGATGAGATCATCGAGGAGCATGTGGGAGCCAACATGGGTATCCAGATCCCGCTGTTGGTTATTGATCGGAGAGCCATCTCGGTTATGTCTACATGTCTCCCGAACCCGTAGGGTCTACACACTTAAGGTTCGGTGACGCTAGGGTTGTAGAGATATGAATATGCAGTAACCCGAAAGTTGTTCGGAGTCCCGGATGAGATCTCGGACGTCACGAGGAGTTCCGGAATGGTCCGGAGGTGAAGAATTATATATAGGAAGTGCAGTTTCGGCCATCGGGAGAGTTTCGGGGGTCACCGGTATTGTACCGGGACCACCGGAAGGGTCCCGGGGGTCCACCAGGTGGGGCCACCCATCCCGGAGGGCCCCATGGGCTGAAGTGGGGAGGGGAACCAGCCCATAGTGGGCTGGTGCGCCCCCTTGGCCCACCCCCTGCGCCTAGGGTTGGAAACCCTAGGGTGGGGGGGCGCCCCACTTGCCTTGGGGGCCACTCCACCCTTGGTCGGCGCCCCCCCTAGGAGATCCCATCTCCTAGGGCCGGCGCCCCCCTAGGGGAGCCTATATAAAGGGGGGAGGAGGGGCAGCCGCACCCTGGAGTCTTGGCGCCTCCCTCTCCCCTGCTACACCTCTCCCTCTCGCAGTAAAATGGCGAAGCCCTGCTGCGGTGACCCCTGCATCCACCACCACGCCGTCGTGCTGCTGGATCTTCATCAACCTCTCCTCCCCCCTTGCTGGATCAAGAAGGAGCAGACGTCACGCTGAACATACGTGTGTTGAACGCGGAGGTGCCGTCCGTTCGGCGCTAGGATCTCCGGTGATTTGGATCACGTCGAGTACGACTTCTTCATCCCCGTTCTTTGAACGCTTCCGCGCATGATCTACAAAGGTATGTAGATGCAATCCGATCACTCGTTGCTAGATGAACTCATAGATGGATCTTGGTGAAACCGTAGGAAAATTTTTGTTTTCTGCAACGTTCCCCAACAGTGGCATCATGAGCTAGGTTTATGCGTAGTTCTCTTTGCACGAGTAGAACACAATTTGTTGTGGGCGTAGATGTTGTCAACTTTCTTGCCGCTACTAGTCTTATTTTGCTTCAGCGGTATTGTGGGATGAAGCGGCCCGGACCAACCTTACACGTACGCTTACGTGAGACCGGTTCCACCGACTAACATGCACTAGTTGCATAAGGTGGATGGCGGGTGTCTGTCTCTCCCACTTTAGTTGGAGCGGATTCGATGAAAAGGGTCCTTATGAAGGGTAAATAGAAGTTGACAAATCACGTTGTGGCTTTCACGTAGGTAAGAAAACGTTCTTGCTAGAACCCTATTGCAGCCACGTAAAACTTGCAACAACAATTAGAGGACGTCTAACTTGTTTTTGCAGCAAGTGTTTTGTGATGTGATATGACCAAAGTTGTGATGAATGATGAATGATATATATGTGATGTATGAGATGTTCATGCTATTGTAATAAGAATCACGACTTGCATGTCGATGAGTATGACAACCGCCAGGAGCCATAGGAGTTGTCTTTATTTTTTGTATGACCTGCGTGTCATTGAGAAACGCCATGTAAATTACTTTACTTTATTGCTAAACGTGTTAGCCATAGTAGTAGAAGTAATAGTTGGCGAGCAACTTCATGGAGACACGATGATGGAGATCATGGTGTCATGCCGGTGACAAGATGATCATGGAGCCCCAAGATGGAGATCAAAGGAGCTATGTGATATTGGCCATATCATGTCACTATTATTATTTGATTGCATGTGATGTTTATCATGTTTTTGCATCTTGTTTACTTAGAACGACGGTAGTAAATAAGATGATCCCTCATAATAATTTCAAGAAAGTGTTCCCCCTAACTGTGCACCGTTGCGACAGTTCGTTGTTTCGAAGCACCACGTGATGATCGGGTGTGATAGATTCCAACGTTCACATACAACGGGTGTAAGACAGATTTACACATGCAAACACTTAGGTTGACTTGACGAGCCTAGCATGTACAGACATGGCCTCGGAACACAGAAGACCGAAAAGTCGAGCATGAGTCGTATAGAAGATACAATCAACATGAAGATGTTCACCGATGTTGACTAGTCCGTCTCACGTGATGATCGGACACGGCCTAGTTAACTCGGATCATGTTATACTTAGATGACTGGAGGGATGTCTATCTGAGTGGGAGTTCATTGAATAATTTGATTTAGATGAACTTAATTATCATGAACTTAGTCTAAAATCTTTACAACATGTATTGTAGATCAAATGGCCAACGTTGTACTCAACTTCAACGCGTTCCTAGAGAAAACCAAGCTGAAAGACGATGGCAGCAACTATACGGACTGGGTCCGGAACCTGAGGATCATCCTCATAGCTGCCAAGAAAGATTATGTCCTACAAGCACCACTAGGTGAAGCACCTGCTCTCCCTGCAGAACAAGACGTTATGAACGCTTGGCAGACACGTACCGATGATTACTCCCTCGTTCAGTGCGGCATGCTTTACAGCTTAGAACCGGGGCTCCAAAAGCGTTTTGAGAGACACGGAGCATATGAGATGTTCGAAGAGCTGAAAATGGTTTTTCAAGCTCATGCCCGGGTCGAGAGATATGAAGTCTCCGACAAGTTCTTCAGCTGTAAGATGGAGGAAAATAGTTCTGTCAGTGAGCACATACTCACTATGTCTGGGTTACATAACCGCTTGACTCAGCTGGGAGTTAATCTCCCGGATGACGCGGTCATTGACAAAATCCTTCAGTCGCTTCCACCGAGCTACAAGAGCTTAGTGATGAACTTCAATATGCAGGGGATGGAAAAGACCAATCCTGAAGTATTTGCAATGCTAAAATCAGCAGAGGTAGAAGTCAAAAAGGAACATCAAGTGTTGATGGTGAATAAAACCACTAAGTTCAAGAAAGGCAAGGGTAAGAAAACCTTCAAGAAGGACGGCAAGGGAGTTGCCGCGCCCGGCAAGCAAGCTGCCGGGAAGAAGCCAAAGAATGGACCCAAGCCCGAGACTGAGTGCTTTTATTGCAAGGAAAGTGGTCACTGGAAGCGGAACTGCCCCAAATACTTAGCGGACAAGAAGGCCGGCAAAATGAAAGGTATATGTGATATACATGTAATTGATGTGTACCTTACCAGTACTCATAGTAGCTCCTGGGTATTTGATACCGGTGCAGTTGCTCACATTTGTAACTCAAAGCAGGAGCTGCGGAATAAGCGGAGACTGGCGAAGGACGAGGTGGCGATGCGCGTCGGGAATGGTTCCAAGGTCGATGTGATCGCCGTCGGCATGATACCTCTACATTTACCTACGGGATTAGTTTTGAACCTCAATAATTGTGATTTAGTGCCAAGTTTGAGCATGAACATTGTATCAGGATCTTGTTTAATACGAGATGTCTACTCATTTAAATCCGAGAATAATGGTTGTTCTATTTATATGAGAGATATGTTTTATGGTCATGCTCCGATGGTGAATGGTTTATTCTTAATGAATCTCGAGCATAATGCTACACATATTCATAGTGTGAGTACCAAAAGATGTAAGGTTGATAATGATAGTCCCACATACTTGTGGCACTGCCGCCTTGGTCACATAGGTGTCAAACGCATAAAGAAGCTCCATGCAGATGGACTTTTAGAGTCTCTTTATTACGAATCATTTGACACATGCGAACCATGCCTCATGGGTAAAATGACCAAGACTCCGTTCTCAGGAACAATGGAGCGAGCAACCAACTTATTGGAAATCATATGTGTGCGGTCCAATGAGTGTTGGGGCTCGCGGTGGTTATCGTTATGTTCTCACCCTCACTGATGACTTGAGTAGATATGGGTATGTCTACTTAATGAAACACAAGTCTGAGACCTTTGAAAGGTTCAAGGAATTTCAGAGTGAGGTTGAGAATCAACGTGACAGGAAAATCAAGTTCCTGCGATCAGATCGTGGAGGAGAATACTTGAGTCACGAATTTGGCACACACTTAAGAAAATATGGAATAGTTTCACAACTCACGCCGCCTGGAACACCTCAGTGTAATGGTGTGTCCGAACGTCGTAATCGCACTCTATTAGATATGGTGCGATCTATGATGTCTCTTACCGATTTACCGCTATCATTTTGGGGCTATGCTTTAGAGACTGCCGCATTCACTTTAAATAGGGCTCCGTCGAAATCCGTTGAGACGACACCGTATGAATTATGGTTTGGGAAGAAACCTAAGCTGTCGTTTCTAAAAGTTTGGGGATGCGATGCTTATGTCAAGAAACTTCAACCTGAAAAGCTCGAACCCAAGTCGGAAAAATGCGTCTTCATAGGATACCCTAAAGAAACTATTGGGTATACCTTCTACCTCAGATCCGAAGGCAAGATCTTTGTTGCCAAGAATGGATCCTTTCTAGAGAAGGAGTTTCTCACGAAAGAAGTAAGTGGGAGGAAAGTAGAACTTGATGAAGTATTACCTCTTGAAACGGAAAATGGCGCAACTCAAGAAAATGTTCCTGAGGTGCCTGCACCGACTAGGGAGGAAGTTAATGATGATGATCATGAAACTTCATATCAAGTTGCTACTGAACTTCGTAGGTCCACAAGGACACGTTCCGCACCAGAGTGGTACGGCAACCCTGTCTTGGAAATCATGTTGTTAGACAACGGTGAACCTTCGAACTATGAAGAAGCGATGGCGGGCCCGGATTCCGACAAATGGCTGGAAGCCATGAAATCCGAGATAGGATCCATGTATGAAAATGAAGTGTGGACTTTGACTGACTTGCCCGATGATCGGCGAGCCATAGAAAATAAATGGATCTTTAAGAAGAAGACAGACGCGGATGGTAATGTGACCATCTATAAAGCTCGGCTTGTCACTAAGGGTTATCGACAAGTTCAAGGGGTTGACTACGATGCGACTTTCTCACCCGTAGTGAAGCTGAAGTCCGTCCGAATTATGTTAGCAATTGCCGCATACTATGATTTTGAGATATGGCAAATGGACGTCAAAACGGCATTCCTTAATGGTTTCCTTAAGGAAGAATTGTATATGATGCAGCCGGAAGGTTTTGTCGATCCTAAGAATGCTGACAAGTTGTGCAAGCTCCAATGCTCGATTTATGGGCTGGTGCAAGCATCTCAGAGTTGGAACATTCGCTTTGATGAGATGATCAAAGTGTTTGGGTTTATGTAGACTTATGGAGAAGCCTGCGTTTACAAGAAAGTGAGTGGGAGCTCTGTAGCATTTCTCATATTATATGTAGATGACATACTTTTGATGGGAAATGATATAGAGCTTTTGGACAGCATTAAGGCCTACTTGAATAAGAGTTTTTCAATGAAGGACCTTGGAGAAGCTGCTTATATATTAGGCATCAAGATCTATAGAGATAGATCAAGATGCCTCATAGGACTTTCACAAAGCACATACCTTGATAAGATATTGAAGAAGTTCAATATGGATCAGTCTAAGAAGGGGTTCTTGCCTATGTTGCAAGGTGTGAAATTGAGCTCAGCTCAATGTTCGACCACGGCAGAAGATATAGAAGAGATGAGTGTCATCCCCTATGCCTCAGCCATAGGTTCTATTATGTATGCCATGCTGTGTACCAGACCTGATGTAAACCTTGCCGTAAGTTTGGTAGGTAGGTACCAAAGTAATCCCGGCAAGGAACACTGGACAGCGGTCAAGAATATCCTGAAGTACCTGAAAAGGACTAAGGAAATGTTTCTCGTTTATGGAGGTGACGAAGAGCTCGTCGTAAAGGGTTACGTCGACGCTAGCTTCGACACAGATCTGGATGACTCTAAGTCACAAACCGGATACGTGTATATTTTGAATGGTGGGGCAGTAAGCTGGTGCAGTTGCAAGCAGAGCGTCGTGGCGGGATCTACATGTGAAGCGGAGTACATGGCAGCCTCGGAGGCAGCGCATGAAGCAATTTGGGTGAAGGAGTTCATCACCGACCTAGGAGTCATACCCAATGCGTCGGGGCCAATCAAACTCTTCTATGACAACACTGGAGCTATTGCACTTGCCAAGGAGCCCAGGTTTCACAAGAAGACCAGGCACATCAAGCGTCGCTTCAACTCCATTCATGAAAATGTTCAAGATGGAGACATAGATATTTGTAAAGTACATACGGACCTGAATGTAGCAGATTCGTTGACTAAACCTCTCCCTAGAGCAAAACATGATCAACACCAGAATTCCATGGGTGTTCGATTCATCACAATGTAACTAGATTATTGACTCTAGTGCAAGTGGGAGACTATTGGAAATATGCCCTAGAGGCAATAATAAAAGGATTATTATTATGTTTCCTTGTTCATGATAATTGTCTTTTATTCATGCTATAATTGTGTTATCCGGAAATCATAATACATGTGTGAATACTTAGACACCAACATGTCCCTAGTAAGCCTCTAGTTAACTAGCTCGTTGATCAACAGATAGTCATGGTTTCCTGACTATGGACATTGGATGTCATTGATAACGAGATCACATCATTAGGAGAATGATGTGATGGACAAGACCCAATCCTAAACATGGCACAAGATCGTATAGTTCATTTGCTAGAGTTTTTCCAATGTCAAGTATCTTTTCCTTAGACCATGAGATCATGTAACTCCTGGATACCGTAGGAGTACTTTGGGTGTACCAAACGTCACAACGTAACTGGGTGACTATAAAGGTATACTATGGGTATCTCCGAAAGTGTCTGTTGGGTTGACACGGATCAAGACTGGGATTTGTCACTCCGTATGACGGAGAGGTATCTCTGGGCCCACTCGGTAATGCATCATCATAATGAGCTCAAAGTGACCAAGTGTCTGGTCACGGGATCATGCATTACGGTACGAGTAAAGTGACTTGCCGGTAAAGAGATTGAACGAGGTATTGGGATACCGACGATCGAATCTCAGGCAAGTAACGTACCGATTGACGAAGGGAATTGTATACGGGGTTGCTTGAATCCCCGACATCGTGGTTCATCCGATGAGATCATCGAGGAGCATGTGGGAGCAAACATGGGTATCCAGATCCCGTTGTTGGTTATTGATCGGAGAGCCATCTCGGTCATGTCTACATGTCTCCCGAACCCGTAGGGTCTACACACTTAAGGTTCGGTGACGCTAGGGTTGTAGAGATATGAATATGCAGTAACCCGAAAGTTGTTCGGAGTCCCGGATGAGATCTCGGACGTCACGAGGAGTTTTGGAATGGTACGGAGGTGAAGAATTATATATAGGAAGTGCAGTTTCGGCCATCGGGAGAGTTTCGGGGGTCACCGGTATTGTACCGGGACCACCGGAAGGGTCCCGGGGGTCCACCGGGTGGGGCCACCCATCCCGGAGGGCCCCATGGGCTGAAGTGGGGAGGGGAACCAGCCCATAGTGGGCTGGTGCGCCCCCCTTGGCCCACCCCCTGCGCCTAGGGTTGGAAACTCTAGGGTGGGGGGGGCACCCCACTTGCCTTGGGGGCCACTCCACCCTTGGCCGGCGCCCCCCTAGGAGATCCCATCTCCTAGGGCCGGCGCCCCCCTAGGGGAGCCTATATAAAGGGGGGGGAGGGGCAGCCACACCTTGGAGTCTTGGCGCCTCCCTCTCCCCTGCTACACCTCTCCCTCTCACAGTAGAACACCGAAGCCCTGCTGCGGTGACCCCTGCATCCACCACCACGTCGTCGTGCTGCTGGATCTTCATCAACCTCTCCTTCCCCCTTGCTGGATCAAGAAGGAGCAGACGTCACGCTGACCGTACGTGTGTTGAACGCGGAGGTGCCGTCCGTTCGGCGCTAGGATCTCCGGTGATTTGGATCACGTCGAGTACGACTTCCTCATCCCCGTTCTTTGAACGCTTCCGCGCGTGATCTACAAAGGTATGTAGATGCAATCCGATCACTCGTTGCTAGACGAACTCATAGATGGATCTTGGTGAAACCGTAGGAAATTTTTTGTTTTCTGCAACGTTCCCCAACAATCCGGGACTGCGAACTCCTTCGGTACATCAAAACACATAAACTCATAATATAACCGTCATCGAACTTTAAGCGTGCGGACCCTACGGGTTCGAGAACTATGTAGACATGACCAAGACACGTCTCCGGTCAATAACCAATAGCGGAACCTGGATGCTCATATTGGCTCCCACATATTCTACGAAGATCTTTATTGGTCAAACCGCATAACAACAAACGTTGTTCCCTTTGTCATCGGTATGTTACTTGCCCGAGATTCGATCGTCGGTATCTCAATACCTAGTTCAATCTCGTTACCGGCAAGTCTCTTTACTCGTTCCGTAACACATCGTCCCGCAATCAACTCATTAGTTGCAATGCTTGCAAGGCTTATAGTGATGTGCATTACCGAGTGGGCCCAGAGATACCTCTCCGACAATCGGAGTGACAAATCCTAATCTCGAAATACGCCAACCCAACAAGTACCTTCGGAGACACCTGTAGAGCACCTTTATAATCACCCAGTTACGTTGTGATGTTTGGTAGCACACAAAGTTTTCCTCTGGTAAACGGGAGTTGCATAATCTCATAGTCATAGGAACATGTATAAGTCATGAAGAAAGCAATAGCAACAAACTAAATGATCAAGTGCTATGCTAACGGAATGGGTCAAGTCAATCACATCATTCTCTAATGATGTGCCCCCGTTTAATCAAATGACAACTCATGTCTATGGCTAGGAAACTTAACCATCTTTGATTCAACGAGCTAGTCAAGTAGAGGCATAGTAGTGACACTTTGTTTGTCTATGTATTCACACATGTATTATGTTTCCAGTTAATACAATTCTAGCATGAATAATAAACATTTATTATGATATAAGGAAATAAATAATAACTTTATTATTGCCTCTTGGGCATATTTCCTTCAGTCTCCCACTTGCACTAGAGTCAATAATCTAGATCACATCTCCATGTGATTTAACATCAATAGTTCACATCACCATGTGATTATCACCCATAGTTCACATCGTCATGTGACCAGCACCAAAAGGGTTTATTAGAGTCAATAATCTAGTTCACATCGCTATGTGATTAACACCTAAAGAGTACTAAGGTGTGATCATGTTTTGCTTGTGAGAGAAGTTTAGTCAACGGGTCTGCCATATTCAGATCCGTATGTATTTTGCAAATTTCTATGTCAACAATGCTCTGCACGGAGCTACTTTAGCTAATTGCTCCCACTTTCAATATGTATCCAGATTGAGACTTGGAGTCATCTGGATCACTGTCAAAACTTGCATCGACGTAACCCTTTACGACGAACCTTTTTTTACGTCCATAATCGAGAAACATATCCTTATTCCACTAAGGATAATTTTGACCGATGTCCAGTGATCTACTCCTAGATCACTATTGTACTCCCTTGTCAAAATTAGTGTAGGGTATACAATAGATCTGGTACACGACATGGCATACTTTCTAGAACCTATGGCTGAGGCATAGGGAATGACTTTCATTCGCTTCCTATCTTCTGCCGTGGTCGGGCTTTGAGTCTTACTCAATTTCACACCTTGTAACACAGGCAAGAACTCTTTCTTTGACTGTTCCATTTTGAACTATTTCAAAATCTTGTCAAGGTATGTACTCATTGAAAAAACTTATCAAGCATCTTAATCTATCTCTATAAATCTTGATGCTCAATATGTAAGCAGCTTCATCGAGGTCTTTCTTTGAAAAACTCCTTTCAAACACTCCTTTATGCTTTGCAGAATAATTCTACATTATTTCCGATCAACAATATGTCATTCACATATACTTATCAGAAATGTTGTAGTGCTCCCACTCACTTTCTTGTAAATACAGGCTTCACCGCAAGTCTATATAAAACTATATGCTTTGATCAACTTATCAAAGCGTATATTCCAACTCCGAGATGCTTGCACCAGTCCATAGATGGATCGCTGGAGCTTGCATATTTTGTTAGCACCTTTAGGATTGACAAAACCTTCTGGTTGCATCATATACAACTCTTCTTTAATAAATCCATTAAGGAATGCAGTTTTGTTCATCCATTTGCCAGATTTCATAAAATGCGGCAATTGCTAACATGATTCGGACAGACTTAAGCATAGATACGAGTGAGAAAATCTCATCATAGTCAACACCTTGAACTTTGTCAAAAAAAACCTTTTCCGACAAGTCTAGCTTTGTAGATAGTAACAGTACTATCAGCATCCGTCTTCCTCTTGAAGATCCATTTAATCTTAATGTCTCGCCGATCATTGGGCAAGTCAATCAAAGTCCATACTTTGTTCTCATACATGGATCCCATCTCAGATTTCATGGCCTCAAGCCATTTTGCGGAATCTGGGCTCATCATCACTTCCTCATAGTTCGTAGGTTCGTCATGGTCAATTAACATGACCTTCAGAATAGGATTACCGTACCACTCTGGTGCAGATCTTACTCTGGTTTACCTACGAGGTTTGGTAGTAACTTGATCCGAAGTTACATGATCATCATCATTAGCTTCCTCACTAATTGGTATAGTAGTCACAGGAACAGATTTCTGCGATGAACTACTTTCCAATAAGGGAGCAGGTACAGTTACCTCATCAAGTTCTACTTTCCTCCCACTCACTTCTTTGGAGAGAAACTCCTTCTCTAGAAAGGATCCATTCTTAGCAACGAATGTCTTGCCTTCGGATATGTGATAGAAGGTGTACCCAATTTTCTCCTTTGGGTATCCTATGAAGACGCACTTCTCCGACTTGGGTTTGAGCTTATCAAGATGAAACGTTTTCACATAAGCATTGCAACTCCAAACTTTAAGAAACGACAGCTTAGGTTTCTTGCTAAACCACAGTTCATACGATGTCATCTCAACGGATTTAGATGGTGCCTTCTTTAATGTGAATGCAGTTGTCTCTAATGCATAACCCCAAAACGATAGTGGTAAATCGGTAAGAGACATCATAGATTGCACTATATCCAATAAAGTACGGTTATGACATTCGGACACACCATTACGATGTGGTGTTCCAGGTGGCATGAGTTTGTGAAACTATTCCACACTGTTTTAGTTGAAGACCAAGCTCATAACTCAAATATTCTCCTCCATGATCAGATCGTAGAAACTTTATTTTCTTGTTACGATGATTTTCCACTTCACTCTGAAATTCTTTGAACTTTTCAAATGTTTCAGACTTATGTTTCATCAAGTAGATATACCCATATCTGCTAAAATCATCTTGTGAAGGTCAGAAAATAACGATACCCGCCGCGAGCTTCAACACTCATTGGACCGTATACATCAGTATGTATTATTTCCAGTAAGTTTGTTGCTTGCTCCATTGTTCCGGAGAACGGAGTTTTAGTCATCTTGCCCATGAGGCATGGTTCACAAGCATCAAGTGATTCATAATCAAGTGATTCCAAAAGCCCATCAGCATGGAGTTTCTTCATGCGCTTTACACTAATATGACCTAAACAACAGTGCCACAAATAAGGTGCACTATCATTATTAACTTTGCATCTTTTGGCTTCAATATTATGAATATGTGTATCACTACGATCGAGATCCAATGAACCATTTTCATTGACTATGAAGGCCAAGTTGGGAATGGAGTTTGCTTAGCCCATTGGGCGGATATCCAGAGTGGATTCAGATGCTGATGGTCGTTTTTTCGGGGGGGGGGGGGGTTCATGAGGGTGTGGGCTAAGATAGCAGTGCAGGAGCCTATCGTCCGCTATGTCACAGTGACTTCCCTTAAGTTGAAAAGGACCAAGACCTTCTCTGTTATGTATGAAAGAGTGTCGTTCTACTGCTTTTCTTGTGGCCTTGTTGGTCATTCTTTAGTCATGTGTCCTAGTCCTGGGGCCAGAGAAGAGAATGGTGATCTGCCATATGCTGCAAAAAGTTGTGTGTCAATGATGATCACTCGAAGAGATCAGGGGGCTCAAGGTCCAGCACATCCTTGTCTTCAGCTGCTGGTTCTTTTGATGAGGCTCGGAATGCTGAGCCGACCAGGAACAATTATGGTGGTCAGGTACGGGCGGATGCTGTCGACAGTGAGGTCTCATCTCCCATCAAACGGGGGGGACCGACCCGGGGCCATGGGAGGTCTTCCCGTGGGCGTGAACATGGTTGCTCCGGCGACCCGGGACACGAGTTGTTTCCTGCTATACAAAAGAGGAGGACCGGGACAGCCGGCCAAAAGAGGAAATCTGTCAAGGCTCTGGCTTCGTCGTCCACTCAAGGGCATACTTATGACAATGAGTTGGCTTTAGTTCTTGTGCCTGGAGAACCTGCGGCTGCGGTTGCTAAAATGCAGAACACTGATGATGAGTCCAACAAGAAGCTACGTCTCTCAACTACTCGAGCGGCAGATCAGGCAGAGGCTGCATGCCAGCCCCACCAGACGCAATGAGTCTTCTATGCTGGAATTGTTGAGGCTTGGGGTCGGACTCGATAGTTGGCGAGCTTCGCTGGTTAGTGAAGCTCTACCGACCCTCCCTCCTCTTTCTGTCTGAAATGAAGATGAGGGATAATCTTGTCAGGAACTTTATGTGGTCGCTGGGCTTCTCTGGTTGTTTTGTTGTTAGCAGTGAGGGCCTCAATGGGGGCTTTGCTTTGCTTTGTTTTGGACAGATTCGGCAGAGGTTTCTATGAAGGCTGCTAATAAGCGTTGTATAGACACCCAGTTCAAGATCAACGGTGGGGCGGTCTGGCATGCCTCCTTTGTATATGGGGAGCCAAGAAGGGAGAACATACCTCAATTGGGAGCTGCTTCGGTGTCTCTAGCCGATGTGGGATGGTTTGTGGCTGTGTTGTGGGGATTTCAATGAGGTTTTAGCTCAAGATGAACATTGTGGCCCTCGAGACCACTCCGACTCCCAAATTTCTTCCTTCAGACAAGGCTTAATGGACGATGGCTGACTGACTTGGGATACTCGGGACCAAGGTTTACATGGTGCAACAAACAAGACACGGACTGTCAGGTCAAGTGCCGCCTAGATCGGGCCATGGCAAATGGTGCCTTCACTAGCTTATTCCAAGAGTGTGGGTTGAGAACCTCATCGCCACCTCTTATGACCACTATCATGTGCTTGTTTGGCTAGACTATAGGACTGCACATGATTGACGTCCACCAGTTCAGCAGGGTTTTCGGTTTGAAGCAATGTGGCTGCGTGCCGAGGACTATAAAGAAACCATAGAGCGTGCATGCTCTGACGGGCGGGACGATAGCCCCTCTCGGCAATCAACATGGTCAAACCTGAAGCACGTCGTGGGTTCTTTGCGAGTTTGGAGTAAGGAGGATTTTGGCAATATTCGGAAGAGGATTGGGAAGACGGAGCGCCATTTGGCCACCATCGGGGTCTTGCCTCCTACTGTTGCGTCACCGGGGAAGGAGCGGACGGTCGAGGGGCGGCTCTGTGAGCTATTTGAACGTGATGAAGTTATGGAACTCCATCGTTCCCCTGTCGATTGGCTAAGGCTGGCGACCGCAACACGGAATTCTTCCACGCCAGGGCGACGGCTCGTCGGCGGACTAATAGGATTCATTCTCTGGTTCAGGAGGACGGCTCCTGCTGCAATGCCCAAGGTGAAATCAAAGGTATGGTTCAAAGTTTCTACGAGAAATTATTTTCCTCGGAACCATGTCAGGTTGCGGATTGTGTTACGGACGCTATCCCTCACAAAGTCATGGCTGAGATGAATGATGATCTATGCAAGCCATACAGTAATGAGGAAATCAGATCTGCTTTGTTCCAGATGGGCCCAACGAAAGCTCCGGGACCGGACGGGTTTCTGACTCTCTTCTACTAGACTCATTGGAGTTTCCTTGAGGAGGACATCTATCATGTTGTTCGGGGATTCCTTGAAGGAAGGCCAATTCCTGAAGGTTTTTGTGATTCTGTGATTGTCCTAATTCCCAAGACTACAAGGCCAAAGCACCTATAGAATTTTAGGCCGATCAGTCTTTGTAATGTTCTTTACAAAATTGCTTCAAAGGTCCTGGCCAATCGTCTAAAAGTGTTGCTGCCCGTTGTGGTTTCTGAATGTCAAAGCGCATTTGTTCCTGGTAGATTGATCACCGACAACACGCTCATTGCCTATGAATGCCTGCACACCATTCGAAAGCAGCGTGTGAAGCAACCTTTCTTTGTGCTCAAGATTGATATGATGAAAGCATATGATCGTGTTGAATGGAGCTACCTGCATGCTTGCTTGTGTAAACTGGGTTTCGCCAATGCTTGGATAGATTCTGGGATGAGATGTGTCACCAATGTTCGTTATGCTGTCAGAGTCAATGGTGAGCTTACAGATCCGGTGGTTCCTTCCCGGGGAATCCGTCAAGGGGACCCAATCAGCCCCTACCTGTTTCTTTTGTGCACTGAAGGTTTTTCTAGTCTGCTCTTCCAGAAGGAAGTTTGTGGTGAGCTACATGGGATCAAAAATGGCCGACAAGGCCCTCCTATCTCACACCTCCTATTTGCGGATGATAGCATCTTCTTTGCTAAGAGTGACCAGCATAGTGTGGACTCATTGGATTCTGTGTTACAGATTTATTGTGATGGATCTGGTCAGGCTATCAATAAGGAGAAATCCTCTATCTTTTTTGGTCGGAATTGTCCGGACAGCATTAAGAACAGGGTGAAGAGCCGGTTGGGTATTCATAATGAGGCCTTTCATGACTTCTATCTTGGCATGCCCACTGAGGTTGGCAACTCTCCCACCAGTACATTCAAATTTCTGACTGACAAAGCTTGGCAAAACATCCATGGGTGGAGTGACCGACCCTTGTCCAGGGCCGGGAATGAAACTTTACTGAAGTTTATCACTCAGGCCATTCCAACCTTTGTCTCGAGCTGTTCCCGTCTCCCGGTTGCCACTTGTGAAAAGTTTAGACAGATCGTGGTCAATTAGTGGTGGGGAACGGAGGATAGGAATAAGAAACTTCACTAGAGATCGTGGGCTTGGCTGTCGACCCCTAAGTGTCTTGGAGGCATGGGTTTCTAAGACATGGCACTGTTCAATCAAGCGATGTTGGGTAAGCAAGGGTGGAGACTCCTAACTGAGCCTGGTTCCTTGTGCGCTCAAGTTTTGAGGGGTAGATACTATCCCAATGGCAGTTTCTGGAATGCCTCGGTGCCACGAACAGCTTTGACCACTTGGCGCGGTATTATTCATGGCCAGGATCTTCTCAAGAGAGGCGTGCAGTGGGGAATTGGGGACGGGTGATACGTCCATTTTGCATCATGCTTTTATATCGATATTTATTGCATTATGGGTTGTTACTACACATTATGTCACAATACTTATGCCTTTTCTCTCTTATTTTACAAGGTTTACATGAAAGAGGGAGAATGTCGACAGCTCGAATTCTGGGCTGGAAAAGGAGCAAATATTAGAGACCTATTCTACACAACTCCAAAAATCATGAAACTTCACGGAGGCACTTTTTGGAATTAATAAAAATACTGGCAAAAGAATCAACCGAAGGGGGCCCACACCCTAGCCACAAGGGTGGGGGCGCGCCCTACCCCCTTGGGCGCGCCCCCTGCCTCGTGGGCCACCTGGAAGCCCCCCGATGCCCATCTTCTGGTATAAGGTGTCCTTTTGCCCTGGAAAAAAATCATAAGGAAGCTTTCGGGATGAAGCGCCGCCGTCTCGAGGCGGAACCTTGGCGGAACCAATCTAGGGCTCCGGCGGAGCTGTTCTGCAGGGGAAACATCCCTCCGGGAGGGGGAAATCGTCACCATCGTCATCACAATTGATCCTCTCATCGGGAGGGGGTCAATCTCCATCAACATCTTCATCAGCACCATCTCCTCTCAAACCCTAGTTCATCTCTTGTATCCGATCTTTGTCTCAAAACCTCAGATTGGTACCTGTGGGTTGCTAGTAGTGTTGATTATTCCTTGTAGTAGATGCTAGTTGGTTTATTTGGTGGAAGATCATATGTTCAGATCCTTTATGCATATTAATACCCCTCTAATTATGAACATGAATATGATTTGTGAGTAGTTACGTTTGTTCCTGGGGACATGGGAGAAGTCTTGTTATAAGTAGTCATGTGAATTTGGTATTCATTTGATATTTTGATGAGATGTATGTTGTCTTTCCTCTACTGGTGTTATGTGAACGTCGACTACATGACACTTCACCATTGTTTGGGCCTAGGGGAAGGCATTTGGAATTAATAAGTAGATGATGGGTTGCTAGAGTGAGAGAAGATTAAACCCTAGTTTATGCGTTGCTTCGTAAGGGGCTGATTTGGATCCATATGTTTCATGCTATGGTTAGGTTTACCTTAATTCTTCTTTCGTAGTTGCGGATGCTTGCGAGAGGGGTTAATCATAAGTGGGATGCTTGTCCAAGGAAGGGCAGCACCCAAGCACTGGTCCACCCACATATCAAATTATCAAAGTAACGAACCCGAATCATAAGAGCATGATGAAAACTAGCTTGACGATAATTCCCATGTGTCCTCGGGAGCGCTTTCCTTTATATAAGAGTTAGTCCAGGCTTCTCCTTTGCTACAAAAAGGATTGGGCCACCTTGCTGCACCTTGTTTACTTTTGTTACTTGTTACCCGTTACGAATTATCTCATCACAAAACTATATGTTACCGATAATTTCAGTGCTTGCAGAGAATACCTTACTGAAAATTGCTTGCCATTTCCTTCTGCTCCTCGTTGGGTTTGACACTCTTACTTACCGAAAGGACTATGATAGATCCCCTATACTTGTGGGTCATCAAGACTCTTTTCTGGCGCCGTTGCCCGGGAGTGAAGTGCCTTTGGTAAGTGGAATTTCATAAGGAAAAATTTATATAGTGTGCTAAAATTTATTGTCACTTGTTACTATGGAAAATAATACTTTGATGGGCTTGTTCGGGGTATATTCACCCCGACCAGTAGATCAAAGAGTTGCTCCTCAACCTACTGAAAATGTTTACTTTGAAATTCCTTCGGGTATGATAGAGAAACTGCTAGCTAATCCTTTTACAGGAGATGGAACATTACATCCCGATATGCACCTAATCTAGGTGGATGAAGTTTGTGGATTATTTAAGCTTGCAGGTATGCCCGAGGATGTTATCAAGAAGAAGGTCTTCCCTTTATCTTTGAAGGGAAAGGCATTGACATGGTTTAGGCTATGTGATGATATTGGATCATGGAACTACAATCGACTGAAATTGGAATTTCATCAGAAGTTTTATCCTACGCATCTGGTTCATCATGATCGTAATTATATATATAATTTTTGGCCTCGCGAAGGAGAAAGTATCGCTCAAGCTTGGGGGAGGCTTAAGTCAATGTTATATTCATGCCCCAATCATGTGCTCTCAAGAGAAATGATTATTCAAAAAATTTATGCTCGGCTTTCTGACAACAATCGCTCCATGCTCGATACTTCTTGTACTAGTTCTTTTATGATGAAGACTATTGAATTCAAATGGCATTTATTGGAAAGAATTAAACGCAACTCTGAAGATTGGGATCTCGACGAAGGTAAGGAGTCAGGTATAACACCTAAGTTTGATTGTGTTAAATCTTTTATGGATACTGATACTTTTCGTGAATTTAGCACTGAATATGGAGTTGACTCTGGGATAGTAGCTTATTTCTGTGAATCATTCGCTACTCATGTTGATCTCCCTAAGGAGAAGTGGTTTAAATATCATCCTCCCATTGAAGTAAAAGTAGCTGAACCTAATAAAGTTGAAGAAAAGACTATCACTTATAATGTTGATCCTATTGTTCCTACCGCTTATATTGAGAAACCACCTTACCCTGTTAGAATAAAGGATCATGCTAAAGCTTCAACTGTGGTTCGTAAGAGTAAGGCTAGAACACCTAAACCCCCTGAGCAAATTAAAGTTGAACCTAGTATTGCTATGGTTAAGGATCTCTTGGTCGATAATATTGATGGGCGTGCTATTTACTTCTGTGATGAAGCTGCTAGAATTGCTAAACCCGATACTAAAGGTAAACATCTGTTGTTGGCATGCCTGTTGTTTCTGTTAAAATAGGAGATCATTATTATCATGGCTTATGTGATATGGGTGCTAGTGCGAGTGCAATACCTCATTCCTTATACAAAGAAATTATGCATGATAGTGCACCTGCTGAAATATAAGGTATTGATGTTACTATTAAACTTGCAAATAGAGATACTATTTCACCAATTGGGATTGTTAGATATGTTGAAGTCTTGTGTGGGAAAGTTAAATATCCTACTAATTTTCTTGTTCTTGGTTCCCCACAAGATGACATTTGTCCCATTATATTTGGTAGACCCTTCTTGAATATTGTTAATGCTAGGATAGATTGCGAAAATGATATTGTTACTGTTGGTTTAGGGGATATGTCTCGTGATTTTAATTTCGCTAAATTCCATAGACAACCCCATGATATAGAATTTCCTAGTAAGATGAAATTATTGGTCTTGCTTCTATTGCCGTGCCTCCTAATGATCCTTTAGAACAATATTTTCTTGACCATGAAAATGATATGTTCATCAATGAAAGAAGGGAAATAGTGAAGGAAATATGCCCTAGAGGCAATAATAAAGTTATTATTTATTTCTTTATATCATGATAAATGTTTATTATTCATGCTAGAATTGTATTAACTGGAAACATAATACTTGTGTGAATACATAGACAAACAGAGTGTCACTAGTATGCCTCTACTTGACTAGCTCATTGATCTAAGATGGTTATGTTTCCTAGGCATTGACATGAGTTGTCATTTGATTAACGGGATCACATCATTAGGAGAATGATGTGATTGACTTGACCCATTCCGTTAGCCTAGCACTCGATTATTTAGTATGTTGTTATTGCTTTCTTCATGACTTATACATGTTCCTATGACTATGAGATTATGCAACTCCCGTTTATCGGAGGAACACTTTGTGTGCTACCAAACGTCACAACGTAATTGGGTGATTATAAAGGTGCTCTACAGGTGTCTCCGAAGGTACTTGTTGGGTTGGCGTATTTCGAGATTAGGATTTGTCACTTCGATCGTCGGAGAGGTATCTCTGGGCCCACTCGGTAATGCACATCACTTAAGCCTTGCAAGCATTGCAACTAATGAGTTAGTTGAGGGATGATGTATTACGGAACGAGTAAAGAGACTTGCCGGTAACGAGATTGAACTAGGTATTGAGATACCGACAATCGAATCTCGGGCAAGTAACATACCGATGACAAAGGGAACAACGTATGTTGTTATGCGGTCCGACCGATAAAGATCTTCATAGAATATGTGGGAGCCAATATGAGCATCCAGGTTCCGCTATTGGTTATTGACCGGAGATGTGTCTCGGCCATGTCTACATAGTTCTCGAACCCGTAGGGTCCGCATGCTTAAAGTTTCGATGACGGTTATATTATGAGTTTATGAGTTTTGATGTACCGAAGGTTGTTTGGAGTCCCGGATGTGATCACGGACATGACGAGGAGTCTCGAAATGGCCGAGACATGAAGATTGATATATTGGAAGCCTATATTTGGATATCAGAAGTGTTCCGGGTGAAATTAGGATTTTACCGGAGTACCGAGGGGTTACCGGAACCCCCCGGGGGCTTAATGGGCCATAGTGGGCCTTAGTGGAGAAGAGGAAAGGCGGCTAGGGCAGGGCCACGCACCCCTCCCCCTCTAGTCCGAATAGGACAAGGAGAGGGGGGCGGTGCCCCCCCTTTCCTTCCTCTCTCCCTCCTCTTTCCCCCCTTCTCCTAATCCAACAAGGAAGGGAGGGAGTCCTACTCCCGGTGGGAGTAGGACTCCTCCTGGCGCGCCTCCTCTTGACCGGCCGCACCTCCCCCCTTGCTCCTTTATATACGGGGGCAAGGGGGCACCCTAGAGACACACCAATTGATCAGTTGATCTTTTAGCCGTGTGCGGTGCCCCCCTCCACCATAGTCCACCTTGATAATACTGTAGCAGCGCTTAGGCGAAGCCCTGCGTCGGTAGAACATCATCATCGTCACCACGCCATCGTGTTGACGAAACTCTCCCTTAACACTCGGCTGGATCGGAGTTCGAGGGACGTCATCGGGCTGAACGTGTGCTGAACTCAGAGGTGCCGTGCGTTTGGTACTTGATCGGTCGGATCGTGAAGATGTACGACTACATCAACCGCGTTGTGCTAACGCTTCCGCTTTCGGTCTACGAGGGTACATGGACAACACTCTCCCCTCTTGTTGCTATGCATCACCATGATCTTGCGTGTGCGTAGGAATTTTTTTGAAATTACTACGTTCCCCAACAGTGGTATCAGAGCCAGGTTTTATGCGTAGATGTTATATGCATGAGTAGAACACAAGTGAATTGTGGGTGATGTAAGTCATACTGCTTACCAGCATGTCATACTTTGGTTCGGCGGTATTGTTGGATGAAGCGGCCCGGACCGACATTACGCGTACACTTACGCGAGACTGGTTCTACCGACGTGCTTTGCACACAGGTGGCTGGCGGGTGTCAGTTTCTCCAACTTTAGTTGAACCGAGTGTGGCTACGCCCGGTCCTTGCGAAGGTTAAAATAGCACCAACTTGACAAACTATCGTTGTGGTTTTGGTGCGTAGGTAAGAACGGTTCTTGCTCAGCCCGTAGCAGCCACATAAAACTTGCAACAACAAAGTAGAGGACGTCTAACTTATTTTTGCAGGGCATGTTGTGATGTGATATGGTGAAAGCGTGATGCTAAATTTTATTGTATGAGATGATCATGTTTTGTAACCGAGTTATCGGCAACTAGCAGGAGCCATATGGTTGTCGCTTTATTGTATGCAGTGCAATCGCCCTGTAATGCTTTACTTTATCACTAAGCGATAGCGATAGTCGTAGAAGCATAAGATTGGCGAGATGACAACGATGCTACAATGGAGATCAAGGTGTCACGCCGGTGACGATGGTGATCATAACGGTGCTTCGGAGATGGAGGTCACAAGCACAAGATGATGATGGCCATATCATATCACTTATATTGATTGCATGTGATGTTTATCTTTTATGCATCTTATCTTGCTTTGATTGATGGTAGCATTATAAGATGATCTCTCACTAAATTTCAAGATAAAAGTGTTCTCCCTGAGTATGCACCATTGCCAAAGTTCGTCGTGCCCAGACACCACATGATGATCGGGTGTGATAAGCTCTACGTCCATCTACAACGGGTGCAAGCCAGTTTTGCACACGCAGAATACTCAGGTTAAACTTGACGAGCCTAGCATATGCAGATATGGCCTCGGAACACTAAGACCGAAAGGTCGAGCATGAATCATATAGTAGATATGATCAACATAATGATGTTCACCATTGAAAGGTACTCCATTTCACGTGATGATCGGTTATGGTTTAGTTGATATGGATCACGTTATCACTTAGAGGATTAGAGGGATGTCTATCTAAGTGGGAGTTCTTAAGTAATATGATTAATTGAACTTAAATTTATCATGAACTTAGTACCTGATAGTAGCTTGCTTGTCTATGTTGATTGTAGATAGATGGCCCGTGCTGTTGTTCCGTTGAATTTTAATGCGTTCCTTGAGAAAGCAAAGTTGAAAGATGATGGTAGCAATTACACGGACTAGGTCTGTAACTTGAGGATTATCCTCATTGCTGCACAGAAGAATTATGTCCTGGAAGCACCGCTAGGTGCCAAACCTGCTGCAGGAGCAACACCAGATGTTATGAACGTCTGGCAGAGCAAAGCTGATGACTACTCGATAGTTCAGTGTGCCATGCTTTACGACTTAGAACCAGGACTTCAATGACATTTTGAACGTCATGGAGCATATGAGATGTTCTAGGAGTTGAAGTTAATATTTCAAGCAAATGCCCGGATTGAGAGATATGAAGTCTCCAATAAGTTCTACAGCTGCAAGATGGAGGAGAATAGTTCTGTCAGTGAGCATATACTCAAAATGTCTGGGTATAACAATCACTTGATTTAACTGGGAGTTAATCTTCCGGATGATAGCGTCATTGACAGAATTCTTCAATCACTGCCACCAAGCTACAAGAGCTTCGTGATGAACTATAACATGCAAGGGATGGATAAGACGATTCCCGAGCTCTTCGCAATGCTAAAAGCTGCGGAGGTAGAAATCAAGAAGGAGCATCAAGTGTTGATGGTTAATAAGACCACCAGTTTCAAGAAAAAGGGCAAAGGGAAGAAAAAGGGGAACTTCAAGAAGAATAGCAAGCAAGTTGCTGCTCAAGAGAAGAAACCCAAGTCTGGACCTAAGCCTGAGACTGAGTGTTTCTACTGCAAGCAGACTGGTCACTGGAAGCGGAACTGCCCCAAGTATTTGGCGGATAAGAAGGATGGCAAGGTGAACAAAGGTATATGTGATATACATGTTATTGATGTGTACCTTACCAGAGCTCGCAGTAGCACCTAGGTATTTGATACTGGTTCTGTTGCTAATATTTGCAACTCAAAACAGGGACTACGGATTAAGCGAACACTAGCCAAGGACGAGGTGATGATGCGCGTGGGAAACGGTTCCAAAGTCGATGTAATCGCCGTCGGCACGCTACCTCTACATCTACCTACGGGATTAGTATTAGACCTAAATAATTGTTATTTGGTGCCAGCATTGAGCATGAACATTATATCTGGATCTTGTTTGATGCGAGACGGTTATTCATTTAAATCAGAGAATAATGGCTGTTCTATTTATATGAGTAATATCTTTTATGGTCATGCACCCTTAAAGAGTGGTCTATTTTTGATGAATCTCGATAGTAGTGATACACATATTCATAATGTTGAAAACAAAATATACAGGGTTGATAATGATAGTGCAACTTATTTGTGGCACTGCCGTCTGGGTCATATTGGTGTAAAGCGCATGAAGAAACTCCATACTGATGGACTTTTGGAATCACTTGATTATGAATCACTTGGTACTTGTGAACCATGCCTCATGGGCAAGATGACTAAAACACCGTTCTCCGGTACTATGGAGCGAGCAACAGATTTGTTGGAAATCATACATATAGATGTATGTGGTCCGATGAATGTTGAGGCTCGCGGCGCATATCATTAGTTTCTCACCTTCACAGATGATTTAAGCAGATATGGGTATATCTACTTAATGAAACATAAGTCTGAAACATTTGAAAAGTTCAAAGAATTTCATAGTGAAGTTGAAATCATCGTAACAAGAAAATAAAGTTTCTACGATCAGATCGTGGAGGAGAATATTTGAGTTACGAGTTTGGTCTACATTTGAAACAATGCGGAATAGTTTCGCAACTCACGCCACCCAGAACACCACAGCGTAATGGTGTGTTCGAACGTCGTAACCGTACTTTACTAGATATGGTGCGATCTATGATGTCTCTTACTGATTTACCGCTATCATTTTGGGGTTATGCTTTAGAGACAGCTGCATTCACGTTAAATAGGGCACCATCGAAATCCGTTGAGACGACGCCTTATGAACTGTGGTTTGGCAAGAAACCAAAGTTGTCGTTTCTTAAAGTTTGGGGCTGCGACGCTTATGTGAAAAAGCTTCAACCTGATAAGCTCGAACCCAAATCGGAGAAATGTGTCTTCATAGGATACCCAAAGGAGACTGTTGGGTACACCTTCTATCACAGATCCGAAGGCAAGACATTCGTTGCTAAGAATGGATCCTTTCTAGAGAAGGAGTTTCCCTCGAAAGAAGTGAATGGGAGGAAAGTAGAACTTGATGAGGTAACCGTACCTACTCCCTTATTGGAAAGTAGTTCATCACAGAAACCGGTTCCTGTGACGTCTATACCAATTAGTGAGGAAGTTAATGATGATGATCATGAAACTTTAGATCAAGTTGTTACTGAACCTCGTAGGTCAACCAGAGTAAGATCCGCACCAGAGTGGTACGGTAATCCTGTTCCGGAGGTTATGTTACTAGACCATGACGAACCTACGAACTATGAAGAAGCGATGGTGAGCCCAGATTCCGCAAAATGGCTTGAGGCCATGAAATCTGAGATGGGATCCATGTATGAGAACAAAGTATGGACTTTGGTTGACTTGCCCGATGATCGGCAAGCCATTAAGAATAAATGGGTCTTCAAGAAGAAGACTGACGCTGACGGTAATGTTACTGTCTATAAAGCTCGACTTGTTGCGAAAGGTTTTCGACAAGTTCAAGGGATTGACTACGATGAGACTTTCTCACCCGTAGCGATGCTTAAGTATGTCCGAATCATGTTAGCAATTGCCGCATTTTATGATTATGAAATTTGGCAAATGGATGTCAAGACTGCATTCCTGAATGGATTTCTGGAAGAAGAGCTGTATATGATGCAACCGGAAGGTTTTATCGATCCAAAAGGAGCTAACAAAGTGTGCAAACTCCAACGATCCATTTATGGACTGGTGCAAGCCTCTCGGAGTTGGAATAAACGCTTTGATAGTGTGATCAAAGAATTTGGTTTTATACAGACTTTTGGAGAAGCCTGTATTTACAAGAAAGTGAGTGGGAGCTCTGTAGCATTTCTGATATTATATGTGGATGACATATTGTTGATTGGAAATGATATAGAATTTCTGGATAACATAAAGGGATACTTGAATAAGAGTTTTTCAATGAAAGACCTCGGTGAAGCTGCTTATATATTGGGCATCAAGATCTATAGAGATAGATCAAGACGCTTAATTGGACTTCCACAAAGCGCATACCTTGACAAAGTTTTGAAGAAGTTCAAAATGGATCAAGCAAAGAAAGGGTTCTTGCCTGTGTTACAAGGTGTGAAGTTGAGTAAGACTCAATGCCCGACCACTGCAGAAGATAGAGAGAAGATGAAAGATGTTCCCTATGCTTCAGCCATAGGCTCTATCATGTATGCAATGCTGTGTACCAGACCTAATGTGTGCCTTGCTATAAGTCTAGCAGGGAGGTACCAAAGTAATCCAGGAGTGGATCACTAGACAGCTATCAAGAACATCCTGAAATACCTGAAAAGGACTAAGGATATGTTTCTTGTTTATGGAGGTGACAAAGAGCTCATTGTAAATGGTTAAGTTGATGCAAGCTTTGACACTGATCCGGACGATTCTAAATCGCAAACCGGATACGTGTTTACATTGAACGGTGGAGCTGTCAGTTGGTGCAATTCTAAACAAAGCGTTGTGGCGGGATCTACGTGTGAAGCGGAGTACATAGCTACTTCGGAAGCAGCAAATGGAGGAGTCTGGATGAAGGAGTTCATATCCGATCTAGGTGTCATACCTAGTGCATCGGGTCCAATGAAAATCTTTTGTGACAATACTAGTGCAATTGCCTTGGCGAAGGAATCCAGATTTCACAAGAGAACCAAGCACATCAAGAGACACTTCAATTCCATCCGAGATCTAGTCCAGGTGGGAGACATGGAAATTTGCAAGATACATATGGATCTGAATGTTGCAGACCCGTTGACTAAGCCTCTTCCACGAGCAAAACATGATCAGCACCAAGACTCCATGGGTGTTAGAATCATTACTGTGTAATCTAGATTATTGACTCTAGTGCAAGTGGGAGACTGAAGGAAATATGCCCTAGAGGCAATAATAAAGTTATTATTTATTTCCTTATATCATGATAAATGTTTATTATTCATGGTAGAATTGTATTAACCGGAAACATAACACTTGTGTGAATACATAGACAAACAGAGTGTCACTAGTATGCCTCTACTTGACTAGCTCGTTGATCGAAGATGGTTATGTTTCCTAGCCATTGACATGAGTTGTCATTTTATTAATGGGATCACATCATTAGGAGAATGATGTGATTGACTTGACCCATTACGTTTGCCTAGCACTCGATCGTTTAGTATGTTGCTATTGCTTTCTTCATGACTTATACATGTTACTATGACTATGAGATTATGAAACTCCCGTTTATCGGAGGAACACTTTGTGTGCTACCAAACGTCACAACGTAACTGGGTGATTATAAAGGTGCTCTACAGGTGTCTCCGAAGGTACTTGTTGGGTTGGCGTATTTCGAGATTAGGATTTGTCACTCCGATCGTCGGAGAGGTATCTCTGGGCCCACTCGGTAATGCACATCACTTAAGCCTTGCAAGCATTGCAACTAATGAGTTAGTTGCGGGATGATGTATTACGGAACGAGTAAAGAGACTTGCCGGTAATGAGATTGAACTAGGTATTGAGATACCGACGATCGAATCTCGGGCAAGTAACATACCGATGACAAAGGGAACAATGTATGTTGTTATGCGGTCTGACCGATAAAGATCTTCGTAGAATATGTGGGAGCCAATATGAGCATCCAGGTTCTGCTATTGGTTATTGACCGGAGACGTGTCTCGGCCATGTCTACATAGTTCTCGAACCCGTAGGGTCCGGACGCTTAAAGTTTTGATGACAGTTATATTATGAGTTTATGAGTTTTGATGTACCGAAGGTTGTTCGGAGTCCCGGATGTGATCACGGACATGACGAGGAGTCTCGAAATGGCCGAGACATGAAGATTGATATATTGGAAGCCTATATTTGGATATCAGAAGTGTTCCGGGTGAAATTAGGATTTTACCGGAGTACCGAGGGGTTACAGGAACCCCCCGGGGGCTTAATGGGCCATAGTGGGCCTTAGTGGAGAAGAGGAAAGGCGGCTAGGGCAGGGCCACGCACCCCTCCCCCTCTAGTCCGAATAGGACAAGGAGAGGGGGGCGGTGCCCCCCCTTTCCTTCCTCTCTCCCTCCTCTTTCCCCCCTTCTCCTAATCCAACAAGGAAGGGAGGGAGTCCTACTCCCGGTGGGAGTAGGACTCCTCCTGGCACGCCTCCTCCTGGCCGGCCGCACCTCCCCCTTGCTCCTTTATATAGGGGGGCAGGGGGCACCCTAGAGACACAACAATTGATCAGTTGATCTTTTAGCCGTGTGCGGTGCCCCCCTCCACCATAGTCCACCTCGATAATACTGTAGCGGTGCTTAGGCGAAGCCTTGCGTCGGTAGAACATCATCATTGTCACCACGCTGTCGTGCTGACGAAACTCTCCCTCAACACTCGGCTGGATTGGAGTTCGAGGGACGTCATCAGGCTGAACGTGTGCTGAACTCGGAGGTGCCGTGTGTTCGGTACTTGATCGGTCGGATCATGAAGACGTACGACTACATCAACCGCGTTGTGCTAACACTTCCGCTTTTGGTCTACGAGGGTACGTGGACAACACTCTCCCCTCTCGTTGCTATGCATCACCATGATCTTGCGTGTGCGTAGGATTTTTTTTGAAATTAATACGTTCCCCAACAAATAGATGAAGTATTCTTTAAACAGGGACCCCTACTGAAACACAACTTGCCTGTTGAAATCCTAGGAGATCCTCCTCCACCCAAGGGTGATCCCGTGTTTGAGCTTAAACCATTACCTGATACTCTTAAATATGCTTATTTTTATGAAAAGAAGATATATCCTGTTATTATTAGTGCTAACCTTTCAGAGCAGGAAGAAGAGAAATTATTGAAAACTCTGAAGAAGCACCGTGTTGCTATTGGATATACTCTTGATGATCTTAAGGGCATTAGTCCCACTATATGCCAGCACAAAGAAAATTGGAGAAAGACGCTAAACCGGTTGTTGATCACCAACGACGGTTAAATCCTAAGATGAAAGAAGTGGTAAGAAATGAAATACTAAAGCTTCTCAAGGCAGGTATAATTTATCCTGTTGCTGATAGTCAGTGGGGAAATCCTGTCCATTGTGTCCCTAAGAAGGGAGGTAGTACTGTTGTGCCTAATGATACAGATGAATTGATCCCACAAAGAATTGTTACAAGTTATAGAATGGTAATTGATTTCCGAAAATTAAATAAATCCACTAGAAAAGATCATTACCCTTTACCTTTTATTGATCAAATGCTAAAAAGATTATCCAAACATACACATTTTTGCTTTCTGGACGGTTATTCCGGTTTCTCTCAAATACCCGTGTCAAAAGAGGATCAGGAAAAGACCACTTTTACTTGCCCTTTCGGTACCTTTGCTTATAGATGTATGCCATTTGGTTTATGTAATGCACCTGCTACCTTTCAAAGATGTATGACTGCTATATTCCCTGACTTTTGTGAAAAGATTGTTGAGGTATTCATGGATGATTTTTCCGTGTATGGAACTTCTTTTGATGATTGCTTAAGCAACCTTGAACGAGTTTTGCAAAGATGTGAAGAAACTAATCTTGTCTTGAATTGGGAGAAGTGCAAATTTATGGTTAATGAAGGTATTGTCTTGGGGCATAAAATTTCTGAAAGAGGTATTGAAGTTGATAAAGCTAAAGTTGATGCTATTGAAAAGATGTTGTGTCCTAAAGACATTAAAGGTATAAGAAGTTTCCTTGGTCATGCTGGTTTTTATAGGAGGTTTATTAAAGACTTCTCAAAAATTTCTAGGCCTCTGACCAATCTCTTACAAAAAGATGTTCCTTTTGTCTTTGATGATGATTGTGTAGAAGCATTTGAAATACTTAAGAAAGCCTTGATTTCTGCACCTATTGTTTAGCCACCTGATTGGAATGTACTCTTTGAAATTATGTGTGTTGCTAGTGATTATGCTGTAGGTGCTGTTTTAGGACAAAGAGTTGATAAGAAATTAAATGTTATTCAATATGCTAGTAAAACTCTAGACAGTGCCTAGAGAAATTATGCTACTACTGAAAAAGAATTTTTAGCAGTTGTATTTGCTTGTGATAAGTTCAGACCTTATATTGTTGATTCTAAAGTAACTGTTCACACTAATCATGCTGCCATTAAATACCTTATCAAAAAGAAAGATGCTAAACCTAGACTTATTAGATGGGTTCTCTTGCTACAAGAATTTGATTTGCATATTATTAATAGAAAGGGAGCTAAGAACCCAGTTGCAGACAACTTATCTAGGTTAGAGAATGTTCTTGATGACCCACTACCTATTGATGATAGCTTTCCTGATGAACTATTATCTATCATAAATGCTTCTCGTACTGCTCCATGATATGCTGATTATGCTAATTACATTGTTGCTAAATTTATACCACCTAGTTTCACATACCAGCAAAAGGAAAAAAAATTCTATGATTTAAGACATTACTTTTGGGATGACTCACACCTTTATAAAGAAGGAGTAGATGGTGTTATTAGACGTTGTGTACCTGAGCATGAACAGGAACAGATCCTACGCAAGTGTCACTCCGAGGCATATGGAGGACACCACGCTGGAGATAGAACTGCACATAAGGTATTGCAATCCGGTTTTTATTGGCCTACTCGCTTCAAAGATGCCCGTAAGTTTGTCTTGTCTTGTGATGAATGTCAAAGAATTGGTAATATTAGTAGACGTCAAGAAATGCCTATGAACTATTCACTTGTTATTGAACCATTTGATGTTTGGGGCTTTGATTATATGGGACAGTTTCCTTCCTCTAATGGGTATACACATATTTTAGTTGCTGTTGATTACGTTACTAAGTGGGTAGAAGCTATTCCAACTAGTAGTGCTGATCATAACACCTCTATTAAGATGCTTAAAGAAGTTATTTTTCCGAGGTTTGAAGTCCCTAGATACTTAATGACTGATGGTGGTTCACATTTTATTCATGGTGCTTTTCGTAAAATGCTTGCTAAATATGATGTCAATCATAGAATCTCATCTTCATACCACCCACAGTATAGTGGTCAAGTAGAACTGAGTAATAGATAGATTAAATTAATTTTGCAAAAGACTGTTAATAGATCTAGAAATAATTGGTCCAAGAAACTTGATGATGCATTATGGGCCTATAGAACTGCATATAAAAATCCTATGGGTATGTCTCCGTATAAAATGGTTTATGGAAAAGCATGTCACTTACCCCCTGAACTAGAACATAAGGCATATTGGGCCATTAAAGAGCTCAATTATGATTTCAAACTTTCCGGTGAGAAGAGACTATTTGACATTAGCTCACTTGATGAGCGGAGAACCCAGGCCTATGAGAATGCCAAACTGTTTAAAGAAAAAGTTAAAAGATGGCATGACAAAAGGATACAAAAGCGTGAGTTTAATGTAGGTGATTATGTTTTGTTATACAACTCTTGTTTAAGACTTTTTGCAGGAAAACTCCTCCCTAAATGGGAAGGTCCTTACGTTATCAAGGAGGTCTATCGTTCCAGTACCATAAAAATCAACAACTTCGAAGGCACAAATCCAAAGGTGGTGAACGGTTAAAGAATCAAACATTATATCTCAGGTAATCCCATAAATGTTGAAACCAATGGTATTGACACCGTAACCCCGGAGGAGTACATAAGGGACACTTTCCAGAATGTTTCAGACTCCGAAAAGGAATAGGTATGTGGTACAGTAAGTAAACTGACTCCAAAATAGTTCTAATAGCAATTTTCTTCGTTTTGGAATATTTAAGAAAATAGGAAAATAAGAAGTAGTCCGAGAGGGACACGAGGCATCCACGAGGGTGGAGGGAGCCCCCCCTACCTTGTGGGCACCTCGTGTGCCCTCCGGACTCCCTTTTCTTGCACGATACTTCTTTTGGTCGGTAAAAATTCATTATATAATCTCCCAAAGGTTTTGACCCCGGTACCACGACGAAATCCTCTGTTTTTGTTTTGAGCTATTTTCTGTCAGAGTTTCTCAAGGTCAAGCATCATGTCGTCCCCCTCCTCCAACAACGTGGGTGATGATGCTTGGCTAATGAAGATAGAGACGAAGCGAGAAGAAATTGGGGAAATCAAGGAGGTGACAAGATCAAGGAAGCCACAGAGGAGCAAGTCCCGACAGTAGAAGAAGAAGGCTTCTTTCAACCCTAGTATAATCATCTCACCCTTACTGAAATTGAAGCTTTCAAGATGATTGAGCTAGCTCGCATACAAAACAAGTATCTCACACATGAAAATATTTTGTTGCAAGAGCATATCACCGCACTCAAGGGCATTATCCGCAAGTTGGAGGATCTCCTACGCTCGATGTGCGACACCCCGTCATCAACAACTCCATCGTCACCACCTCCGAAGAAAGAGACATAAATACATGGGTATGGGCACTCCCCTTGGGAACTGCCAAGCTTGGGGGAGGCGCCCCGGTATCGTATCACCATCACACTTCTATCTTTACCGCTTTTCTTAGTTTGATCCTTTTGGTTATATCTTGATCTAGTAGAGTAAAGTTTAGTATGATCTAGCTTTGAGTTTTTGTGTTGATCCTTATCTATGTAATCGAGTCCGTGAGCTATATATAATAAAGATTAGTCTTGAGTCGAGGGCTTGGTTATCTTGCTATGATCTTGAGGGAATAAAAGAAAAAAAACAAAGAATAAAAAGAAATAAAGAGATCATATTGATCTTATGGAGAGTAATGACTTCACATATAAAGAGTATGATGATTAAAAGTTGTTGAGAGTTGACAAACATAGTTTCGGTCATCGTTGCAATTAATAGGAAGTAATAAAGTGAAGGAAATATGCCCTAGAGGCAATAATAAAGTTGTTATTTATATATCCTTATATCATGATAAATGTTTATTATTCATGCTAGAATTGTATTAACTGGAAACTTAGTACATGTGTGAATACATAGACAAACTAAGTGTCACTAGTATGCCTCTACTTGACTAGCTCGTTGAATCAAAGATTGTTAACTTTCCTAGCCATAAACATGAGTTGTCATTTGATTAACGGGATCACATCATTAGAGAATGATGTGATTGACTTGACCCATTCCGTTAGCTTAGCATTTGATCATTTAGTATATTGCTATTGCTTTCTTCATGACTTATGCATGTTCCTATGACTATGAGATTATGCAACTCCCGAATACCAGAGGAACACTTTGTGTGCTACCAAACGTCACAACGTAACTGGGTGATTATAAAGGTGCTCTACAGGTGTCTCCAATGGTACTTGTTGAGTTGTCATAGATCGAGATTAGGATTTGTCACTCCGATTGTCGGAGAGGTATCTCTAGCCCCTCTCGGTAATGCACATCACTATAAGCCTTGCAAGCAATGCAACTAATGAGTTAGTTGCGGGATGATGTATTACGGAACGAGTAAAGAGACTTACCAGTAACAAGATTGAACTAGGTATTAAGATACCGACGGTCGAATCTCGGGCAAGTAACATACTGATGACAAAGGGAACAACGTATGTTGTTATGCGGTTTGACCGATAAAGATCTTCATAGAATATTGTAGGAGCCAATATGAGCATCCAGGTTCTGCTATTGGTTATTGACGGAGACGTGTCTCGGTCATGTCTACATAGTTCTCGAACCCGTAGGGTCCGCACGTTTAACGTTCGGTGATGATCGGTATTATGAGTTTATGTGTTTTGATGTACCGAAGGTAGTTTGAAGTCCCGGATATGATCACGGACATGACGACGAGTATCGAAATGGTCGAGACATAAAGATCGATATGTTGGAAGCCTATATTTGGACATTAGAATAGTTCCGGGTGAAATCGGGATTTTACCGGAGTACCAGGAGGTTACCGGAACCCCCCGGTAAGTGTATGTGCCTTATTGGGACATAGCGGAGAGAGAGAGGAGACCAGGGTAGGCCGCGCGCCCCCTCTCCCTCTGGTCCGAATTGGACTAGGAGGGGGGCGCCCCCTTTTCCTTCCTCCATCTCCCCCCTTCCTTCTCTCCTAGTCCAACTAGGGAAGGGGGGGGGATCCAACTCCCGGTGGGAGTAGGACTCCTCTAGGGCGCGCCATAGAGGGTCGGCCCTCCCCTTTTCCACTCCTTTATATATGGGGGAAGGGGGCACCCCATAGACACACAAGTTGATCGTTGATCTTTTAGCCGTGTGCGGTGCCCTCCTCCACCATAATCCACCTCGGTCATATCGTAGCGGTGCTTAGGCGAAGCCCTGCGTCGGTAGCATCATCATCACCGTCATCACACCGTCGCGCTGACGGAACTCTCCCTCGAAGCTCTGCTAGATCATGAGTTCGTGGGACGTCATCGAGCTAAACATGTGCTGAACTCGGAGGTGCCTTGCGTTCGGTACTTGGATCGGTCGGATCGTGAAGACGTACAACTACATCAACCGCATTGTCATAACGCTTCTGCTTACGGTCTAAGAGGGTACATGGACGACACTCTTCCCTCTCGTTGCTATACATCACCATGATCTTGCGTGTGCGTAGGAATTTTTTTGAAATTACTATGTTCCTCAACATAAAGAAAGAGAGGTTTTCACATATAAATATACTATCTTGGACACCTTTTATGATTGTGAACACTCATTAAAATATGACATGCTAAAAGGTTGATGTTGGACAAGGAAGACAACGTAATGGCTTATGTTTTCTTATATCCGAAATAAATTATATTGCCATGGATCATCCAACATGTTGAGCTTGTCTTTCCCCCTCATGCTAGCCAAATTCTTTGCACCAAGTAGAGATACTACTTGTGCTTCCAAATATCCTTAAACCGAGTCCACCATATCTACCTATGGATTGAGTAAGATCCTTCAAGTAAGTTGTCATTGTTGCAAGCTATAAAAATTGCTCTCTAATAAATATGTATGATCTATTAGTGTGGAGAAAATAAGCTTTATACGAGCTTGTGATATGGAAGAAATAAAAGCGACGGACTATTTAATAAAGGTCCCTATCACAAGTGGCAATATAAAGTGATGTTCTTTTGCATTAAGATTTTGTGCATCCAACCATAAAAGCACATGACAACCTCTGCTTCCCTCTGCGAAGGGCCTATCTTTTATTTTTGTCTTATACCTTATACAAGAGTCATGGTGATCTTAACCTTTCCTTTTTACACTTTATCCTTTGGCAAGCACTATGTGTTGGAAAGATCCCGATATATATATATATATATATATATATCCAATTAGATGTGGGTTTTCATAAAGAATTATTGTTGATGTTACCCTTGAGGTAAAAGGTTGGGAGGCAAAACTATAAGCCCCTATCTTTCTCTGTGTCCGATTAAAACTTCATACCCATAAGTATTGCGTGAGTGTTAGCAATTGTGAAAGACTGAATGATAGTTGAGTATGTGGACTTGCTGAAAAGCTCTTATATCGACTCTTTCCGATGTTATGTTAAATTGCAGTAGCTTCAATGACTGAGATTATAGTTTGTTAGTTTTCAATGAAGTTTCTGATTCATACTTTACATTGTGAATAGATTATTACTTCAGCATAAGAAATCACAATGTAAATAAAATACGGACATTGTGAATAGATTATTACTTCATATATGTAGTCATATGAGGCGTTGATAAAATAAAATAAAATATGACAACATTGTGAATAGCTATTCTAAGAATAATCATGATGCCCTCATGTCCGTATTTTATTTTATCAACGCCTCTATCTCTAAACATGTGGACATTTTTTTATATCGGTTTCCGCTTGAGGACAAGCGAGCTCTAAGCTTGGGGGAGTTGATACGTCCATTTTGCATCATGCTTTTATATCGATATTTATTGCATTATGGGCTGTTACTACACATTATGTCACAATAATTATGCCTTTTCTCTTATTTTACAAGGTTTACATGAAGAGGGAGAATGCCGACAGCTCGAATTCTGGGCTGGAAAAGGAGCAAATATTAGAGACCTATTCTGCACAACTCCAAAAGTCCTGAAACTTCACGGCTGACAAAAGAATCAACCGAAGGGGGCCCACACCCTGGCCACGAGGGTGGGGGGCGCGCCCTACCCCCTGGGCGCGCCCCCTGCCTCGTGGGCCACCTGGAAGCCCCCCGATGCCCATCTTCTGGTATAAGGTTTCTTTTTGCCCTGGAAAAAAATCAGAAGGAAGATTTCGGGACGAAGAGCCGCCGTCTCGAGGTGGAACCTTGGCGGAACCAATCTAGGGCTCCGGCGGAGCTGTTCTGCCGGGGAAACATCCCTCCGGGGGGGGGGGGGGAATCGTCTCCACCGTCATCACCACCACTGATCCTCTCATCGGGAGGGGGTCAATCTCCATCAACATCTTCACCATCACCATCTCCTCTCAAACCCTAGTTCATCTCTTGTATCTGATCTTTGTCTCAAAACCTCAGATTGGTACCTGTGGGTTGCTAGTAGTGTTAATTACTCCTTGTAGTTGATGCTAGTTGGTTTATTCGGTGGAAGATCATATGTTCAGATCCTTTATGCATATTAATACCCCTCTGATTATGAAGATGAATATGATTTGTGATTAGTTACGTTTGTTCCTGGGGACATGGGAGAAGTCTTGTTATAAGTAGTCACGTGAATTTGGTATTCGTTCGATATTTTGATGAGATGTATGTTGTCTTTCCTCTAGTGGTGTTATGTGAACATCGACTACATCACACTTCACCATTGTTTGGGCCTAGGGGAAGGCATTGGGAAGTAATAAGTAGATGATGGGTTGCTAGAGTGACAGAAGCTTAAAGCCTAGTTTATGCGTTGCTTCGTAAGGGGCTGATTTGGATCCATATATTTCATGCTATGGTTAGGTTTACCTTAATTCTTCTTCCGTAGTTGCGTATGCTTGCGAGAGGGGTTAATCATAAGTGGGATGCTTGTCCAAGGAAGGGCATCACCCAAGCACCGGTCCACCCACATATAAAATTATCAAAGTAACGAACGCGAATCATATGAGCATGATGAAAACTAGCTTTACGATAATTCCCATGTGTCCTCGGGAGCGCTTTCCTTTATATAAGAGTTTGTCCAGGCTTTTCCTTTGCTACAAAAAGGATTGGGCCACCTTGATGCACCTTGTTTACTTTTGTTACTTGTTACCCATTACAAATTATCTCATCACAAAACTATATGTTACCTATAATTTCAGTGCTTGCAGAGAATACCTTACTGAAAACTGCTTGCCATTTCCTTCTGCTCCTCGTTGGGTTCGACACTCTTACTTATCGGAAGGACTACGATAGATCCCTATACTTGTGGGTCATCAACGGGTGATAGACAAACATTCTTGCTGACCATTGGATTCCGTCTACTCCTCTAGCTGTGTTGCAGCCCATCTCGTCTATCCTGCAATGGCCACTGTACATTGCCTTATCAATGCTGACATGAGGGCTTGGGATGAGGAGACTGTCAGAGCATTCTTTCTAGCTAGGGTGGCGGAGGAAATTCTTCAAATCCCAGTTAATAGGAATTGTTGCACGGATTTTGCTCTATGGCCTTCCACAAGGCTTGGTGAATATTCGGTCAGGTCTGCATATAACTTGGCTAGAACTAGCCGCCTTCTCTCAGACCGAAGCAAATGTGGTTTGGGTCAGAGCTCGAGATGGCCGGCAAAAGAGAAACTGTGGAAGGATCTTTGGTAGGTTAAGCTTCCTAATAAGATGAAAATTATCCTCTGGCGCCTAGCTCATGATTGTCTACCATCGGGTGACCAACTCACGCATCGTTAGGTTCCCACCAGGACGGACTGCCCTTTCTCTGGCAGATCGAAGAGCGTGGAGCATGCTTTGCTCTTCTGCCCTCATGCCCGCGCTGTGTGGGATGACATCAGGGGATTCTTTGACATCAAACTCCGGCGGTCATGTTTTACCTCTCCCAAACAGTGGCTCCACTAGTGCAGAACCGGGCTATAGCACCGGTTCATAAGGCCCTTTAGTGTCGGTTCTGTAACCGGCACTAAGGGGTGGGGACTAAAGGTCCCCCCTTTAGTCCCGGTTCAACACGAACCGCCACTAAAGGGCCACCACGTGGCACGAGCCCGCGCCGGGGGCTGGGAGACCTTTAGTACCGGTTGGTAACACCAACCGGTACTAAAAGGTTTAGGGGGTTTAGGGTTTATGATTTCTTTTTCCTTTAATTTTGTGTTTTCCATTTAATTCATTTTCATTTGCTGGTATTTTACGATGCTACATATTGTACACGTTATACACACACACACACACAAACACTATTCTGATCACAACCTGATCTGCCCCGCTAGTAGTACATTGAACTTCCCTGTGAACTAGGTTGAACTTCCGCCAACATTGCCCAAATGGGGCTTGCAATATACCGTTGGAAAGCTATGGACACCAATATCATGACCCAACTTAATTTTTTGGCAAAATATAAATGGTTTAAGAGCAATTTTGAAAACCGTTTTTTCTTCGCACAAAAAACGTGAATCCTATTTTCGATCGCATTTCTAAACCGTTTATCGGAATGAGGCATATAATATGGCGTTGAAAAGCTGCTGCAAAACCGCTCCTTCCACATGTTGAAAGTTTTCTCTAATTCTCTAATTCAGTGTAGTAGTTGAACTTCCTGCTGTTTTCATGGTCCGCCTTCAATTTCCAGCAGAGATTTCAGTTTAGGAAAAAGGGTTTTGTAAATTACAATATGAGCCATTTCCAGCTCATGTTCAGCAGAGTTTTCAGTTTCATGAAAGATTTTGTAGAAAAGAAACTATAAGCCATTTTCAGTTCAAGTAACATGACATGTGCAACATGAAACCTAGTTGCCACAAAATGAAATGTGCGGCATATATTCTAGTAAGTGGACAAAAAGAGAACGACGAATTTTATGATTACTTAGTCATGCATTTGCCGAGTCATGATGGTAGAAAGTTCATAGGAAATTCAAACAAAAAAATATAGTAGTTCAAAAATAAAAGGGCATTTAGAAGCAGATATTCCATAGTTTCTAAAAATAAAAAAAAATAAGAAGTTCGAATTTTAAAAATAGAGAAGTTCAAAAATCATAAAAGGGACCTTTCATCGTTTCTAGAATTAAAAAAATTCTAGAAGTTCAAGTTAAAAATAACGGGCAGTCCAATATTTATTACAAAACTAGGATATTTCCATTACTAAAAGAAATAATCAAGAAGTAAAAATTACAAAAATAGAGAAGTTCTATATAAATAAAAAACTTTGATTTTCCTCGTTACTAAATAATAAACCAAGAAGTTCGATTTCAAAAAATGGAGGAGTTCAATATTTATTACAAAAACTCGAATTTTTCCTGTTTCTAACGAATAAACCGAGAAGTTCAGTTCAAAACAACCAAGAAGTTGTATAATGTTTATTACATTTCTAAAAAATACACAATGAAGTTGAAATAAAAAGGTAGATCATTTCAATGCCTATAAAAAACTCACATATTTTCACATAAACGAGAGAAGTTCATCTTAATAACTGCCAGAAGTTCACACACTACACGGTGTGCATTTGGTATGAAAAAACAACGAAAAAGCAAAAGGCTAAAAGTTTTGTTGCTAGAAGTTCAAGTCCCCGGCCCGAGAAAATTGAAAAATTCTTGTGTGAGAGGTTGAACAAAAATACGTGACAGAAATTCAAGGTGAAAACAACGGGGAGTTCAACTACTACACAGAATGCGTTTCAGATAAGAATATAAGAATAGGAAACAAAAGGCTTTAAAGGTTTGTTGCAAGAAGTTCACGTGCTCCTCCGTGCACGGTTCGGAATTTATATTGCGAGACGTCGGACTTCCAATTACATGTTTGAAAAAAGCAAAAAATGACGTCCGGCCTTCAATTGCGTGTAATTCAATGTATAGACAAAAATGTGACAGAAGTTCATAGTGAAAACAACGAGAAGTTCAAGTACTGTAAGAAATGCATTTCAGGTAACAAAGGTATAGAAAAATAAAAGCTTAAAAGGTTTGCTGAAAGAAGTTCAGGTGCTCTGTTAGGGGAAGTTCAAAAATTCTTGCGAGAGAGGTTCACCTTGTATTTCCATGTTCGATTTTTTCTGTATAGAAATCGAATACAATTCTTTACTCAAAATATAAAAAGGTGAAGTTCAAATTGAAATAACAGAGAAAAGGCAAAGTCCAAAATATGAACCACGTGTGTGTTTCATATGAGAAAAAATGAATAAAAGGCAAAGTCCAATTTTTTTGTTGTTATAAGTTCAAGTCCTCGGTTGAAAAAGTTAAAAAATTATTATGAGAAGGGTTTGTACAAAAGGAAAATCATTTGTGTAACACTAAATGAATGGATGAGAAAAATTACAGACGGAAATACGTGACAGAAGTTCAACATGAAAACAGTAGGAAGTTCAACTACTACACTGAATGAATTTGAGATGAAAAACTTTTAAAATTGTCGCGAGTATGAAAAAACGATCAACATGGGAAAGTTGCGTGTTTACAGCAGCTTTCCATAGGTATATCACTCGTTAAATTCCGGGGACTGAATGGAGAACTATGAGTAGTGGATGGAGATCTGCGAGCAAAAAAAGCACGTCGAAAACAGAGTGAAGTTCAAGTAGATATGCTGAGAAGTTCAGGTTCTTCACGCAGTGCATTTTCAAAGAATCTGTTTCGCGATAGAGGCAGAACAAATGATCTCACCATTTTCGAAATTACTTGAAAACGGCTAGGAATCACAAAAAACCATCAACATGAAAAAGTTTCGCATTTTACATAGATTTTCAACGGTATATTATTTGCCCAATTCTGATAAAGTTTGTAGAAATTACGGCGAAAATACATTTTTCGCCATTTTCGAAACTAACTTAAAACCGTAAAGAATTGGGAGAAACAATACATACCAAAAAGTTTCGTATTTGTTCAAGCTTTCCAACGCCATATCATTTGCTGCATTCGGACGCACGGTTAAAAAATTAGCTTGAAAATACGAATTCGGTAGGACTTGGACCATTTTCTAAATTACTCTTAAACCATTCAAAATTATAAAAAAAACTTTCAAGATGAAAAAGTAGCGCATTTTCATAAGTTTTCCATTGGATTAGCCGTTTAGAAATGACATCGAAAAAATGAACTCAACTGTTCGGTTTATGAAATTTTAAATGTTTTTTCAAATTACTCTTTAACCATAGGGAATTAGAGAAAACTTTCAACATGTGGGAGGAGCGGTTTTGCAGCAGCTTTTCAACGCCATATTATATGCCTCATTCCGATAAACGGTTTAGAAATGCGATCGAAAATAGGATTCACGTTTTTTGTGCGAAGAAAAAACGGTTTTCAAAACTGCTCTTAAACCATTTATATTTTGCCAAAAATTTAAGTTGGGTCATGATATTGGTGTCCATAGCTTTCCAACGGTATATCGCAAGCCCCATTTGGGCAATGTTGGCGGAAGTTCAACCTAGTTCACAGGGAAGTTCAACGTACTACTAGCGGGGCAGATCAGGTTGTGATCAGAATATTATTCTGATCCCGTGATCAGAATAGTGTTTATGTATATATATATATATATATATATATATATATATAGGACAACACTATTCTGATCCGGATCAAAATATTTATTCTGATCACGGTCCGCCCCTATAGGGCCCGACGTGGTGTTCCCGAAGCCGTTAAGAAAAACCCGAGCCACGACCCACCTCCCCCCGATTGTTCCGCACCACCCGCCCCCGATCGATCCCCCGCCCCAATCGGCGCCGCCGGCCCCGCGCCGGCCGGCCCCTGCCCAAACGGGCACCACCGGCCTCGCGCCACCCACACCCCGTCCCAACCGGCGCCTCCGCCCCCGCCCCGCCCGCACCCCGCCCCAACCGGCGCCGGCACCGCCGGCCCAACGGGCATCGCTGTAGGTCCGCCCCAACCGAGCGCGCCGCCGATGGATGCCTCGCACCCCCGACTCTGGAGGGCAACACGCGCCTCCGCCCGGCCCTGCCACCTCTGCTGGCTCCCGCTTGGATCCGGTGACGCCATCGACCATCGGAACCGGCGCCGCTCGCACCTGGAATCACCTCTGCCACTAGCACACCGTCGTTGCATGCTGCCGATGCAGGACACATCCTGATGCCCTGTTGCCGTGCTGCGGATGACCAAGAGCGACCTTCTTCCAAATCCCCAAAAGCCGCCACGCGGGACCCCCGCACTCAGGCCCTCCCCTTGCCGCCGCGAACTTCTCCCCTACCACCGTGACCTTCTTCCCCTTGCTCCGCGACCTTCTTCCACCTTCCTCCTCCACCCTTCGTCCGCGAGGCAACGCTTCAACTAGCCAAATGGGTCACCGCCCACCACCTGCGCGCCACCCAACATAGATCGACACCGGGCAACGTGAGATATCCCTCCTCCCAACGCGTCTCTACCATCCTGCAGGTATTTTCCCTCCCTGTCTTCTCTGAACTCTCACTTCGGGAGTATTTGACCTTCTTTGAGTATTTGTTTTTGAGTTTGTTCTCAGAAAAACTAAACTTGGAAGACCCCTTTCATATATCTGATGGTGGTTTGAGGTTTGAGCATAGTTAAACTGCATATTGACAAAAAAATGTAAAAAAATGCAGGTCTGTCCCATTTGTTTGGTCACGACGGCGCTCCATTTGAGCAGCCATAGCATCACAGAAGCTCTTCAAAAAATGGACCTGATGGTGGTCCATGTGAGCAACCATAGAAAACAATCTCTACCAGATATCTAAATTCTTCAAACATAGCACCGTGTTATCTTTTTTGTCTGTAGGCTGCTATGTAGAATTTGTAATAGTAGCATGGTCATATTCAGATTATAATGTGCCATTTCGTAACACACTGTGTGCCATTTTTAGTTCAAAGTCTAGCAGAGATTTCAGTTTAGGAAAAAGGGTTTTGTATATGAGCCATTTCTAGCTCATGTTCAGCAGAGTTTTCAGTTTCATGAAAGATTTTGTAGAAAAGAAACTATAAGCCATTTTCAGTTCAAGTAACATGACATGTGCAACATGAAACCTAGTTGCCACAAAATGAAACGTGCGGCATATATTCCAGTAAGTGGACAAAAAGAGAACGACGAATTTTATGATTACTTAGTCATGCATTTGCCGAGTCATGATGGTAGAAAGTTCATAGGAAGTTCAAACAAAAAAATATAGTAGTTCAAAAATAAAAGGGCATTTAGAAGCAGATATTCCATAGTTTCTAAAAATAAAAAATAAGAAGTTCGAATTTTAAAAATAGAGAAGTTCAAAAATCATAAAAGGGCCTTTCATCGTTTCTAGAATTAACAAAATTCTAGAAGTTCAAGTTAAAAATAACGGGCGATCCAATATTTATTACAAAACTAGGATATTTCCATTACTAAAAGAAATAATCAAGAAGTAAAAATTACAAAAATAGAGAAGTTCTATATAAATAAAAAACTTTGATTTTCCTCGTTACTAAATAATAAACCAAGAAGTTCAATTTCAAAAAATGGAGGAGTTCAATGTTTATTACAAAAACTCGAATTTTTCTCGTTTCTTACAAATAAACCGAGAAGTTCAGTTCGAAACAACCAAGAAGTTGTATAATGTTTATTACATTTCTAAAAAAATACACAATGAAGTTGAAATAAAAAGGTAGATCATTTCAATGCCTATAAAAAACTCACATATTTTCACATAAACGAGAGAAGTTCATCTTAATAACTGCCAGAAGTTCACGTACTACACGGTGTGCATTTGGTATGAACAAAAGAACGAAAAAGCAAAAGGCTAAAAGTTTTGTTGCTAGAAGTTCAAGTCCCTGGCCCGAGAAAATTCAAAAATTCTTGTGTGAGAGGTTGAACAAAAATACGTGACAGAAATTCAAGATGAAAACAACGGGGAGTTCAACTACTACACAGAATGCGTTTCAGATAAGAATATAAGAATAGAAAACAAAAGGCTTTAAAGGTTTGTTGCAAGAAGTTCACGTGCTCCTCCGTGCACGGTTCGGAATTTATATTGCGAGACGTCCGACTTCCAATTACATGTTTGAAAAAAGCAAAAAATGATGTCCGGCCTTCACTTGCGTGTAATTCAATGTATAGACAAAAATGTGACAGAAGTTCATAGTGAAAACAACGAGAAGTTCAAGTACTGTAAGAAATGCATTTCAGGTGAGAACAAAGGTATATAAAAATAAAAGCTTAAAAGGTTTGCTGAAAGAAGTTCAGGTGCTCTATCAGGGGAAGTTCAAAAATTCTTGCGAGAGAGGTTCACCTTGTATTTCCGTGTTCGATTTTTTCTGTATTGAAATCGAATACAATTCTTTACTCAAAATATAAAAAGGTGAAGTTCAAATTGAAATAACAGAGAAAAGGCAAAGTCCAAAATATGAACCACGTGTGTGTTTCATATGATAAAAAATGAATAAAAGGCAAAGTCCAATATTTTTTGTTGTTATAAGTTCAAGTCCTCGGTTGAAAAAGTTAAAAAATTATTATGAGAAGGGTTTGTACAAAAGGAAAATCATTTGTGTAACACTAAACGAATGGATGAGAAAAATTACAGAAGAAAATACGTGACAGAAGTTCAACGTGAAAACAGCAGGAAGTTCCACTACTACACTGAATGAATTTGAGATGAAAAACTTTTAAAATTGTCACGAGTATGAAAAAACGATCAACACGGGAAAGTTGCGTGTTTACAACAGCTTTCCATCGGTATATCACTCGTTGAATTCCGGGGACTGAATGGAGAACTACGAGTAGTGGATGGAGATCTGCGAGCAAAAATAAGCACGTCGAAAACAGAGTGAAGTTCAGGTAGATATGCTGAGAAGTTTAGGTTCTTCACGCAGTGCATTTGCAAAGAATCTGTTTCGCGATAGAGGCAGAACGAATGATCTCACCATTTTCGAAATTACTTGAAAACGGCTAGGAATCACAAAAAACCATCAACATGAAAAAGTTCCGCATTTTCCGTAGCTTTTCAACGGTATATTATTTTCCCAATTCCGATAAAATTTGTAGAAATTACGGTGAAAATACATTTTTCGCCATTTTCGAAACTGACTTAAAACCGTAAAGAATTGGGAGAAACAATACATACCAAAACGTTTCGCATTTGTTCAAGCTTTCCAATGCGATATCATTTGCTGCATTCAGACGCACGGTTAAAAAATTAGCTCGAAAATACGAATTCGGTAGGACTTGGACCATTTTCTAAATTACTCTTAAACCATTCAAAATTAGAAAAAAACTTTGAAGATGAAAAAGTAGCGCATTTTCATAAGCTTTCCAACGCCATATCATATGCCTCCATTGGATTAGCCATTTAGAAATGACATCGAAAAAACGAACTCAGCTGTTCGGTTTATGAAATTTTACGTTTTTTCAAATTACTCTTTAACCATCGGGAATTAGAGAAAACTTTCAACATGTGGAAGGAGCGGTTTTGCAGCAGCTTTTCACCGCCATATTATATGCTTCATTCCAATAAACGGTTTAGAAATGCGGTCGAAAATAGGATTCACGTTTTTTGTGCGAAGAAAAAACGGTTTTCAAAACTGCTCTTAAACCATTTATATTTTGCCAAAAATTTAAGTTGGGTCATGATATTGGTGTCCATAGCTTTCCAACGGTATATCGCAAGCCCCATTTGGGCAATGTTGGCGGAAGTTCAACCTAGTTCACAGGGAAGTTCAACGTACTACTAGCGGGGCAGATCAGGTTGTGATCAGAATATTATTCTCATCCCGTGATCAAAATAGTGTTTATGTATATATATATGACAGCACTATTCTGATCCCAGGATCAGAATAGTTATTTGGATCACGGCCAGACCTATAAGGGCCCGACGAGATCCTCCCGAACTCCCGAACCAATACAGTGAAGGAAAAAGAAGAAGAAAAAAGTCCATTTCAACACACCCGCATGATCCCCACCGGCCCATCCCCTCCCGTTCCCCACCTTCCCCACAGCGCTGCCGGTTCCTGATTCGCCGCCCACCATCGTGCTCTTCAGGTCACCGGAGCCGCCGCCCACCATCGTGTGCTGCCGGCCACAGGAGCCGCCACCCACACCCACGCCCATTGCCATCTGCTGGTCGCCACTGTCCCTAGATCCCCTTGCGCCGCCGGGCTGTGGATCCCCGAACGCCACCGCCAGGCAGTGGAGCCCCGTGCGCCGCCGTGGACCTCCACATCCATCCTCCGCCATGGAGCCCAGGTTCCCCGCCGCCCCTATCTGCCACCGCCATGGCCCCCAGCTTCCCGGCGCACCATCCACCGCCGCCGTTGCCATGCATCGCTGCCGCCCGATATGATGAGGCGCCGCCGCCTCCCAAGCCACTGCCTAGCTCCAGCATCTCCGCGCATCCACGCCACCGGACGGTGAGGGAGACCTGACCGGCCGCCCGCGTTCTGCTGTCCTCCTACGACCTGTTAGTTACCATGTCAAAACCACACGGTTGGTTGAGGATCGTTCGGTGGCCTAGTTTGCTTGCCTCTATCACCTTGAGATCTTGGCTGCTGCTGCTAACTAAGGTTTGTTTACTGTTGCTTTTCTGTAGGGCACACATCGTCTAACAAGTAACAGCTAACATGGCAAGGTTATCTGCTGGCTGGCTCTACTCTTCTGAAGATGCAGATTAGTAGTATGGGCACACATTGTTCTGCTATCCTTCTACGACCCTGACTCCACAGGGCTCGGCCGGGAGCAACTTCTCTGAATTTCCCGACGTGGCCGCATCACTTCTGAAACCCCGCGCGCCTTGACTTTCCCAACCTCATCCATTCTGCCTCTGTTGTACCCTATTTTTTTGCGAGGGACGCTCTCCCCTATTTGTTGAACTTCTCGCGAGGGCCGCCTTGACCTTTCCTGGGACGGTTAGAGCATACGACAACCACAAAAATCGTCATCGACTGAGAGATGGAGCACCTAATTTTCCAGTTCCTGGTACGCATGTGCTTTCTCTGATGTATTCTTCATGAGAAGAGGAGGAATAAAAAAGTGGAATAAGTCTTGTGTCAGATGAACAACGTTTGCCAATACAATTTTGTTGTTGCTTGGTTTCTTATATCAAATGGGATTTTGTCAAAACTTTGAACTGAGGATTGTTTTATCTCTTGCCTAGGTCTCTGTTGCTATCTTTATCTTCAAATATTTGCACCAAAAAAATGCTACACATTTCTGTGTCTAAGGGCATGTCCAACACGGCGCTTAAACACATGCGCCAGGGTCTAAATCCCGGCCAATTAGGGCATGTACAACGCGGGCTCTTAGTGTGGACGCTAGGGTTAATTTCCTGGCAGTTACGTAAAATTCCCACTTGAATCCAGGGAAGTTGTTAGCGTCGATGCAAAAGCTTTCCACGGGCGCTCCATCCCTTTTTCCTCCTACGCTAGCCATTGTTCTATTCTTTTTTTACTCGTGTAGCACCTGCACTTTGCTGCTTGCATTGGAGGCAGAGACTCTAATATGGATGCTAAACCAAAATCTATTTTTTTACTTGCTGATAAGCGCCTGTTCAAGCGCTTGGCATTGTAGATGACCTGCGGTTGCTTTCTTAATCTTGGTGCCAGGTGAAGCGTCGACGCAAAAGTGTGCATCGAGCGCCAGGCACTTTTCCTTCCGGCTATAAGCGCCCAGGATGTTTGATTAGCCCATGTAATTAGCATCTGCCGTTGTAAGACCGGCATTGTAGATGCCCTTCGGTAGGACTTGGAACATTTTCTAAATTACTCTTAAACCATTCAAAATTAGAAAAAAACTTTCAAGATGAAAAAGTAGCGCATTTTCATAAGCTTTCCAATGCCATATCATATTCCTCAATTGGATTAGCCGTTTAGAAATGACATCGAAAATACGAACTCAGCTGTTCGGTTTATGAAATTTTACGTTTTTTCAAATTACTCTTTAACCATAGGGAATTAGAGAAAACTTTCAACATGTGGAAGGAGTGATTTTGCAGCAGCTTTCCAACGCCATATTATATGCCTCATTCCGATAAACGGTTTAGAAATGCGATCGAAAGTACGATTCATGTTTTTTATGTGAAGAAAACCGGTTTTCAAAAATTCTCTTAAACCGCTTATATTTTGCCAAAAATTTAAGTTGGGTCATGATATTGGTGTCCATAGCTTTCCAACGGTATATCGCAAGCCCCATTTGGGCAATGTTGGTGGAAGTTCAACCTAGTTCACAGGGAAGTTCAACGTACTACTAGCGGGGCAGGTCAGGTTGTGTATGCATGAATCCCTCCCATTGAGTCGAAGTGGCTAGTACAATGACACGTCATGAACCGATCTTGCTCTATGTGGGGAGAGTGTATGATTTTTGACTCACGCTCCACATCAATGTTGTGAAATGGTATTCAAACTTGCATGCATGCATCACCTCCATACATATTCATGTAGTGGTTGTCTTCGAACGGTACACTCCCTCGCGTGGTTATTGGCGACAAGCCTATATATTCGTGGGCCAGCGTGGACGTCCAAGATCACCTTGACCGACAACAAGATAGGTTACCATGGCGGATTCTTCATTTGGTTCGTGTTATCATAGTATAGGTCATGGTGAGATTCAGACCTCATTAAAGTTTGAGCGCATATACTATGCACGCATGCATGCATGAATCTCCGTCGTCGGCTTGAACTGTGGTGTAACATACATATGCATCATCAACCTAACCCTCACTCAGTGTGGGGATTTCTAGTTCGAAATCATGATGCCACATCAAAGTTGTGTACTAAAAAACACACCTGGTCCATACATATATTTGGGCCACACGGATGCAGTGGTTGTCTTCGGGGACTAGCTACTTGCGTGATTATTGGCGAGCTTGCCTATCTGGGGTCGCATGGACGACCATCACTTTGACCAGCAACAAGAGAGAGGTTGTACGAGCAAGGTGATTATTCTTGGTCCGTTTTACGATCAATCTTGGTGAGATGCCTCTCTGGCCCGCCAACTTAAAAGTGTGTGTGTGTGGGGGGGGGGCTGCTACTTTGCACTTTGCTAGGTGAACCACGGTTGGCGGGGGGCATCATAGCTTAGGATTCCCTTCGTGCCGACACGAGGGGGGGTTGCTAGCTACTTCGCACTTTGCTAGGTGAACCACGGTTGGGGGCGGGCATCCATTCCTTGCTTAGGATTCCCTTCGTGCCGACACGAGGGAGGGGGGCTGCTAGCTTCTTCGCACTTTGCTAGGTGAGCCTCGGTTGGGGGGCATGCATTCATAGCTTAGGATTCCCTTTGTTCCGACAGGAGGGGGGCTACTAGCTACTTTGCAGTTTGCTAGGTGAACCACGGTTGGGGGGGGAATCCATTCATAGCTTAGGATTCCCTTCACGCCGACACAAGGGAGGGGTGCTGCTAGCTATTTCGCACTCTGCTAGGTGAGCCTCTGCTGGGGGGGCGGGGCATGCATTCATAGCTTAGGACTCCCTTCGTGCTGACACGAGGGGGGGGGCAAGCAATATCGTGCGCTTTGTGAGATAGGTGTGACACTGAAGTTGCATTTGGTATTTGAAAATCAAACCACCCTCTTCATACATATAAATTTGGTCCACATGCAAGTGTGTTCGTGTTCTGACCCTCTCCCCCGTCATTTTTTGCCAAATTTATGAACATTACACAAGTCGGATGACGCAACAGACACGGTTCACTCAAACTAATCGCGTGCCACGCCGATGCCCCTGTCACGCACACATCCGCACAGTACATTGGGCTCCACGAGGCTCCCCCTCTCAAAAATATCTGCCCGCCTTGAGGGTTTTTCTGTTTCATAACACACAGTTGTTATCTCCAGACCGTGTGCGATGTTTCTTCTTCCCAATCCCACCTGCATCCCTAGAAAATATCTGCCCGCCTCGAGGAGGGTTTTTGTGTTTCATAACACATGGTTGTTATCTCCGGACCATGTGTGATGTTTCTTGTTCCCAATCCCGCCTGCCCCTAGAAAATATCTACCAGCCTCGAGGGTTTTTCTGTTTTGTAACACACGATTGTTATCTCCGGACCATGTGCGTGCACCATCATCAAAATTTTCATTAGCCCCGGCATTTCACTCCCGTGTTGTAAAATTTTCAGTACCCACGTCATTTCCTCAAACACACACCCCCCACACACACCAAAACCTCCTCGGGCACGCATGCACACACACACACACCTCCTCCCTCGCTTGAAACCCTAGCAAGGTCCCCCCCGCCGCCGTCGCGAGACCTCCATTGTCAACATCTGCCGGTTTGCCCGTGCAGCTTACCCACCGATCTCCATACCAAGGCCGCCCTGAGTTTCTTAGATGACGCCTAGCAAACGCCCCTTTTCCCCAGATCCCCATCCCCATCCCCCATTCCATAGCATCGCAGCCTAAGCCCGGCTACGCTTCCCGTGGAGCTCGAGGAGCGACTAGCACAAAAGAGGTGTATCGCGGTCTCTTCGCCCGACGTCGCTGAGGAAGCTGACGACCATTACTGGCGGCAGGAATTCAAGCAGCGGGCTAGCATATGCGGGCATGTATCTTTCATTGGCTATGACATCAAGGACATGGACAGCGACGGCCTGAGGCGGGCTATGTCACAGGTTAAGTGGCCCACCCCCAACCCCTCGGGTTCAACCACCGTCGATCTCATGCATGGCCCCATCGCTGATCTCCTCTGACTCGCTGTCAACAACTTGCCATCCTACATCGCCATTGAGCCCCTTTTGTCATTTCTGAAGGACACGTTCTGCGACGCTGGCTTGGGATCCACAGCTTCCAACTCAGACCTCATCGACAGCGACCACGAGGAGGGAACCCTCTCCGGCTCTTCCAAGGGGAAAGAGCCCATCTGCTCTTCCAAGGAGAAAGAGCCCGTCTGCGACATCAGGGAGGGCACCCTACAGCCGTGCTCTTCCAAGGGGAAGGAGCCCATCTGCGACAACATGGAGCGCATCCAGGGTCCGTGCTCTTCCCACAGGAACAAGCCCATCTGTGACAAGTGAGAAAACCCATGATTTTTTTGCCGTGCCTCTTCACAGGGGGAGACCCATGGTTTGTTTTGTCGAGTCCCTTTTGTAGTGTAGTGAGAATATGTCCAGTTTTAATTGCTATATCGGGTTGTTTGTAGTATGCCTTGTTTATTTCAGTTGTTCACAATGCGATGCTCTATATGTGCAATTATTTACTACGTAGTACATTTCATCAATCCAGTTTTAAACATACCGATAGGAATGCATATATTTGCTTGTTGTTAAGCTTGTTATAGCTAGCATATGCCTCTTTTAAAGTTTTTTGATTGTTATGTTGTTTGTAGTTAGCATATGTCCAGTTTCAAATGCAATCTTTGGTTGTTCGTAGTATGCCTTGTTTATTCCAGTTATTCACATAGTGATGTTCTATATGTGCAAGTATGAACTATGCAGTTCAATTTCATCCATACTGTGCACGGGCAAACTGGCAGATGTTGACAATGGAGGTCTCGCGGCGGCGGCGGTAGCGGGGACCTTTCTAGGGTTTCGAGCGAGGGAGGGTGTGTGTGTGTGTGCGCGCACACGCTCGAGGAGGTTTTAGTGTGTGTAGAGGGGGGCGGGGGTGTGTTTGAGGAAATGACGCGGGTACTGAAAATTTTACAACGCGTGAGTGAAATGCCGGGGCTAATGAAAATTTTGATGATGGTGCATCACACATGGTCCGGAGATAACAACCGTGTGTTATGAAACAGAAAAACCCTCGAGGCGGGCAGATATTTTCTAGGGGCAGGCAGGATTGGGAACAAGAAACATCGCACACGGTCCGGAGATAACAACCGTGTGTTATGAAACACAAAATCTCTCCTCGAGGCGGGCAGGTATTTTCTAGGGATGCAGGTGGGATTGGGAAGAAGAAACATCGCGCACGGTCTGGAGATAACAACCGTGTGTTATGAAACAGAAAAACCCTCGAGGCGGGCAGATATTTTTGAGAGGGGGAGCCTCATGGAACCCAATGTACTGTGCGGATGTGTGTGTGACAGGGGCACCAGCGTGGCACACGGTTAGTTTGAGTGAACCGTGTCTGTTGCGTCATCCGACTTGTGTAATGTTCATAAATTTGGCAAAATGTGATGCAGAGAGGGTCAGAGCACGAACACACTTGCATGTGGACCAAATTTATATGTATGAAAAGTTTGGTTTGATTTTCAAATACCAGATGCAACTTCGATGTCGCACCTATCTCACAAAGCACACGATATTGCTTGCCCCCCTCCCCTCATGGCGGCACGATGGGAATCCTAAGCTATGAATGCATGCCCCCCAACCGAGGCTCACCTAGCAAAGTGCGAAGTAGCTAGCAGCCCCCTTCCTCATGTCAGCATGAAGGGAATCCTAAGCTATGAATGGATGCCCCCAACCGTGGTTCACCTAGCAAAGTGCGAAGTAGCTAGCAGCCCTCCCTCGTGTCGGCACGAAGGGAATCCTAAGCTATGATGCCCCCCAACCGAGGTTCAAGTAGCAAAGTGCAAAGTAGCATCCCCCACCCCCCCTCCTAAACACACACTTTTAAGTCGGCGGGCCAGAGAGGCATCTCACCGAGATTGATCGTAAAACGGACCAAGAATAATCCACCTTGGTCGTACAACATCTACCTTGTTGCTGGTTAAAGTGATGGTCGTCCATGCGACCCCAGATAGGCTAGGTCGCCAATAATCACGCAAGTAGCTAGTCCCCGAAGACAACCACTGCATTCATGTGGCCCAAACATATGTATGGATCAGGTGTGTTTTTTAGTACACAATCGAACAACTTTGATGTGGCACCGTGATTTCGAACTAGAAATCCCCACACTGAGTGAGGGTTAGGTTGATGATGCATATGTATGTTACACCGCACTTCAAGCCGACGACGGGGATTCATGCATGCATGTGTGCATAGTATATGCGCTCAAACTTTAATTAGGTCTGAATCTCACCATGACCTATACTATGATAACACGAACCAAATGAAGAATCCGCCATGGTAACCTATCTTGTTGTCGGTCAAGGTGATCATGGATGTCCACGTGGGCCCACTAATACATAGGCTTGTCACCGATAACCACGCGAGGGAGTGTACCATTCGAAGACAACCACTACATGCATATGTATGGAGGTGATGCGTGCATGCATGTTTGAATACCATTTCACAACATTGATGTGACGCATGTATATATATACCGTATTTATAAGCAAACACCCCCTCCTAAGTCAAATTGACCACTCTCGTTGTCAGGCAAAAAGTAGTGATGGACCAAGCAGGCCCACAAATGGAAAGCAGCAATATCACTGATAACCACTTAAGTGGGTGTGAGAGGACAACCACCATCGCTTTGCAAGTGGGCCAAACATATGTTGAATATAATACCTAAAATGCACAACTTTGACGTGCCACACATGCCTCAAAAACTGTAAACCATGCACCGACACAGAGCGAGGTTCATGAAGCGTACTACATATGATGGTCCCCTTCCCCCTCTTCGACGCATACTATATGCTCCTACCGTAATACAACCCAAAAAGAATCCTCATCGATGGTGAAATTAATTAACCTTTCCTGATGTAGGTCAAAGTGATGCACATGCATCGACGATGGCCTCGTGGGCCCGCAGATGGAAGCGTCACACGTGAGTGTCCTAGTTAGGATAACCACTGCCTGCATGCATGTGGCGCAAAGAGGTGTTGTGTGATGTTTGAATAGCCATTTTCACAATTCTGATGTGGCACGTGCCTCGGAAACCGAAAAGTCCCAACACTGAGTGAGGTGTACTTGTTCACGGAAGCGTACGTATAGTATATATGCTAGTCCCCTCCCACCTCTTTGACACGTACTATATACCACCATAACACAAACAAAAAAGATTCTACCTTGCTGGTCAAATTAACCTCACTACCGGCTGTTCGTCAAAGTGATGGACGACGACCTCGCGGGCCCACAGAAAGCGTCACACGCGAGTATCGAGTGTCATGTAGGACAACCATCGACTGCATGTGGCCAAAACATGTATGTATGGAAGGGTTGTTTAATGTTTTAAATTACGAATTCATGACTCTAATGTGGCACCGGCCTGCCTAAGAAAACGGCCAACCCACATGGTGGCACACAACTTGTAGTGTACTGCGAGCCAATCGCCACTCCCAGACGCACACACCCACACACACACCGCGAATCCACCAACTATGATGCATGTTAAATTAATTATCCCGCGGTGAACATATATATGTTACCAAAGGAGGGACATTTTAATTTCAAAAAAATCAGAGATCATTAAGACGTTTTAGTACATTAATTGATTTGTTTTCTACGGGTATAATGTGCAAAAATCAAATTCGAGCTACATGCACACGCGACGGTGCACCTAAATGGATTGCAAAAACACATGTGTCTCACTGGGTGCATGTTTACTCCCCGTGCAACAAATTTCAAACAATGAGAATCTTGATTTTTAAATTCTAGTACATCCAAAACTTATTTGAAGTTCATGAAACTTATCGTGTTGTCATATGGACACCAATACAAAGTTGCATTGTACTTTTTTTGGTCAAATTTGAGACCAGTTTTGATGTAATCTTTATCTAATTACAAATGGGAAATTATTAATAATTGGGAACCAATATCCCAAACGGACTATTTACTCGAACCGTGAGCGTTAGACCAACAATGGACACGTGCCATGCTTCGGTTAAGCAAAAAATAAAGCGGCATCATTAACCATCCAAATAGAAAAACAATATACATGCCTCCACGCGACCCGTGTACCGTGCGAGCAGGCGTGAGTTGACGGGACGCATGCGAGCAGTCCGCCGCGCAGGCAGACTGGGAGGCATGTGTGCAGGTGTGTGAATTGACGGAGACGTGCTCGCTGCGCACGGGAGGCGTGGGAGTAGCTATGTGAAACGACTGTAGGCATGCCATGAGTCCGGTGCACAGGCTCATCAGTCCGGTTTGACCGCCGCCCGCCTCTCTCCCACTACTCCATATTAATGGTGTGCCCGAGCGGCCGCACCCCCCATCCTCGCCACACACACAATCCCCTCTCTCCGCTTGCATCCTCGACGCCGCTCTCAGTCATCAAAGCTGTCAGTGCATGAGGATGCCGCCGAAGCGCCCCATCAGAGGAGTGGCGATGCCGGGGCTGCTAAAGCACCAAAGCACGGCGTGGAGATGGAGACAGAGGTTGCCGTTACCGCCAGCGAGTTATCGCTGCAACCTAACATCGTCGTCGGCATCGAGCTTCCACAGCCGGAGGCGGAGTTCCACACCGACTCTGGTGACGACTCGGGCAACGACTCCGATGACGACGGACAACTGGTTAGTCATCTATACCCATTTATGTGTCAAATAGATCCCAGGGTTCTCTGGTTACTCCTGCCCCCCCTTTATGGAATAGAAATCCTATGGTTATGTTCTCCCAATCCATGAAACCTGAGTAAGTTTCATTAGATTCATGTAGTGTATTGATCGTTTGAGTGGTACAAGTGACAAGTGATTAGTTGTTTCATCTGTGGAAATGATTTCTGCTAGTAATCCGACTAGGGTTAGTGTTCATGCTAATAATTCCTAGCCAGGACTTGACAATTGATTTTGAATAACCTACATATGTTTGTGCCATTATTTTCTTCAAGATTAGTCTATACATAGATGAATGTGCTTAAAAATCAAACCATAATCTCTGGATATGTATAAATAAATAGCCATAAATTCCTAATCCTACTTCACGGCATGTAATCGTTGATTTGATGCCAATTTTGGGCAACTTCCAAATGTTCGCTAGAGATTAGTTTGTAAGCATTAATTTGACGCCACATTTTTTTACTATTTGTATAGGTGATGTCTGACGATGTGGACAACAAGGATGAAGATGTCCAGAGGAGGTACAAGAGGCAAATCCTGAGGGAGCTTTATGCAGGAATGCATAACAGGCGTATTAGGACCTGGAACGGCGGCTATCGATGCCCATTCCACAACCACAAGCTTCATGACGCGTATCAAAGTGTTCTGGCGCATGCAAGAGGACGGGCCGTTGGCTCCTTCAAGCAGAAGTATGCTCGCAGGGTGGAGCACGGTGCGTACGCCGAGTACCTGGAGAAGCTTCGGGATCGTGCCGGCTTGTGAGTTGAGATGTGGGATCGAACTATGTATGCTTGAGCATGCTTAATGACGGTTGAACTATGCTTGTGTACGTGTATGCTTATTATCTATGCCTGACTATGTTTAATCTATGTTTACTTATGTCTAACTGTGGGATATGGATGTAATCAGTTCGGTTGATGGAATCTACCTCCGTCCTTGTTTATTGGTCCCCTTTGTAATTTGTGTTAAATGTTGACCAAAGATTTAACTGACAAAATGTTAGTGCTGGCCAGCAAAAATTATATCGTTGGATGCGTATTTGAACATAGTGTTCAGTGATATAATTTTTGGTGACATGCATAAACATTTCTTAGTCAAATATTTGGTCAAAATTTTGTACAAATTACAGTGGGGACCAATAAACCAGGACAGAGGTAGTACGTCAATCACACACGGTTCCCAAAATTGGAACTGTGTGCAATGACTTTCATTTTGCCTGTTGCTTCAAACACACACGGTTGCCAAAATTGGAACCGTGTGCAATGGCTTTCGTTTTGCTTCTTGCGTCAATCACACACGGTTCGCTCTAGCAAACCGTTGCCTCCGAAATTCTTTGTGGGACAGAAAACCCTCAACACCCAATTCAAAAAAGAAAAAAAAAATGAAAACCCTCGCCATCCCCACGTCACAAAAATCCTCACCCCCGCCCGCCACCCCATGCCTCCGGTCCCCATTCACACCTGCAACCTCCTCCGCGTCTATGCATGGCAATGAATATTGCGGTGGTAACCACTTAATTAGCTCGACGCCTGCCACCGCCGCCAGGCTGCCGGCAAACCCCACAATATTTTGCCACTTCCGCTTTTCGTCGCCTATCGCCATCGACTTTCTCGACGCTGCTCGCGGTCAACCCAGCTCCGCTCGGCTGGGGAATCTGCTGTACCGAGCGTTTTTTCTCATGGATGACAAGGTAACTTATTTAATGAGATATTATCTCATCTCTCATCCCAGTTCATCTGCCTCCTTTAATCACCCGGTGGAAATCGCCGTGAATTCATTTTTATTCCTGCTGCTTTGAGGGTTTTCTTTCATTCATAGAGTGTACAGTGCGCCGACACATCAGGACCTTGTGACCTCTGCCAGAGATTCCATCTCACCATACCAGATGACTTGAGCATTTGCGCGGTATGTTCAATCTCACCCTAAATTGGTTGGCATGGCCTACTTTCCTGAAGATATTCTAAATATTGCTACATTTGGATAGAAGGTGCCACATGCACCATATACGTCAAAGGGGATTTTTCCCCTCTTCTTTCTATATAGCAAAAGGGCCTTGATACGTCCATTTTGCATCATGCTTTTATATCAATATTTATTGCATTATGGGCTGTTATTACACATTATGTCACAATACTTATGCCTATTATCTCTTATTTTACAAGGTTTACATAAGGAGGGAGAATGCCGGCAGCTGGAATTCTGGGCTGGAAAAGGAGCAAATATTAGAGACCTATTCTGCACAACTCCAAAAGTCCTGAAACTCAATGAAAGTTATTTTTGGAAATAATAAAAAATACTGAGTGGAAGAAATACGTCAGGGGGGCCTCCATCTGTCCACGAGGGTGGGGGCGCGCCCTACCCCCTGGGCGCGCCCCCTACCTCATGGGCCCCCTGTTGGCCCTTCGGTGCCCATCTTCTGCTATATGAAGTCTTTCATCCAAAGAAAAATCATAAGCAAGCTTTCGGGATGAGACTCCGCCGCCACGAGGCGGAACCTTGGCGGAACCAATCTATGGCTCTGGCAGAGCTGTTCTACCGGGGACACTTCCCTCCGGGAGGGGGAAATCATTGCCATCGTCATCACCAACGCTCCTCTCATCGGGAGAGGGCAATCTCCATCAACATCTTCACCAGCACCATCTCCTCTCAAACCCTAGTTCATCTCTTGTATCCAATTCTTGTCTCCAAGTCTGGGATTGGTACCTGTAGGTTGCTACTAGTGTTGATTACTCCTTGTAGTTGATGCTAGTTGGTTTATTTGGTGGAAGATCATATGTTCAGATCCTATATGCATATTAATACTCCTCTGATTATGAACATGAATATGCTTTGTGAGTAGTTACGTTTGTTCCTGAGGACATGCGAGAAGTCTTGCTATTAGTAGTCATGTGAATTTGGTATTCGTTCGATATTTTGATGAGATGTATGTTGTCTCTCCTCTAGCGATGTTATGTGAACGTCGACTACATGACACTTCACCATTATTTGGGCCTAGAGGAAGGCATTGGGAGGTAATAAGTAGATGATGGGTTGCTAGAGTGGCAGAAGCTTAAACCCTACTTTATGCGTTGCTTCGTAAGGGGCTGATTTGGATCCATATGTTTCATGCTATGGTTAGGTTTACCTTAATACTTTTGTTGTAGTTGCGGATGCTTGCAATAGAGGTTAATCATAAGTGGGATGCTTGTTCAAGTAAGAACATCACCCAAGCACCGGTCCACCCACATATCAAATTATCAAAGTACCAAACGCGAATCATATGAACGTGATGAAAACTAGCTTGATGATAATTCCCATGTGTCCTCGGGAGCACTTTTCTCTATATAAGAGTTTGTCTAGGCTTGTACTTTGCTACAAAAAGGATTGGTCCACCTTGCTGCACTTTATTTACTTTTTCTACTTGTTGCTCGTTACAAATTATCCTATCACAAAACTATCTGTTACCAATTATTTCAGTACTTGCAGAGAATACCTTGCTGAAAACCGCTTATCATTTCCTTCTGCTCCTCGTTGGGTTCGACACTCTTACTTATCTAAAGGACTATGATAGATCCCCTATACTTGTGGGTCATCAAGACTCTTTTCTGGCGCCGTTGCCGGGGAGTGAAGCGCCTTTGGTAGGTGGAATTTGGTAAGGAAAATTTTATATAGTGTGCTGAAATTTACTGTCACTTGTTACTATGGAAAGTAATCCTCTGAGGGGCTTGTTCGGGGTATCTTCACCCCGACCAATAGAGCAAAGAGTTGCTCCTCAACCTACTGAACCTACTAAAAATGAAAATGTCTACTTTGTAATTCCTTCGGGTATGTTAGAAAAACTGCTAGCTAATCCTTTTGCAGGAGATGGAACAAAGCATCCTGATGAGCACCTAATCTATGTGGATGAAGTTTGTGGATTATTTAAGCTTGCAGGTGTGCCTGGTGATTTTAGTAAGAAGAAGGTTTTCCCTTTATCTTTGAAGGGAGATGCATTGACATGGTATAGGCTATGTGATGATACGGGATCATGGAACTACAAACGATTGAAATTGGAATTTCATCAGAAATTTTATCCTATGCATCTTGTTCATCGTGATCGCAATTATATATATAATTTTTGGTCTTGTGAAGGAGAAAGCATCGCTCAATCTTGGGGGAGGCTTAAATAAATGTAATATTCATGCCCCAATCATGAGCTCTCAAGAGAAATAATTATTCAGAATTTTTATGCTCGGCTTTCTGATAACAATCACACCATGCTTGATACTTCTTGTGCTGGCTCTTTTATGATGAAGACTATTGAATTCAAATGGGATTTATTGGAAAGAATTAAATGCAACTCTGAAGATTGGGATCTCGACGAAGGTAAGGAGTCAGGTATGACACCTAAGTTTGATTGTGTTAAATCTTTTATGGATACCGATGTTTTCCATAAGTTTAGCACTAAATATGGACTTGACTCTGAGATAGTAGCCTCTTTCTGTGAATCTTTTGCTACTTATGTTGATCTCCCCAAGGAGAATTGGTTTAAATATCATCCTCCCATAGAAGTAAAAGTAGTTGCACCTATTAAAGTTGAAGAAAAGACTGTAACTTATAATGATCCTATTGTTCCTACTTCTTATGTTGAGAAAGCACCCTTCCCTGTTAGGATAAAGGATCATGCTAAAGCTTCAACTGTGGTCCGTAAAAGCAATATTAGAACTTATACACCTCCTGAGCAAATCAAAGTTGAACCTAATATTGCTATTGTTAAAGATCTCTTGTCTGATAATATTGATGGGCATGTTATTCATTTCCGTGATGAACCTGCTAGAATTGCCAAACCTTGTGCTAAAGATAAACATAGACCTGTGGTAGGTATGCCTGTTATTTCTGTTAAAGTAGGAGATCATTGTTATCATGGTTTATGTGATATGGGTGCTAGTGCTAGTGCAATACCTATTGACTTATACAAAGAAATTAAGCATGATATTGCACCTACCGAGTTAGAATATATTGATGTCACAATTAAACTTGCCAATAGAGATACCATTTCACCAATGGGAATTGTTAGAGATGTTGAAGTTTTGTGTGGGAAAACTAAATATCCTGCTGATTTTCTTGTTCTTGGCTCCCCACAAGATAGCTTTTGTCCCATTATATTTGGTAGACCCTTCTTGAACACCGTTAATGCTAAGATAGACTGCGAAAAGGATGTTGTTACTATTGGTCTAGGTGATATGTCTCATGAGTTTAATTTTTCTAAATTTCGTAGACAACACCGTGAAGAGGAATTACCTAGTAAGGATGAAATTATTGGTCTTTATTCTATTGTCGTGCCTCCTAGTGATCCTTTAGAACAATATTTGCTAGACCATGAAAATGATATGTTTATGAATGAAAGAAGGGAAATAGATGAAGTATTCTTTAAACAGGAACCCATCTTGAAACACAATTTGCCTATTGAAACCCTAGGGGATCCCCCTCCACCCAAGGGTGATCCCGTGTTTGAGCTTAA